>NC_081396.1:8950348-9258182 GCF_030684315.1 Stegostoma tigrinum | reverse complement strand
TTATCATTGGAGCGAAGAAGGATGAGAGGTGACTTGATAGAGGTGTACGAGTGATGAGAGGGATAGATAGACCGGATAGCCAGAGACCTTTTCCCAGGGTGGAAATGACTATTACGAGGGGACATAATTTTAAAGTGATTGGAGGAAGGTGTAGGGGAGATGTCAGAGGTAGGTTCTTCACACAGAGAGTGGGGAGTGTGTGAAATGTGCTGCCAGCAGTGGTATAGAGTCAGAGACAGTGGGGACATTTAAGCGACTCTTGAATAGGCACATGGAGGATAGTAAAATGTCCAGTATGAGGGCTAGTTTGATCTTAGTAGGATAATAGGTCAGCACAACGTCGTGGGCCGAAGGGCCTGTACTGTGCTGTATTATTGTGCTTTCTATGAGATAGCGAGGAGATTGTAGACGCATTGGTGGTGATATTTCAGGAACTGGAGTCAAGGAGGGTCTATCTGAGAGGACTCAGAAAACAGCTAATGTAACAGTGCGTTTAAGAAGCGAGGGAGGCAGAAGACGGGAAACTATAGGCCGCTTATCCTGCCCCTAATTGTTAGTAAGAGTATCGAATCCACTACTAAGGATGAGATTGCCGAGTACTTGGAAGTGGCATGGTAATGTAGGGCTGAAACAATATGGCTTTGTTAAGGGGAGGGTATACCTTAGCACTGATTTTGAGGAGGGAATGAGCAAGTTAGACAAAGGAGAGCCAGTGGGCCTGATCGATTGGATTTCCAGAATGCATTTGACAAGATGCTGCACAGGAGGATGCTAAATAATCTAGGAGCCTATCGCGTTAGGGGCAAGATACTGGCATGGAAAGATGGTTGGCTTACTGGTAGAAGGCAGAGAGTAGGGATAATGGAGTCTTTTTCAGGATGGCAGCTGGTGGCTCGAGAAGTTCCACAAAAGTCAGTGTTGGGACCACAACTATTCACATTATACATTAACGATCTGGACAGCGGAACTGAGATTGCAAAGTTTTCAAATGACACAAAGTTAAGTGGAGGGACAAATAGTGTTGAGAAAGCAGGGAGATGGCAGAAGGACAGAAATGCTAGGCAAGTAGGCAAAGAAGTGACAGCTGGATACAATGTATGAGATAATGCACTTTGGAAGAACGGAGCAGCAGGCTACTTTCTAACTGGGGAAAGACTTTGGAAGTCTGAAACAGAAAGGAACTCCAAAGTCTCTTAAGTATAATATGCACGCTCATTTGGCAGTTAGGAAGGCAAATGCAACGTTCGCATTTATTTCAAGAGGGCTGGAATACACAGCAGAAACGTACGGCTGAAGCCAATACTCTGGTCAGACTGCATCTGAAACACTACGAACAGTTTTGGGCCCATATCCAAGGAAGTACATGCTGCTATCAGAATGGGTTCAGAGATTTATGAGAATGATTTGGGAAACAAAGGGCTTGTCATAGGAGGAGTTGAGGACTCTGGGAGGGTGTCTGAAGAAGTTCAGGAGTATGATCAAAGATCTCATTAAAACTTACAGATACTGAGAGGCAATGGATCGACTAGGTATGGAGAAGATGGTTCCATTAGTAGGACAGACCAACAACTGAGCAATTAGACTCAGACTGAACTGAGATGAGAAAGAATTTCTTTAACCAGAGGGTAGAACTTTAACACATAGATCCATGGAGGGAAAGTCATTGAGTGTTTATAAAAGAGATAGATAAGTTCTTGATGGGTAAGGGGATCAACGGTTACAGGGAAAAGGCAGAAGAATAGGGTTGAGAAACATATAAGCCATGATTGAATGACAGAGAAGATCTGACATGTCAAATTTTGCTCCTCTATCTTATTGTCTTGTGTGCCAACTAGCATGTTTTAGTTATTTAGTGACTGTATGTCACTTTTAGAGCATATGTCATAATTTAACCCCCCCGAGTCGAGGTACAACTCTGGTAAACCTGTTCTGTGCTTTCACTCAGGCCAATACAGACTCTTCTTCCGCACGAGAATTGAACATTTACTGCTGGTGGGATATCTAACTAGGATATAGAAGAGCCTAGTGCTTTTTCAATCACAGTCATACCTGAAATGTTTTCCCAGAGGAGAGCCTTTTCTCTTCCGGATAAATCGAGCCACATGTCACAGATCTTGATGTAGTTTTTTTTTGTTTCGACTTCCCTGCCTGCAAATCCTTCTCATTCAATATCCTGGAAAAGGTGATTACAAAAAAGAAAAGCCATGACTGCCAGTCTTGGTTCGAAATTGTAAAGAGACAAATATTTCTCGAGGTTGGAGCTTGCTGTGTAAGTAGTCCCCTTCCGTCCACCAATCAAAATACGTCCTGCTGCAACTTGCCCCCGAGAAAGATGGCAACGCCCTCCATCCTCACCGGAACGTTGCCCCCAACAAACATGGCGGCGACCAACACGGGAGCAAGTCGGCTCTGTTGAGGCCCTGAAACTATGCCCTCGTTCGCTGCAAACGGGGGACCGAGCGCATCCAGTACGGGTCGGAGGCCTACACCAAGTGCTTACAAAGCCTCCCAATCTACAACTGTCTCCATTTCTCCACAGCCACACTCCGTCACAGCTACCTCCTCCCGCACTCAGCCCAAACCTAAGTCACAGCCGCAAGGCGCGTGCGCGGACGCGGTGCAGGCGGATCACGTGACGCACACCTGGGCTCGCCTCTCATTCACTGCGATTGGCGGGAGGGCGGTCCACGCCTCCGCCCCTTCTATTGGTACAAGGGTGCTGTCAATCACCGACCCCCTCTCCCTATACGAGGTGGATCCGGGCTGGAATAGCGAGGGTGGATGTGCGAGGTAACAAGCTGGATGAACGCAGCTGGCCAAGCAGCATTGGGGGGTTCAGGGAAGCTGACGTTTCGGGGCTAGCCCTTTCTTCAGTAATGGTGGGCAAGGGGGTACCTGAAATAAATGGGGAGACAGGGGGAGGTGGATAGAGGAGGTAGACAAGTTTAAAGAGGCGGGGATGGAGCCTGTAGCGGTGAGTGTAGGTGGGGAGGTAAGGAGGTGATAGGAAGGGTCTAGGCCCGAAACGTCAGCTTTTGTGCTCCTCAGATGCAGCTGGGCCTGCTGTGTTCATCCAGCCTCACATTTTATTATCAAGAGATAGGTCAGTCTGGGGAAGACGGACAGGTCAAGGGGGTGGGATGAGGTTAGTAGGTCGGAAATGGGAGTAGGGCTTGAGGTGGGAGGAGGGGATGGGTGAGAAGAAGAACAGGTTCGGAAGGCAGGGACGAGCTGGGCTGGTTTTGGGATGCGGTAGGGGGACGGGAGATTTTGAATCTTGTGAAGTCTACACTGATAGCATTGGGCTGCAGGGTTCCCAAGCGGAATATGAGGTGCTGTTCTTGCAACCTTCATGTAGCATCATTATGGCACTGCAGGAGGCCCAGGATGGACGTGTCATTCAAGGAGTGGGAGGGGCAATTGAAATAGTTTGCGACTGGGATGTGCAGTTCTTTGTTGTGAACTGAGTGTTGGTGCTCCACAAAGCGGTCCCCAACCCTCTGCCTCGTTTCCCCGATATAGAGGAGGCCACAACGGGAACAGCAAATACAGTATACCACATTAGCAGATGTGCAGGTAAACATTTGTTTGATGTGGAAGGTCTTCTTGGGGTGTGGGAGAGGGTGAGGGAGGAGGTGTGGAGGCAGGTGTAGCACTTCCTGTGGTTGCAGGGGAAAGTGCCGGGTGCGGTGGGGCTGGAGGGGAGCATGGGACAAGGGAGTCATGGAGAGAATGGTCCCTCCGGAAAGCAGATAAGGATAGGGAGGGAAACATGTCTTTGGTAGTGGTGTCATTTTGCAGATGGTGGAAGTGTCGGAGGATGACACGTTGGATCCAGAGGTTGGTGGGGTGGTTCGTGAGGATGAGAGGGATTCTGTTTTGTTCGTTATTGCGGGGAGGGGGTGTGAGGAGTTATGGGAAATGTGAGAGACATGGTCAAGGATGTTTTCGACCTCTGTGGAGGCGAAGTTGCAGTCCTTGAAAAATGAGGACATCTGGAATGTCACTATTGTTAGTCACCAACAGTCCCTATTAACAACTACTCACTCTCTGAGCCTGATCATTAGCACCTCCTTTGTCTGTCCAACTCTCTCTCTTTGGGCTCTATCCTATCGTTACTCCATACCCCACCCACTTCCCTTTTTTCTGCATATGAACAGATGTTTAAACTGATGGGCTGAATGGCCTGCTTTCACGCTGTAGGGACTGTATGATTAAACCCGCTCATGATGAATTACATGACTTCAATTTCTCTTGTTCGTTCTCTGGTCAACAGTATGGCTATTTTGTTAGAATGAGGGTGCTCTCTGAGTCTTAGCGTTGCTTATCGACATTTTTGAAACCCTCTAAATAGCAAAGTCACAGCCCCTTGGCCTAAAGTGAGTGACCTAAGGAGCAACCCGAGGACTGGGCCAATTCACCAATCATGATGTTCTTATAAAACAAAGGAAACATACAATCCTATTCTAGTTTGTTAGTCTGAGGGCATTCATCTCATCTGATGAGCTTTTATTTACAACTATAAACCAGCCCATTTATGCTTTCTTGTATAATACTTGTGATATTATATCTTAACAGGATCTTATTCACTACCATTACAATTATTTTATATTACATGCTTTTTATAGTTTTTGACATTTTAAAATTTTTATGAAGATTTTTCCTGCCACCACATTCACGTGAGTGTTTTGCTGCATGTCCTCAAATTGATGCCTTCAGGTTGACATCAGACATCCTCAGCCTTAGCTGGATGGGTTAATAAAGTGTTCTGAGGAAGGGTTGTGGCCTATAAATGTTACCTCTGATTTCTCTCTGCAGATGCTGCCAGACTTGCTGAGCTTTTCCAGCAATTTCTTGTTTTGTTTCAGATTTCCAGCATCTGCAGTTATTTCAGGCCATGAAG
The DNA here is from genome assembly GCF_030684315.1 of Stegostoma tigrinum. NCBI lineage: Eukaryota > Metazoa > Chordata > Chondrichthyes > Orectolobiformes > Stegostomatidae > Stegostoma > Stegostoma tigrinum. Next base: position 9,253,279 of record NC_081396.1, on the reverse strand, counting down.
TTAGTTTATCTGTGGCTGAAGATTTTATAGTAGTTCCATTGTCGGGGATATTGTGAATGTTGATATGTCCTGGGCGAAGGACTTGTACCTTCGGATGCCTGGGAAACGCACAAGGCTGTTGTGCTGTTCAAACCACTTTCCTCTTGCTCCCATTAGAAATCCAAAGTGAACAAGCTCGTACCTTCCGGTCTCTCTCAATCTCCTGGTTGAGGTGTCTGTACTTTCTTGCCTTTTCATTCCATGCTCTCTCCAGTGACTTCATGTTGTCTTCAAAACAGACCATAACGTCGACCACTGCAACTCCTCGGTTCCTATTGAAAATTAGGTCTGACTTCGACAAAGATCCATCCTTGTCTTTCAGTCATGGCTCAATGTTCGTTGTTCATCCAAATTCTCCAACATCTTGCTGCAGATTTTCCATAATCTTGTTACGACGTCTAATTCATACGTATTTCACAAATGGGCTGTTACCTGAAATATGTGGTGAAGTTTCCCGGGGAGTCTTACATCTTCCACTTTCCTTTCGTAGATACGGCCTCCCTTTCCACAGCGTAGCTCTAGTTGGGTGAAAATTGCAGCGTAGCAGCAGGCTGTTGATTAGCCTCGATAATTTGATTTTGTATGAAGTTTTCACCCAGGAGTTTGAGACCAGGTCTTTACAGTGGTATTAGATCCCTGGCCCCGGCTTATGAGATCCAATCACTTGGCCAGTTCCCAATTTCTCCATGCTTATAGTTGATAGACTGTGTTGCTTCTCCTGTTGTCCATTTCTGGACTCAAGCATTCAGTTGTTCTCCCATCTCTGCATGTCAGAGCATAAGGGTAGTGCCTATCACAGACTTAATGAATGGAGAAGAACCAACAAAAAACCCCTCCTAGGGTCAGGGAAGGAAGAAGACCAGAAGAACTAAAATGGAGAAAAGAAGATAAGGCAACAGGTGAAAGGAAGAAAGAAGACTTGGAGACATGTTCAGGTTTGTTTCTCTTTGACATGCACTCAACCTTCTTTAGGACCTGTCGGACCATTTACAAGTTGTTTTCTTTGCAAAAATGGAAGGAAGCTTGAATCACGGTGTCTGTGGATGTCTCAAGTGCTTCCTGCTTACTTCTGACTACAGCCAGGATTTGAACCTTGAGTTTTCACATACCCAGTGCTCTGTCATTGTCCGTGGCATAGATAATACCATCAGTGGTATGTGGCTGGAGATGCAGAAACTGTTTGGTTCAGTTGCAGATTATTAGGTCCAGTTTCTGAACCCCCAACCAAATGCCTTTGTAAGATCGATGAAGATAACTAACAGGTGCCTTTCCTTTCCTTTTGGTGCCTTTGGTGAAGTTTACCGGGACTACTATATTTTTGTTGCATAGTTTTGTTGCTAAGAAACCCTTTTGTCTAGGATTTATCTGCACAGTATTGCTTAATCACTTCACATGAATTTTAGTGAATAGGCAAAGCAATATTGCTTCAGTTAGGATTAGCCTTCACATTGTCAATGTTTTTCATGTGTACCAAGCCTTCTGTCTTTGGAGTCAGGACAGTTTGACTCTTCATAAGGAAATCCAGAAGTGAGCTCGATTTCAGCCTCAAGGAGGAGTCTCAGAAAATGTGTAACACCATCGTAGTGAGTGTCCTGAATGTCTCCCAGTTTCATTTCCAACCTGCGAGGGAATAGGACTCCTGAGCAGAGCTCATCCACTCCAGCTGTTTCTATCCCTTTTTCTCTCTTTTGTGCTTTTTCTCTTGGAGGGAGAAGGCCTCAGCAGGTAAAGGAAGCAGGCAACTCTTCCACAAATTTTTTTTTTTACCTTGATACTCCATAACGGAATTGCCTCTGAATTCTGGTAGACATACCCATTATGGTTAGCAAATACTGGTTCCCACCTATGGTTTTAGGAAGGGGACCCACACAATCAATCATGTGTGAAAGGTTCTTCAAATTTGGGAACTTGCATCAAAGGTACTGGTTTTATTGCTGCCTGAGCCTTTTCTACCATTTGACATGTATGACAGGTATGGCAAACCTCAACCACAACTTATGTAATCCAGGCCAGTAGAAGTGCTTTGGTATTTTAGCCTAAATCTTCTCCAATCTTAAATGACCTTCTACAGGTAACCTGTGTGCTACCCATCATACTTTCTGTCTGTATACAACCTGCAACGCAATCTAGTGAACTTCCACCCGTGTCTCCTCTGCACTGCTGAGGTCTCCAGTTTTGCCTTAGGGTTCTATCCATGAGATAATAACACTGGGGAATACATTCTGATTCCTTTTCCCAGTAAGCATTATAATATAGATCTTTTATTGTCTCATCTTTTTGTTGTAACCCCAGTAATCTTTCAGGGCTAAACACCTCTGCCTGATCCTCAACCTGTTCAGGCTCTTCCTTTACCATTTGGTCAAACAGGGTGTCAGCCAACTGGACCTGTATTCCTTCATTTTTCTCCTTTGGATTTCCCCTCTTACTTTAACCTTTGACTGTGGAATATTGTCACCCCACAGTCTGGAAAAAATCCAGGGTATTTTTCTTTTAACGCCTCAGTTCCCTCGGTTTCCTTTGGCTTCTCCACTACAAAGGGCCTCACTCTCACTTTTGTTCCTGCCAGGTTGTTTCCAAGAACAAACTATTCCTGGAAGTGACACTCTTTCAGTCACTCCCACTTTCACTTCCCCAGCTTTGATTGGATTTTCTAATCTGATTTTACACAAGGGAACGCTAAATCTCTGTCCATCAATTCAACAGATCCCCATCTCTGTGTTGGGTAACATTTCAGAAGCAGTGCAAATACTTTCATCTCTTACTATTAGAGACTGACCAGTTCCCATATCTCTCAATACTGTAACTTCTTTACCACCTTCCCCTGTTCTTAGTGATTAAACCTTACCCACAGAGGTCTTTGTAGAGATCAGGCAGTCTCTTACAATCCAGACCATGACTAGGTTGTGCACTGTCTGCCCCTCGTCGACTTCATTTGGGATTTCCTTCACTACCTCAACCAATCTCACTGGTTTGGCCTCTTTTACCACATTTTGTCTTCCCAGCGCCCTTTCTTAAACCACCAGCACTGTGACTTTGTGTGTCTCACCTTATTACAACGAAAACACCTGAGGCCCCTTACCTCCTTTTCACACTCTTGGGTTTCTTTCTTCACGTTTGCAAGTGTGAGCATTCCAATTTAGTTTGCCACTGCTCTCAACATGTGAACAATTTTATCTGATCTCCTCTCCCTGCTGTGTAAGTGGCCATGCTCCAGGTTAAAATCCTTTGGAGTGTTGCTGAGTCTCCTGCTTGAGCTGAGTGCGGGTCATCTGTGAGGTCAGAGACACAGCCACAGGGGTCAGGAGACACTGGCAACTGGCCCCACAGCAAGGCACCTTTAGGACATCCAGGCCTCAATGCTCCCCAGTGGAAAATGCACAACCAGGAAGGAGCCAAAGCAGGCTTGCTCTGGGCAGCACAGTGGGCCACTGATAATTGTGCACAGCGCTTGGGAAGTACAGCCTTTCACGGCACTCAAACACCTTGCCAAACTAGCACCAAGCCTGGGGCTGGAATCAGAATTTCTAGCTCGAAATGGAGAGCTCGGTGCTGAGTTTAATAGAAACAAGAGTGGAGTAGCAATCACAGTCAGAATATCTGGGCCAGTATATTTAATACAGTCTCTGTCCCATTGTTGAAGGTGTCATTTTCAACTAAGCAATGAGTTATTTAACTGCTGAAATGGCACACATCGTCCAGAGCATGCTAATTAGAGAATTGACTGGATAAATTCTTTTGCATGCTCAAAAACATAACAAATGTGGAAGTTGTTGATTCAGTGTGAACTACACTGCCAGAAATGAACATATAGGATCCATGACTAAATTACTGTGGGTATAATGCATAGCTTCTCTTCTCAATACAGCAAGGTTATCAGCAATTAAGTGGAGGGAATTAGTTTGATGTTTTGGGTCAGGTTCCTTATGACATAACACTGTTCTACTGTTGGTGAGAACTGCACTCCTCATTCGCTCCACACTCCCCACTAGCCCCACCATCCCCGGCACCTATCCCTGCAACCGCAGGAAGTGCTACACATGCCCCTACACCTCCCCCCTCACCTCCATCCGAGGCACAAAAAAAACTTTCCACATCCAACAGATGTTCACCTGCCCATCCAGCAACATGGATCTACTGCATCCATTGCTCCTGATGTGGCCTCTTCTACATCGGTGAGGCCAAATGGAGGCTCGGAGACCGTTTCATAGAGCACCTATGCTCTGTTCATGGCAAATGACAACACCTTCCATTCACAAACCATTTTAGCTTCCCCTCCCAATCCCTGGGCAACATGTCCATCCTGGGTCTCCTCCAGTGTCACAAAGACGCCACCCGGAAACTGGAGGAGTAACACCTCCTACTCTACCTTTGGAGCCTACAACCCAATGGTCTCAATGTGGACTTTACCAGTTTCAAAGTCTTCCGACCCCTCGGCCTCATCCCATGACCAGCCCTCCCTCTCATCCCGGCCTCCTTGACCTGACACAACCTGTCCATTTTCTGTCCCACCTATCCGTTCCTCACTGACCAATTCCACTATTGCCTACCTGCACTCACCTATCACCACCCCAATTACCTTCCCCAGCCCCACCCCTCCTCTCTGTATTTATTTCAGAACACAATTCCCTCTCCCCATTTCTGAACAAGGCTCCCGAGCCGAAACGTTAGCTTTCTTGCTGCTCTGATGCTGCCTGACCTGCTGTGTTCGACCAGCTACACATCATGTTATCTCTGTGCAAAAACTACTTTCTGAGGAAGGGTCACTGGACTCGAAACATTAACTCTGTTTTCTCCTCCACAGATGCTGCCAGACCTGCTGAGCTTTTCCAGCAACTTTTTGTTCCTGATTTACAGCATCCACAGTTCTTTTGATTTTAATGTTATCCCTGTGATCTATTGATACTTTTTCTTTTTCAGAATCTGATGAACCTATAATACATTATGTTACTTCCTGCTTTATTTTACATCCTGATCCTATGCAGTTTGACCATTCTCCCCTCACTCTTGCATAGCAAATGACAAGGTTTCGCTGTATTTTTCAGAATTTAAAAAATCACGGAATGGGAAGAGACATTAACATTAAATTAAAGATTCAGGAAGATGGCCCAACAGTAATATCTTGGGGCAATTTAGGTTAATGAAGCATACAGCATTGTGAGTTTATTAGCTGGAAATAGATTTCAAGAATAAGGGAATTAGACAGCGCTAATAAGAGAGTTGTCAGACATCACCCAGCTTTAGCCATTCAGCAGATATTAGCTTCACTGACTGGGCTATCACTTATTGTCCCTGAGATGTTGGGAGCGAGCTCACTTCCTTAAGCAAAACAGTTCATTGGAATATTTGCCCTGGAGATCGTAAACTTCAGTTGTGAGGGTGGATTGGAGAGAGTAAGAGTTTTCATGTTGGAGTGCGGATGGAACTTTTAAAAATCATGAGAACTCTGGATTGGAGGGACAGGGGGGGAAAAGTACTGTTCCATGAATATCAGGAATGAGAAGACATAGACTCAAATTGACTTGCAAAAATAACAGACATGCAGTGAGATTATTTTTTCACACAATGCTTTGATTGTGTCAAGTGCCCTGCCCGAAGTTGTGGAAGAGGCAGGTATGATTGAAGCATTCAAGAGTGAATTGTATCATTATTTGGGTTTCACTGAGGTGCGGAGAGCCAGTGGAAAGAGCAGAATGTCACCATTATTCTGGTCCTGGCTCTCCACTTCCACATTGTTAGTGAGGACCTGATCTCGGACATCACCAAGAGAGCGCCTTCTGCGTCCCTATCCTGGGAGTCTTGGCTGTGGACATGGCAGCTGAAGGTTTACTCTGTATCAAACTCCAAAAATATAAGCTATGTCTTCAGAATTTGTGAATGACGCACAAATTAACAATGGAGTAAATGGGGAAGAGAGGAGCAGCAGCACTTGGGGGAATACAGGCAAAAGCTGTTACCAGTTGTTCTGAGGATAGAGGTGGTCCACAGGATTCCTGATGTGGTCTCAGTAAAACAGTTACAGCAAAACGTCCTCACTGTCGATGGCCAATCAATACAAAGCACAGTATTCTAGTGAAATAGGGACATGGAAAGGTGAGCACTTTCTGTTTGTCATAAGGAGCAAAATGGTCATTCCCTTGGCAGGGAGAGGCCTGGTCTCTATTTAACCATGTTACACCCTGACTCTGCAAACCCTCAAAGTAACTGAGGGATGGAAATTTATAAAACACATTTCATGTGAAGTCTTCTTCAGACTCTGTTGCAGAGTTTTAACGTGGAATCTAACCAGTTTGATCCTGAAGGCATGAATTTAACAAATGGCACACTGTCCCACCAGATTGTCCCAGTCCCAGACTCAGATTGTGTATTGTGTGAAAATAACAAAATCTGCAGCAAACAAACCTCCTGGATGGAATGATTCACCCGACAGATATGTGTGTGTAAGAGATTGTATGTGTCTGTGGGTGTAAGTGAGTTTGTCATTGAACATATTTGCGTGAAAGTATGCTCTGAGTGGATGAGAAGGTGTGTGCAAGATTGACTGTGTGTGATGGTGAGTGTGTAAGTTTCCACACACATGCGCGTTTGTCAGCTGGGGCTGGTTATATGACAGTATGTGCATGTTAGTATGTGAGTGACTGAAAAGTTGAAAGTCAATGGATGAGTACATTTGTGTGCTGGTATAAGGGTTTTTTTTTAGTGTGTGTGTGTGTGTGTATGTGTGTCTTTGTGTGTGTTTACATATATCGAGTCTTGATGGTTCCTGCCCTCTTACATGGACTCTCTACAACAGATGCCTCAAGACACTGGAGCTGTATCCCCAATGCTGTCTGCAAAAGATCCTGCGAATCCACAGGGAAGAAAGTTGCACCAATACCAGTGTCCTTGACCAGGCCAATATCCCCAGCATCGAGGCACTGACCCTGCCTTCATCGGCTATAATGGGGCTGGGCCCATCGTCCGCATGACCAACACAAGACTCCCCAAGCAGGGGCTCTAATCTGAGCTTTGAAATGGCAGAAGAGCCCCTGGTGGACACAGGAAGCACTTCAGTGATATCCTCAAGGTGCCTCACTGCTGAAGTGTGGCATTCCCACAGAAACCGGGTAATCACTGGTCCGAAGCCGTCCAAAATGGATGAGGAGTGTCTGGGAGCGCATCGAGCACCTCAAGATTTGCCATTAGCAAAAAGCGAAAGCCAGGCAAAAACAACACCAGGAGCATGCTGCCACACCAATACTCCACCCACTCCTTGCTGTGACCATCTTCTGCCAAGTGCAGCAGAGCCTGCAGAAGTTGCATTGATTGGTACAGCCAACTACGGACTCAGCTTGAGTCATCCTTGTCTATGAGGAACTGACAATGATGATGTGTGTAGAATGTGTCACAGAGTAACTGTGTAAAGGAGGAAAGCCAAAGAGACATTAATAATTCAGAAAAAGGGAAAATCTGACCTAGAGACTTACAGCAAGACTTCCTCATGATCCTAATGCAATCTGACGGAAATAACTAGCAATGCAACATTTGTCCTCCACATTGACGGTTCAACTGTCATGTTAAATTTCTGTTCCATAAACCACCACCACCCTGCCAACTCCAGACCCAATAATGTTAAATAAATTCTGGCTATTTTAAACAGAAACATTCAGCTTTGTCTATTTTTCCTGCAAATGTGAATCACATTTCACCACATTATATTTCCTCTGCTGTTGTTTTAAACATCGTTCACTCAATAGAGGTGGTAAAAAACTAAATACAAAAAAAAAGATACGCTGAGATGTAACAAACCCTTGCACTCAGTACCTTCATGTTGAAATGGTATGATATCCAGTCAGAAAAATGTCCTCCCTGAGGAACAAAACCTCATTGGGTCTGGAAGCGTAGACTCGACAGGGAACGGGTGTTTTGATATGTCACTGAATTAGTGTTCAATCCCTGCTGCAAATGGCCATCTCTCCGCATTATTTTCCATCTGCCAATTGCTAGCCTACTCGGTGAATCTGTCCATATTTGTTCACAGCCTCTTTGGATGTCCCCTCAGCGTTCTCTCCCACCCACCATGCTCTTGGCAGTAAACCTGGAGTCATTACCATGACATTATTTGCTTTGTCAAAATCATTTATATCGATTGTAAATGATGATGTCTTTAGAAGTGATTGGTTTGGCATTCTGCACTAGTACTAGCTCACCAAGGCTGGTAATGACCCAAATTACTGTCCACAAGCCAATCCTCTATTTTCCAGGACACAGCAAATGCTGTTACACTCAGTACGCAGTCTGCCATAATATTACAATGTCATAACGTATGGTCAAAGAACTATCAGAGATGGAGATGGTGGGAGACACGGGGAGCACAGAGACAAGCAGAGAGTGAGGGACCATGGGTGGCAAATGGCAGACAGGAACTGAGAGGGAGAATGATGAGGGCTCACAGAACTGAATAACTCCCTGAATGATGGCACAATTTCCAATTTCACATACACCACAACCATCCACAGCACTTCAGGTTGTTGAATGTTCGTATAATTGACAAATTCTGAGACTCTCTGTCTCCTTAAAATTCAACAAAGCCCGGGTCTCCCAGGCCACACATCCATTTTAACATCGGCACCTTTCAGTTTACACCACCTGTCCTCAGGTGTCCATCCAAAATAAATCACTGCACTTTTCTCAGTGTTTCAGTGAGCTGCCACCTGTCTGTCCATTCCACCAGACCACTGAGATCCCCCTAAGGCTGCTCCCGTCCCGTTAATCTGGGTGCCCTTCAAAACCAGTCCATGAATGGAAACGGGAAGCTGCAGCAAACAATTCATAAGTCAAATGCGATGGTGGCCTTTGTCTCAAGAGGATTAGATTTCAGAAGTGTGGATGCCTTGCTGCAGTGATGGAGTGGTTCTTGGTGAGATCAGACTGGAAGGACTGCTTGAGAGTAGGAACTGCAGATACTGGAGAATCTGAGATAACAAGATGTACAGCTGAATGAACAGCAGTATCAGAGAAGCAGGAAAGCTGATGTTTCGGGCCCAGACGTTTTGGTCCTAGATTTCTGAAGAAGGGTCTGGGCCCAAAACATCAGCCTTCCTGCTCCCCTGATGCTACTTGACCTGCTGTGTTCATCCAGCTCTACACCTTGTTATCTCAGGAAGGATTGCTTGTACAGTCTGTGTCTCAATACCTCAGAGAGAATATCCCTGCCAAAGAGGAAGTATAGTAGAGGTTCACTAGGATGAAACAAGGGATGGCAGAGCTGTCCCACAAGGAGAATATGGTTCATCTGGGTCTGTAATCAGAAGAATGATTGGAATGTATTCAATTCTAACAGCTGGACAGATTAGATGCAAGGAGGATGTTTCTCCTGGCCATGGAGTCTTGACAAAGTGTCACAATCTCTGGATATGGGCTGGGTGGCTTCGAACAAAGATGGAGAACATCCTTCAGAGTGGTCTACCTGTGAAATTCTGTACCACAGGAGGCTGTGGAGAACAAGTTGCTGAACATTTCTAGAGAGAGACTGATAATATTTTTAGAGGTTAAAGACATCACCAGGTCTGGAGAGATAATGGGTATACAGTGTTGAGTTTAGAGGGTCAACCATGATTGTACTGAATGCGGGAGCACGCTGGAAGAGTTGAATAGCCTATTCCACCTCCTGGTTTTATGTTTCTGTCAGTTTAATGGCCTTCTGACAATCTCATCCTGAAAAGTGTCAGTGATTGCACTGGGGAAGCACATCAATAGCTGTTTTCATTCAAACAATCCTGCACCTTGAAAATGTGATTTTTCTTTGCAGGGACTGTCATCAGTTGGTCTGAAGATGAAAGTGGTCCACGGAATTCCTGATGTTATCTCAATAGAACAGTCACAGTAAGACTTCCTTATCCTTGGTGGCCAATCGCTTGCAATAAAGGCTGACACTTCATGGACTTCCTGATCATTAACCAGTCCCTGGGCATTAACATTCTGTGTGATTTATGGACAATATAAATGTCAAGAGAAAACACACTGAATGTGCTTATTGAAACTGAGGGATGGACATTTATAAAACACCTTTTATAACTTAAGTACGTTCCATTTTTTTCAGGTAATCAAACTGTTTTGAAGTTTATTCAGCAATGTAAAGGGAATGGGGAGGTAATTTCAGAGACAGAGAGGCTACAGTCACAGATGCAGGATGACACTGGCTTGGTGATGGTTCAGGACTGACTGTAACACACTCAAAGCAGGGCAACAGCAGATGGAAGACTATCATTTTATGGTCATATAGAGGATGTTTGTTACTATATGTTACCATATTGCCCCCCTGTCCTGGGAGTGTTTAATGGGGAATGCGTAGAGAAAGCTTTACTCTGTATCTTGCCCTTTTCTGACAGTTTGATGGGGACAGTGTCAGGAGTGATTTAAACAATATATAACCTCATGCTGAACATGGTCTGAGAGTTTCAAAAGGGTTCCGACTGTTAGAGTTTTAGACGATGACCCTAATTCTAGACTATGTTTGGGACGTTGAGAGAACCATATAGTCTTATGGCATGAAAGCAGACTCCTCAGTTCAACCAGTCCACACTGACCATGTGCCCAAACTAAACTAGTCCCTCCTGCCTGCTCTTGGCCCATATTCCTTCAAACCTTTCCTATTCATCTACTTACCTAAATGACTTCTAAACATTGTAATTGTATCTACATCCATCAATTTCTCTGGCTGTTCATTTCACACATGAACCACTCTCTGTGTAAGAAAAATGCCCCTCACCCTTTTTAAATATTTCTCCTCTCACCTTATAAGTATATTCCTAGTTTTGAACTCCCCCACCCTAAGGAAAAAGACCCTTATCGTTCACCTTATCTACACCCCTCATGATTTTATAAATCTCAATAAGATCACCCCTCAGCCTTCTATGAAGTATTGATAAAGTCCCAGTGCTTTCACTCTATTTTTATATCTCAAACTTTCCATTCCAAGCAACACCCTAATAAATATTTCCTGAACCCTCTCCAGTTTAATAATATCCATCCTACAACAGGGTGAGCAGAACCGCAATACAGAACTCCAGCAGACGCCTCACCAATGTCCTACACAACCTCAACATAATGTCCCACCTCCTATGCTCAAATGTCTGGGTGATGAAGGCAAGCATACTAAATGCCTTCTTAACCTCACTGTCTACCTGTGATGCAAATTTCAAACAATTATGCCCCTGAAACCCTCAATCTCTTTGTTCTACAACTGCACCCAGGTTGCTACCTTTCATTGTGCACGTCTTGCCCTCGTTTGTATTACCAAAATGTGATACCTCACATTTATACAAATTAAACTCCATCTGCCACCCCTCAGCCTATTAACCCAATTCATTAAGATATCTTTGTAATTGTAGATATCCTTTTTCACTTTTGACTGTAGTACTAATTTTGGTGTCACCTGCAAACTTACTGACCATGCCTCTTATATTCAAGTTAGAATCATTTGTATAAATGACAAACAAAAGTGGACCCAGTACCAATCCCTGTGGAACACTGCTGGTCACAGTACTCCAGTCTGAAAAGCAAACCTCAGCCACCACCTTCAGTCTCCTAACATTAAGCCCATTGTTTTAGGCATTTTGCAGTAGATTGGTTACTACTGTACCACAGTTATAGCAGGTTTCATGCTACACAGGAAATACAAAATCTGGAAACCTAAAATAACTTAGTTAAAAGGAAACACAAATTCCCAATGCTTGTTTTCTCAGATGAAATATTATAAGATAGGTCAACTGCGATATCACAAATTGGCCGAAATGATCAATTTCTGAATCTTAATAAATGGCTTCAGTGAATGTCATTCGTGGATATATATGATATTGGCTATGCACATATTTGCTTTTGGCCATCTAGATCGTCAGCTGATACAACGCAACTAGAATTGTTAAATAGTGAACACAACCAATTTCTATTGATTGGTTCGCAACAGTGAAAGTGTGCAAGTAAGGTACAATCTGGGCAGCAATCAGATTGAATGTTACGCTATGAATTACGTGAGTGCAATCAAGTGGCTCAGTGGTTAGCCCTGCTGCTGCCTCACATTGCCAGAGACTCGGGTTCGATTCCACCATCGGGCAACTGTCTGTGTGGAATTCGCACATTCTCCCTGTGCCTGTATGGGTTTCCTCCGGGTGCTCCGGCTTCCTCCCACAGTCCAAAGATGTGCAGGTTAGGTGGATTGACCATGCTAAATTGCCCATAGCGTTCAGAGATGTGTAGATTAGGTGGGTTATAGAGGGATGGGTGTAGGTGAGATGCTCTGAGAATCGGTGTGGACTTGTTGGGCTGAAGGCCCTGGTTCCACACTGTAGGAATTCTATGAAATAAATCAATGGCTTGGATCATGTGATTCTTTGAAGAAGAGATGGGAGTTGCACATTGGGACCCTTAATAAATTTCCAATCTTTCAGACATGCAGGAAATTAAATATTCTGCAGGGCAATCTCTTCCACCTGGAAATGTCGTATAAATTTAAATGATAAAAACCTGGAAGTTTTGTTGAAATTAGGGAATTAATCAGTCAGGAACATTAAGATTATTACGCATGCTGTCTAACTCCTGATTAAATATAAAATTGTCACTGTACTCCCATACCCCACTACCCCGAGCATGACATCTATTATTCTCCCAAAGACAGAACTGTAGAAACAGAGATATTGAGAGAGGAGAGGTGTGAGGGGTGACTGAGCTGAATATCTTCCTGAATGATCAAACAACACTCAGGGACAGATCTACACTCATTGGACAGTGTGGAGACAGAGGATCTGAACGCTGTCTCCACAGTACCTATTAGTAATTAACTTGATCAGCAAAAAGGCAAATTCAGACACAAATTCTCACATGCTGTTCTCCAACCCAGGAGGAAAAGACATCAAGAGAAAATTCAGAGAAAGTAGCAGCTAGGAGACTTTCACTGAATCTTCCAACTCTTTTGAGATCACAAAGGCTTCTCATGCTACTGAAGAAAACACAAAACCTAGAAATCTGGATCTGTGATACGTGGCCACAGACGTTCTCTCTCACAGACATTCTCATGATTCTGGTAGACTGTTTGGTGCCTCTGTCTTACAACGGCTTTTCAAAAAAAGAACAGGACAAAATAACTTTTTAAAGTCGCAGTATCATCACAACTGGATTCAATTCCAGGCTTAGGCTGTCTTTGTAGACTTTATACATTCTCACTGTGTCTGCATGGGTTTCCTTTGGGTGCTCTGATTCCCTTCCACAGTCCAAAGATGTGTAGGTTAGGTGGATTGGCCATGCTAAGTTGCCCATTGTCTGCAGAGATGTGCTGACTAGGTGGATTAGCCATGGGAAATGCAAGATTACAGGGATAGGGTAGGGGAATGGGTCTGGGTGTGATGCTCCTTCAGTGGGTTGGTGTGGACTCGATCGGCTGGATGACCTGCATCCACACTGTAGGGATTTGAATGAGTATTTGATGCGGTCAAAGTGGAGTCACTTTTCTCTACATCAAATCCTGTGCTCTACCTGTTCTGGAAGTAATTTATGAGGAAGGTTTTGAGGGGGATTGCTTTGTATTTAACCCGGCATTTTTCCTGCCCGACATGTGTACAGCAGATAGCACACAGATAGTCGTTCTCTGTGTATAACATCTGATGTTACTGTCCTGTGAACTTTGATGGGAGACTGAGTAAATGGAGATGTCTGTGCACCTTCACGTAGAAGAGATAAAGTCTCACATCTGAACAATGAGAATAAATTAATGCCAATGGGATAAAAGCAGCATTACCAGAATGGAAACAACATTGGCTCAGAGACTGAATACAGGGTAGTTGTTATTTTTTTTTCCAGATTAGAGGGAGTTAATGAGTACTATTCCACAGAATACTATTACCACAGATTTTTTCCCCCTGTTATATATTAATGAACTGGACTTGAGTTCACAGGATACAACTTCAAAATTTGCAGTTGACACACAAATTAACAGTGGAGTGAACAGGAAAGAGATGGAACATAAGGGAAGAAGTTGTTCACAATCAGTCTGAGGATGAAAGTGGTCTACAGGATTGCTAGTGTCATCTCAGTAAGACAATCGCAGCCAGGCAACCTTATTCTTGATGGCCAATTAATATGAAGCACAGAGTTCAAGTAAAATGGATATGAGAGAAATGAGAGCTTTCAGTTTGTCAAAGAGCAAAATGGTCACCCATTGTCCTTGGAAGAGATGCCTTTTGTTTCTATTCATTTGTGGGATGTGGACATCGCTGACTGGGCCCAGCATTTCTTGCCCATCCCTAGCTGCCATTGAAAAGGTGATTGTGAGCTGCCTTCTTGAACTGCTGCAGTCCTCCTGCTATTGGGTTGACCTACAATGCTATTAGGCTTGGAATTCCAGGATTTTGAACGAGCGACAGTGAAGGAACTGCAATATATTTCCAAAGCAGGATGGTGAGTGGTTTGGTGAGGAACTTGGAGTTGGTGGCGTTGCCATATGTCTGATGCCCTTGCCCTTCTAAATGGAAGTAGTCATGGTTTTGGAAGGTGCTGTCTGATGATCTTTGGTGAATTTCTGCAGTGTGCCTTGTAGATAGTACACACTGCTGCTACTGAGCATCAGTGGTGGAGGCAGTGGATGCTCCTGGCCTGTATTTAACTCTAATCACATCCTGATGCTGCAAACCCTCAAAGTAACTGAGGGATGAACATTTATTTTCGTGTCTTAAGTATATCTCAATCTGGACCAATTTTGAAATGTACTCAGTGTGATTTGCAGAATGAGGATGCTCATTTCAGAGATAGAGCAAGAATGTTACATATACAGACTTGGAGCCAGAGGCACACTGATATAGGATAAGACTATCCTAGAGATGTTTCAGAGCTGACTCTGAGATGCACACAAGTATATACAGCAGCAAATGGCACTGAAAGTTTGCTATTATCTAGACTGGACATGTACAGAAGCTGATACTGAGACACACATGAGCTGTACACCAATTGGGACCGAATCATTCTCTTTTAACTACAGTGTAGGGGAGGCTCAGTGGTTAGCATTGCTGGCACACAGGGCCAGGGGCTCAAATCCAATTCAATCATCAGATGATTGTGTTGAGTTTGCACATTCTTCCTGTGTTTGTGTGGATTTCCTCCAGGTGCTCTGATTTCCTTCCACAATCACAAAGATGAGCAGGTTAGTTGGATTGGCCATATTAAATTGTCCAAAGTGACCTGCAAAATGTAGGTAAAGTGGATTAGCCATGTGACATGCAGGGTTACAGGTATAGGGTAGGGGCTGGGTCTGGGTGGGATGCTCTTTGAAGAGTCAGTGCAGACCCAGTGGGCCGAATGGCCTGATTCCATTATTCTATGATACTGGACTCATTCAGATGCTGTCACTGAGACACACATGAGGTACACAACATCAGATGTGAGTGAATCATTCTCTGTTACCTGCAGTGTACTGGATGTGTACAGTGAAGAAAGCTAAAACAGCTGACTAATGCTGGGACAGAAGAGGTTGAAGGAGATGCAGGGGTGAGGCTAGGGAGATATTTGCAAATATAAGAATGCAGAATTGTCAAATGCAGGTGTTGTTGAACAGGGAGCCAATGTGCCTCAGTAAGCCCAGTAGCGTCAAGCAAATGGGACTTGGTGTGATTAACAATGAAAGACAAAAATGGATAGTGGGAATAAAGAAGTCATTTTCAGGATTTCAGGCTGGCACTAGTGTGTGCCAAAGGGCCACTTCTTGAGACATAGCTAATTATAACCTCTAACGATGACTGAGATGATGGGATAATGTGTTACATTTGCTGATAACACAAAGTTGGGTGGGACAGTAAGATGTAAGGAGGACATAGACTGAAATAGTGGTTGGACAGGTTCAATGAGAAATAACCTGTGCGACATAATGTACAGAGGTGAAACTTTATTTCTTTATTTCAGCATTGAAAGAGAATCAGATTATTGTTATAATTTTGGATGATGATCCCAGTCCTCGATCCAGAAGCAGCGTAACACATTTCCCTCTATCCAACCCAGCAGTTTCCATTATTGTCTCATTACCTCAAATCCTTCTAAATTTCATGAATACACCCATGGGTTTGTGTCATTTCAGCCCCTCATCATTGGTCCGTTGCTGTTACAGATAACATTCTGGTGAATCTACACCACACTGAAATGGACATGGGCACTCAAGTCTCCACTTTTTCTTGTCCTTCCTTATTTATAAAAGTCGATGTCAGCCATGTGCACATATCAAATCGCTACAATGAACAAATCGAAGGTGTGTGACTAACTCTTTCAGAATTATTTTTTCCACCTTGCAGACTGAAGCATATCTCACAGGTTTACATATTATCATTACTCAGTCTCCTGCATATGAAATATAGTGGGATGTGGACTAATGAGTTTTGGAATCTAGACTGAGGAGCACGATATAGACTAAACAGAACAACGTTAACCTGGGTATAGGAACAGAGAAGAATTCAGTTTGTGTCTAGAATTGGGTGTGGGAAAGGGTCAAATGTATCAAAGATACTCTCTGATGAAGGGCCTAGGCTGGAAACTTCAGCTTTTGTGCTCCTGAGATGCTGCTTGGCCTGCTGTGTTCATCCAGCTCCACACTTTATTATCAAATGTATCAAAAGCTGTTTTAAATCATACATTCTTGCATTGCACAGATGTTCATTTGTTCTGCAGAAGCTGATAAGGGGAGGGCTGTTTGAAAGAAATGTAAGTTTTGATTAAGATGGGAATTCCAGAATCTGTGTAAAGGAGATGCCCTAAGATAACTTAATGCTTCGGCTGATTTTTTAAACTTCAAACCGGTAGGGCAATAGGAATATACAAAACAAGACATGTCAGGTCAGCCACTGAATTTTTGGTGCGCGGACTTGTTCAGAATCTGTTGCAGAATTTTAACTGGAGTTAGGCTTGACGGCAGGAATTTTATCAAAAGTGATACTGTCCTGCTATGATTACATTTTGAGTTGTCTAATTTTTTATTAACGTACCTGCATTTAAACAAACCTCTTGGATGGAATGATTTATCCCATAGATTTGCTTGAGCATAGGTGCGCGCAGGAGTGAGAGAGAATTTGTGTGAATGTGATGAATGAGACATTGCCAGGTAGGCAACATATGGGACCTTGTCAAATGCTTTGCTAAAATCCATTTAAACTACATCAACTGAACTTCTTTCATCCACACACTTGATCACATTTTCAAATAATTCTAACAAATTCGTTAAGCAAAGCCATGCTTTTCCAAGTGGGTATTAATTTGCTCCTGATGATTTTCTCTACTGTTTTCCTACTACTAATGTGACATTCACCATTCTGTAATTTACTGGTTCAACTCTACCAATTTTCATGAAAATTGGAACTACATTAGCCATCCTTCAGTCCTCTAGTACTTCTCCAGTGGCCACTGAGGGGCCAATAAGGGTCCCACATTGATCCCTGTGATACACTGCTGGACACTGGCCTCTAGTCACGCAAACAGCCTTCAAACATTACCACTGACTCAGTGGTCTGTAATTTCTTCGTTTATCTCTACCACCTCTCTTAAAAAGTGGAATCTCATCGGCTGTCCTCCAATCCTCTAGCATTTCCCCTGTGACCACAGAGGAATTAAACATTTGTGTCAGAGCCCCTACAGTTTCCTGCCTTGCCTCCTAAAGCAGCTTGGGATGCAATTCATCTGGGCCAGGGTGTTTGTCTGTTTTTCAGCTTGACAGAGGCTCCAATACCTTACCATTTTCGGGTTCTGTCAAACTGTGCAAGATCCTTACCTCCCCTTTTCCTGAATGCCATACCTATGGCGTCCTAAAACAAAGTGAAGACTGAAGAGAAATAGTCATTCAACATCCTTCCAATGTTCTGTGGCTTCACATAAAGGTTGCCCCTTGGAAACCAATAGGCTCTGCTCTCTCTCTGTTATCTCTTTCCTTTAGTGCATTTATAAACTATCTCGGGATTCTCCCTAATCCTATCCACAAGACCTTTTCTCATGCCTTCTTTTTGCCCTTCCACTTGCTCTCTTAAACTCTTCCCTGCACTTCCTGTATTCCTCTAGGGCCACAGTCGAATTGCATCCTTTGGACTTGATAAAAGCCTTACTCTTCTTCCTCATTCAGTACTGAAATGTCGTAGACATCCAGGGTTCTCTGAAGTTAGTGCTCCGACATTTGCCTCTAAAGGATACATGTTGGACCAAAACTAACTTCCCCCAGCCCCCAGAGTTCCACTGTAGACCTACCCGCAAGAAACTGTGCCCCATTTACAATAGCCAAACCCTGCTTTATTTTCCTTTCCCCAATCCAAAGCCATCTTTTGCAGGCCATCTTTTTCCTTATCCAGAACAAATGTGAATCACACCATGTTATGGTCACTATTGCTAAAATGTTCCACCACTGCCACATCAAACACTTGTCCAGCTTCTCTCTGCAGAATCAGATCCAGCAAAGTGCACCATCCCTTGTTGGGCCTTCCGTGTGTTGATACAAAAAACTGCCCTGGATTCATTCCTGGTGATCTAGTGGTTAGGGTTTGGCACTTTAACTGCCCGCAGCTTGGGTTCAATTCCTGGTCAGGAAATGAGAGTTCTCTTCTGCCAATTTATTGTGATGACTGCATTTTTGGGGCAGCTTGGGGTGTCAGTGGTTAGCACTGCTGCCTCGCAAGCACCAGCGACTGCGTTCCATTACAGCCTCGGATGATTGGTTATGTGGAGTTTGCATGTTCTCCCTGTGTCTGTGTGGGTTTCCATTGGGTGCCCCCGTGCTCCGATTTCCTTGGAGGGACTTGGTGGGCTTCTGATGAAGGGTCCAGACCTGAAACATCAACTGCCGTGTTCCTCTGATGCTGCCTGACTTGTTGTGTTCCTCCAGCTCCATACTGTATTGATTAAGACTGAATTGAAAGGCTTGTTGCAGCAATATGAGGACATATTGGTGATAGAATGGGGTCAACTAGTACTACAGAGCATGAGGTTGATGTAGCGAAGGTTGTTCTGATAAAACATACCCCTACAGGCTTAATACACTTAATGCCACACAGGTACAGAAAGAAGTGGAAGTGATGCTGCAAGAAGATATCATTGAGCCAAGTCAAAGTGAATGGAGTTCAACAATCTTACTGGTTCCAAAGTCTGATCGTACTCAATGGCTCTGTATGGATTATTGGAAGGTCAACGCCATAACTAAATTGGACTCATACCCAATTCCAAGGCTGGAAGACTGTGTGAAAAAAGTTGGACAAGCCACTTATATCGCCAAGTTGGACTCATTCTATGGTTACTGGCAAGTAGCTTTGTCAGAGGGAGCAAATGAAGTTTCTGTATTTGTAACCCCAAATGGGCTGAATTAATTTAAAGTAATGCCGTTTGGTATGAAGAATGCACCAGCAACATTTCAAAGACTTATGACAGGACTGAATAATTATGCCGTCTATACAGATGACATAGTGATCTTTAGTCATTCAAGGAAAGATCATGTGGTGCATTTGGCAGAGCTCTTTGAAAGATTACTGGAGGCAAAACTGGTTATAAACTTAGCAAAACCTGAATTTGTGAAGGCAGAAGTGGCATTCTTGGGACATAACATTAGATATGGAAAGATGGCCCTGTGGAACACGAAGAAAAGGCCATCGAGAAATTTCCAAGGCCATCCTCAAAGAAAGAGCTACTTTGATTTTGGGACTGAGTGGATCCTACCTGAAGTTTGTGCCAGACTTTAACAGCATGGTGGCATTGCTGACAGATTTGCTAAAGTAGAACACAAATTTTTGGTGAGTCAAACAATGCCAGGAGGCATTTGAGAATTTAAAAACCTTTTTAACTACGACACCAGTAAGGGGAGGCAGTTGCCTACTGGTATTATCACTGAATTCTTAATCCAGAGACCCAGATGACATTCTGGGACTTGGGTTCGAATCCCACCATGCCAGATGGTGGCATTTGAATTCAGTAAAATATCTGCAATTAGGAATCTAATGGTAACCATGAATTTAACGTCAATTGTTGGAAAAAACCCATCTGGTTCATTTAGGGAAGGAAACTGCTATCCTTACCTGGTCTGGCCTACACGCGACTCCAGATCCACAGCCATGTGGTTGACTCTGAACTGCCATCTAGGCAATTAGGGACAGACAGTAAATGCTGGCCTAACCAGTGATGGCCTCATTCCATTGATGAGCAAAGGAGTTTTGGCTTCACTAAATTCCTCAAAATTCTGTTGATGCCAGCGATATAAGTGTTGGAGCTGTGTGGATGCAGGAAGATGATGGCAGAATTGAAAGGCCAATTGGATATTTTTCAAAGAAACTCAATATTCATTAGGCAATATACTTCACTGTTGAGAAAGAATTATAGCGTTTCATATGGGCCTTACAATATTTTAAGTTTTATTTTACAGACGATATTTTGGAGATGGTTGTGTATACAGACCATTTATTGGACAAATTTAAGGACAAAATATGAGACTATTTCATTGGAGTGTCATATTATAGACTCTTAACTTACAAACTGTACATGTTGTGAGAAGGAAAAATGTTGTTGCAGATGCGTTATTGTCAGTTTAAAGCAAATGAGTAGATAAAATTGAACCAGTATGGTTCAATGTCATATATATTGAGAATTAGTATGAAAGATATAACTTTAGTGCACTGAACTATGTATTTCGTGGTAATAGTGTTAAGATGTAGAAAATAAAATGAAGCCATCTTTTCATTATGACCTTTGTTGTTGACGTGTTACAATGTCGGGTAGAGAAATAGTGAAGTGGAAGGCAAGAAGCTGCAATGTGTGGCTCCTTAAATAGATTTGTGCTTTGTACGTACTTGGATTTTTTTAAAAAATTTCCAGTACAGAGAGCCTCAAAACAGTGAAACAAGTGTATCAGAATAGCCTTACAGATGGCTGGCAAAACGGCAGTCTTGTTTTGGTATTGTGACAATGAGCTTGAATGTGGCCAGTTAATTTAAAACTGAACTCAGCAATTCAAAAGCCAATTGAACTAAATGTGATGGTGTTGACAACCTGAAAACAATCATATTGTCAGAATTTGATTATATAATTATGGATGTATAAGACGAGGGCATTTGGAAAAGTGGGGAGAGCCATCTGCCAACTGAAAGCGAGAGACGCCTACCACATGGCAGAGATAGAATCAGTCAGCTCTCAGAGAAAGCCTATCTAATTAATCCAGATACCATGACTTTTTAGCTCAAAGTCCTCATTGAAGAAAGTATAGAGATAAAACATTCCTGACAGCAGAATTAACAGAAGAAATGGATTTGTGAAGTGAGTGGAGATGACAAAATATTCCAGAAGACAGTCTGTGTGAACTTGGAGAGATTAAGTTATAATTTATTATTTCTTATTAATTGGGTTTACATTAGTGGGACTTGACTTTATTTAAATAGCATTTCAGTAGAATTTAGACTAGTTAGGGAGTAGTTAGTAGTCTAGGGGGAGTTATTTGGTTTGTTAGCAATTTTGTTAATTTGTTCATTGTTTGGGTTAAACAAATAAATTGTTTCTTGTTATTTGTAAGGTGGAGATCAAGGATTTTCTTTCTTTTAGCCATTCTTTTCTTAGATTACGAGGGGAAAGGAAACCTTCTCTGGGTGTTTTGGGAGCAATTATTAGAAAATCTGTCAAAGCAGATTTGGGCTTGTGTTTTAGTAATTATCAGATGGGTTAAGCCATTTCCCCCATTGTAACAATACATTAATGACTAAAAAGGTAACTAGGGAGAGAATAGAGCCCATTAAAGATCAGCAAGGCTGCCTATAGTGAAACTGCAGGAGATGGTGGAGATACTAAATGCGTGTTTACTGCGGAGAGGGATACAAAAGCGAGAGGACTTGGGGAAATAAATAGCAACATTCTGAAAAACGTCCATATTACTGATGAGAAGGTGCTGGATGTTTTAAAATGCATAAAGGTGAATAATAACGGGGGCCTGATCAGGTGCACCCCAGAAATTTGTGGGAATTGATTGCTGGACCCCTCGCTGAGATATTTGTATTATCAATAGCTACAGGTAAGGAGCTGGAAGACTGGAGATTGGCTAACATGGCACCACTGCTTAAGAAAGATGGTAAGGAATAGCCAGGGAACTATAGACTGGTGAACCTGACATCAGTAATGGGCTAGGTGTTGGAGAGGATTCTTGTGGACAGGATTTACATGTATTTGGAAAGGCAAAGACTGATTAGGGATAGTCAACATGGCTTTGTGCATGGCAAATCATCTCACTAACTTGATTGCGTTTCTTGAAAAAGTAACAAAGATGATTTTTTTTGAAAACAGAAATGTACGTGGTCTATGTAGACTTCACTAAGGCATTCAGGAAGGTTTATCATGGCAGGCTGGTTAGCAAGGCTCGATCACATAGAGTGCAGAGAGAACTAGCCATGTGAATACAGAACTGGTTTGAAGGTAGACGACAGAGAGTAATGTTGGAGGGTTGCTTTTCAGATTGGAGCCTGTTGCAAGTGGTATGCCACAAGGATCAGTGCTGGGTCCACCACCTTTTGTCATTTATATAAATGACTTGGATGTGAACAGAGGAGGCATGGTTAATAAGTGTTCAGATGATACCAAAATTAATGGCGCAGTGGACAGTGAAAAAGGTTATCTCAGAGTACAATAGGATCTGATTCATGTGGGCAAATGGGCCGAGGAG
Organism: Stegostoma tigrinum; assembly: GCF_030684315.1. Lineage (NCBI taxonomy): Eukaryota > Metazoa > Chordata > Chondrichthyes > Orectolobiformes > Stegostomatidae > Stegostoma > Stegostoma tigrinum. The sequence goes on along the minus strand of NC_081396.1, from coordinate 9,230,571 downwards.
TGGAAGTTGGAGTTTAATTTAGTTAAATGTGAGATGCTGCATTTTAGAAAGGCATATCAGGGCAGCACTTATTATACTTAATGGTGAGGTTCTGGGTGTGTTGCTGAACATTGAGATGAGCGGGGCACAGGTTCATAGTTCCTTGAAAGTTGAGTAAAAGGTAGACAGGATAGTGAAGAAGGCATTTGGTGTGCTTGCTTTTATTGGTCAGTATATTGAGTGTAAGAGCTAGGAAGTCATGTTGCACCTGTAAAGGACATAGGTTTGGCCACTTTTGGAATGCAGCATGCAATTCTGTTCTCCCTACTATAGGAAGGATGTTGTGAAACTTGAAATGGTTTAGAAAAGATTTAGAAGGGTGTTTCATGGGTTGGAGGTATAGGGAGAGGCTGAACTTTCTTTCAGGCCACCATGAACCATCCTACTGCCACTTATACCATCTTTAAGTATTGTAACAGAGAAAGTGAAAACGCCAACAATGAATGAATAAAACAAAAAGCTCATTTTCTCTTGTCAATGTCAAAATAAGATGAATCTTCAATGTCAATACAGATGATAACATGGGTTCAAAAAAAGAACAATTGTAAATAGTACGTATAATAAGTAATTTAATCATTATAAATAAAATTATTCAAGTTGATGATTCAGCATGCATTCTTGACATTGGATTAATCTGTATTTCACCATTTGTATTGTTAAATGATGTAACAGCAAAGAATTCATAACTTTACCAACGCAATCAAATGCTAGAAATTATTTTAAAGCTGACTTCGCAAGTAAACTTATGATCCTGGCTTGTTGGCAACCTCCATATGCCTGAACCATTTTTCCCACTTCAGAGCCTCAACATAGAAAAAAAGAAATGCCTGGGATGAGTAGCGAAATGTTCAATTTCCTTAACTATATTCAATTTTGGCTTTCAATAGCAGATCAAACCTTGAGCGTTGTGTTTCCCTGAATGAACTAAGACCTGGGACTGGTTTGACTTTCCCCAGTAGGAGACAGCTCCAGTGTGAGGATTAAGAACTAGCTGATAACAATGGCAAAACTTCCATGTGAGTAAATTAAATTTGCTTTATAAGTTATGGAATTTAATAAGTACTAATCGTCTCAAAGCAAATGATTACAGATTTCTACTTGTAGGTCATGCATGACTCCACCAGAAGTGAGAAGAAAGCATGCATTCTTGACATTGGATTAATCTGTATTTCATCATTTGAATTGTTAAATGATGTAACAGCAAAGAATTCATAACTTTACCAACACAATCAAATGCTAGAAATTATTTTAAAGCTGACTTAGCAAGTAAACTTATGATCCTGGCTTGTTGGCAACCTCCATATGCCTGAACAAATTATTATAGACCAGACCCCCTAAATTACATTATGAGATAGCCTAGACCTAAGTTCTTTATTTTTTGTAAAGTTGCCATGATCCAAATATGACTCAATTGGTCTACCACTAAGCTTTATTCAAAACATTCTTTATTCTTACAACACAGGTAAAATACAACAAAAAGAAGATTCGGTGTAACTTTACTCCATAAAAGTCCTTCAGGAAATGTATTATTTATCCACTAACCATCAACTGAACCAATATAGATAGCATCCCATAAACACACCCATGGCAAAGGCAATTCAGCAATGTAGTTATTATTCTCATGTGTTGTCTCTCTCCAGTCCAGTAGAAAGAAACAATCTGCCCCTTTTGATTTGAACAGGAAGCCTCTCTGTCTAAAACTTCACTCTAGCAGCAGAGAACTCTAGCTTTCAACTCCAGCAGCCAGCAAAAACCACCAACTAACTGAAAGCAAAACTGAAGTCTTTTTGGGGTCTGTGTAAGCCTGAACCCACTCATTCATGATTCTTTTGTTTAAAGAAACACCCAGGGAGAACTCAACATTGTTTACCTGTCTGAAGGTGAAATTTTGGCACCACTGTGCAAACACTCCTCTGCTAGAGAAACGGGATAGAATACATATCTTAAAGGCGCAATATTATCAACAATTTCAACATGTTTTGATAGCAGCTGGGTACTTATCTGTCCTCAAATGAGCTGATGTGGGGGTGGGTCCTCTTCATTGGCTGCGTTTTCTGCCTCCTCTCTACTCTCTGTTTCTCTATGTGTGATTCTCCATTTCTCAGTGTCTTGGTCTCCCAGTCTCTTTCTATCTCAATTTTTCGATGTCTCCAAAACAAACTTCTTCTTTATTTTGCCGTCACTGTCTGGTGGGCCAAGTATTATGTAGGACGCTGAGTGATTAGCCTATGGTAAGATGCATGGCAGAACTGGACAACAACTGTGGAGAGACCATCTCAACCTCGAGATCATCTTGGTCTATTCTTTCTGCTTTCATACATTGGCAGGGCTTTCTCATCCGCAGATAAATTCCAGATGATGGATTGCAATACTTGATAAATGCCCTGTGGACAGCGCAAGCTGCCTCATTAATATTCATAATTCCAGCTAACCAAACTCAACACATGAGCTCAAGATTCAAAAAGCTCAACACTTAAACTATGTACCTAGCCTGCATTCCCTTACACCTGTCACCTCTTCCTGTCCAGACTAAGGCATATGAGATGACTATACCTCGTGTTGCCAATTACATTCCCCCACTTGATGCCAGAGTATTATTAACCTAGTAGCTATTATTAACCTATGTACCTAGTAGATTCAGGCCATCATTTGCTCTGAATGACTCCTGATAGGCTGGGAGTGGTGTAAGGGAGTGTGTGACGTCAGTGGTTAATAATGCTCTGGCTTCGAGTGGAGAATGTAATTGACAGCACGAGACATATTCACCTCATATGTCTGAGTCTAGACAGGAAGAGGTGACAGGTTTAAGGGAATGCAGACTGTTTATACATAGACTTAAAGAATTGTAAACCTACAAAGTTGATGCAATGGCCATTGAGAATAGAAGAGGGATTATTTGACATCTTACTGATATATGCAAATTGAATCTGAGAGGAATAGGAGGAGCAGCCACTGTCACCTCCCATCAAAGTGAAAATTGAAAGTGCACAACAGGAAGAAAATGCCTGCCGCCATGCACGAGCTGGGCAGGCTAAGAGATAGATCCATTAGGGAGGCCACTGTAAACAAGCATTACAGGTTTTTTAAAGGTGAACAACTACGGTCACAAGCCCCTGGCAGATAAAGCAAACAGGCTTGTGGGCTGGTTAATCACTTGTCACTGTAGAGCATTAAACTTGTGTCTGTGTGTGTATGTGAGTGTGAGTGTATGCCTGTGTGTAATGTGTGCGTGTCTGTATGTGTGTATGTGTGTGTGTGTCTCTGTGTAATGTGTGTTTGTCTGTAAGTGTGTGTGTCTATATGTGTATTTGTGTCTGTTGTATGTGTGTGTGTCTCTGTGTAATATGTGCATGTCTGTATGTGTTTGTATGTTTGTGTGTGCGTGTGTGTACGTGTGTGTCTGTCTATGCATGTGTGTGTCTGTGTATGTGTGTGTGCGTGTGTGTGTCTCTGTGTAATGTGTGTGTGTCTGTGGGTGTGTGTATGTGTGTGGATGTGTGTCTGTGTGTGTGAGTGTGTGTGTCTGTGTAATGTGTGTCTGTCTGTAGGTGTATATCGTGACTCTGTGTAATGCGTGTGTGTGTGTCTGCCTGTCTCAGTGTGCTTGTGTGTGAGAGAGTGTGTGTATGTGCATGCATGAATGTGTGTGTGCCGATGTGAGTATCCGTGTGTGTGAGTGTGCATGAGTGTGTGTGTGTGTGTGTGTGTGTGTGTGTGTGTGTGTGTGTGTGTGTGTGTGAGTGTTTGTGTGTGTGAGTGTGTGTGTGTGTGTGTGTGTGTGCATGTGAGTATGTGTGTGTGTGTGTGTGTGTGTGCATGTGCGCGCGCACTTAAGTGTGTGTGTGTGAGAGTGTCTCTGTGTGTGTGGGTGCATGAGTGTGTACAGGAGTATGTGTGTGTGAGAGTGTGTATGTGTGTGAGAGTGTGCGTAAATATGTGTATGTATGTGTGTGTGTGTGAGAGAGTGTAGCTGTGTCTGTGTGAGAGTGTGTAATGTGTGCGCGATGTGTGAGTGTGTGTGTGAATGTGTGTGCATGTGTATACACCTGCGTGAGAATGTGTCTGTGAGTGTGAGTGCATGTGTATGTGTATCTGAGTGTGTGTGTGTGCATGTGTTTGTGTGTCTGTGAGTGTGTGTTCATGTGCATATGTGTCTGTGAGTGTGAGTGTGTGTGCATGTGTATGCGTGTCTGTGAGTGTGTGTTCCTGTGTACATGTGTCTGTGAGTGTGAGTGTGTGTGCATGTGTATGTGTGTCTGTGAGTGTGTGTTCGTGTGTACATGTGTCTGTGAGTGTGAGTGTGTGTGCATGTGTATGTGTGTGTGCATGTGTATGTGTGTCTGTGAGTGTGAGCATGTGCACATGTGTCTGTGAGTGTGAGTGTGTGTGCATGTGTATGTGTGTGAGTGTTTGAGAGAGTGCATGTGAGATAGTGAGTGCGAGAGAGTATGCACGTGCACACACATCAGCTCTCATGACACAGCCACTTCTGGAACTACTCTTTGTCAAATGCACCATTGTGCACAGAAGAAACCAAAAATTAAGGAATTGTATCCAGGTGGGCCAACGTTGGAACCTGTACAAGAAGTAATGATTATGTATTGCTCCCTCTCCTCGTTGCTGATCTCATAGACTCTCTGCACAAACATTGTTCCATGAAGATGCTTCATGAATTCTTCGTGGATGTGGCAGTGTGTGTAGTGCCTATACAAAGACACAAAAACAGATTCATGCCTATTACAGTCAAATACACATCCATAAAAGAAAGAATATCAATGTAGCCTTCTTTACTCCTGCCACCAAAGTGTTCTCAATAGGTTTCCTTCATTCTCTCATGCTCACTCCTTTAAGTGTACTCCCTTGTTCTGGTGCTAGAGTAATGGGACTATGCTCTAATGCAGAGGCCTGGACAACTCTGTATGTGTTTACATCTCAATGAATTAATGCGCCAAGGATCTTCTCGGCTGAGGGGAAACTGATGCTATTCAGTTTGACCTTCGAAAAGTTGATGGGATGCAGGCAGATTTGAGGTAGGTGGTCCAATCACCTCTACAGTTGTCTGAATGGAAAGGGCCAAGACTGATGTGCGTCGTTCCTGATATGGAAGCATACCTCCTGGCATTTCCCTATCTCCTCATGAAGAGAGCCTCCTTTAGTATGGTTGAGGTTACCCACTGGGCTTGTGTACCAATGAATACTGCTTAGCTGTCAACACAGGTTTACAGGTTGCCTCTTGGTTCAGCATAACAATCCAATCTTTGAGCAATGAGGGCCATTTCTATCCCATCAGTCTATCTGTTTCTGCATGTCCCTGGCTGTTTCGAAACAAACTGGCCAAGAAAAATGTGGCAAACCTAAGGATTTGGGAGCAGTATAAATTTCAGCAAAGGAGGAGAAATGGATTTAGAGAATTGGGGTAGGGCCACATGAGTTAATTTTCAGGCAACAGGTTTTGTCGGTCCATAAAGAAGGAAAAAAAGTGATTGGTGAGGGCAAATGTAGATTGTTTAATGTCAGATATGGATGATTTATAATCGGAAACAGAGAGATGGCAGAACAGGTAACTACATATTTCAGGATGACGCAAATAATGATGGCAAATACAGGATGTTGTTGTATTGCAGTAGTCTTACCAGACCATAGGGCTACCTTCATATTAGAGGGAGAGAGAGAGAGAGAGAGATGATGGATGGGGGTGGGGTGTGGATTTCAGCTGAGGGCCACACTACCTCAGGTGAGGGGAAAGGTGAAGAGGAGCGTACTTCATGGTAATCTCAGATGGTGAAGGGAATTGAACTCAATTGTTGGAACAACATACCAACTGTCCAGCCAACTAAGCTAAGCTGACACCTGTACACAGGATGCAGTGATAGAAGAACAGAAGAAAATCATCATTTGGGTGAAAGTTTCAGAAATTGATGGAATAAAATGGGGCAGCACGGTGGCTCAGTGGTTAGCAATGCAGCCTCACTGCACCAGGGATCTGGGTTCGATTCCAGCCTCGGGCGACTGTCTGTGTGGAGTTTGCACATTCTCCCCATGTCTGCGTGGGCTTCCTTCGGGTGCTCCAGTTTCCTCCCACAGTCCAAAGATGTGCAGGCTAGGTGGATTGGCCATGCTAAATTGCCCACAGTGTTCAGGGGTGTGTGATTTATAGAGGGATGGATCTGGGTGGGATGCTTCAAGGAGTGGTGTGGACTTGTTGGGCCGAAGGGCCTGTTTCCAAACCATAGGAAATCTAAGCTAAACTGCCAACAAATGCCCAGACCCAGATAATCTAAATCCCATTAAATTTAAGGCAGTGACCTGTGAAATAACATCTGCATTTGTGGCCAACTTTCAATACTCTGTAGACACTGAAACAGTCCCTATGGGTTGGAGGATAGCTAATGTAATCCATCCACTTGAAAGAAAAAGGAGAAAGAAAACTGGGAATAATAGACCTGTTAGTCTATCATCAGTAGTCAGGAAAACATTCGAGCCAGTATTTAAGAAATAGTAGATTTCTTGGAAAAAAAGTGACAGTATTGAAATGGGTCAACATGGATTTACTAAATAATGCTTGGAAAATCTAGAGCAATTTCTCAAGGATGTCACTGGTAAAGTTGACATGGAAGAGCCAGTGGATGTAACTTACTTGAAATTTCAGAACACCTCTGTCAAGGTCTCAAAGAAGTCATTAGTCTGCACAATTAAGGTGCTTGGGACTGGGATAGTGTATTGACATGGATGCAATACTGTTTGGGAGACGAGAAACAAAGTCGAGAAATAAACAGGCCTTTTTTGGAATCGAAGCCAGTAAGTATTAAGAGATTAGTGCTTGGATCCGAGCTGTTCACAATAGGTAAAAGAGATTTAGATGAGGGAAGTAAATACAATATCTGGAAACTTGCAGATGGCACAAAGCTCGGTGGGAAGGTGAACAGCGGGGAGTATGCAGAAATGCGTTTGTGTGATATGAACAAGTTGAATGAATGGTCAAAAGCATGGCACGTGAAGTATGCTGTGGATAAAAGTGAGGTTATCTACATGGGTAGCAAAAACAAGAAGGCATCTTATGACCTGAAGGTCGATAGATGAGATGGGTGGGTGTGTCAACAAGACCTGGGTGCCCTTTGTATGACAATGACAGAAAGTAAGCATGAAGGTGCAACTTACGGTGAAGAAGGCAAGTGATATTTGGCCTCTGGAACAGGCAGAATACAAGAGCAGAAATGCCTTGCTACAATTGTACATAGCCTTTATAAGACTATAACTGGATTACTGTGTGCAGTCCTGGGCTCCTTATCTGAAGAAAATGTTCTTCCTACAGAAAGAGTGAAACAACTGTGTTGCAGTGATTTCTGAGACAGCAAAACTCACTGCTGTAGTTGAGCCCAGCAATTTGGCTCCGTGGTTAGCGCTGTTGCCCCACAGCAGCAGGGATTTGGATTTAATTCCAGGCTTGGGTGACTGTTCCTGTGGAAGTTGCACATTCTCTCTTTATCTGTGTGGATTAACTCCAGATGCTCTGGTTTTCTCTCACAGTCCAAAGTTGTGCAGTTTTAGTAGTTTGGCTGTGCTAAATTATCCGTCACTTCCACGGGTGAAGAGGCTAGGTGGATTGGCCAAGATAAATGTGGAGTTACTGGGATAGGGCTTGGAGCTGGAGCTGGGTGGGATGCTCTTCAGGGGGTCGGTACATGGTGAGCAAGTTGAATGGCCTCTTTGTGCACTGTCGGTATTCTTATAGGTTTACAGTTTTAAGCATTTTCATTGGAATTCAGCAGAATGGAGGAAGGTGATCATTGCAGCCAATCAATTTCTTCAAGGACTAGGCAAGATAAATGCAGGAACGATGTTAGTGATGATGGAGGTGTCCAGAAACAGTGATCACAGACTATGGGTATGGCAAATATCAATTATGAATGAGATGAGGAGAATTTTTCTTATTCATTCAAGGGATGAAGGCGTCTCTGGGTAGGCAGCATTTTATTGCCCATCCCTAATCGCCCACAGGGCAATTATGAGTCAACTACATTTGGGTCTGGAGTCATGTGTAGGCCAGACCAGGGAAGGATGGCAGATTCCTTCCCTGAAGGACATTAGTGAACCAGATGGGGTTTCCAACAATTGACAATGGATTCATAGTCATCGTTAGGCTTTTAATTGAAAATATTTATTGGATTCAAATTCCACCATCTGCCATGGTGAAATTTAAGCCTACGACTCCAGAACATTATCTGTGTCTCTGGATTAACCATCTAGCGATAATGCCATGAGGTCATCGCATCCCCCATCTTGTTGCCCCTGGGAGTGTTGAGTCTTTAGAATCCTCTGTTGGAGAAAACAACTCAGGTCAAAACAATGACCTCTTCAAGAAGGAGTTAGGTATAGTGCTTAAAGGTCAAGGAACTCAAAGGTATGCATGGTAAGTGGGAACAGGGTATTCCATTGAATGAGCAACCACGATCATCCAAAATAGTGGAGAAGGCTAGAACGGCTCCTATTTAATATGTTACTCCATGAAGTATCTGAATGCCCAAACAATTTGGTCATCTCTGGTTTTGCAGTGAGCCAGGTGGTTGGTGTCTGGCAGTCCTCCAAATACCAGAAAATGGGATTTAGTGGATATAAATTGGTCAAAGAGCTGAAAGGTCTCCTCCGTGCAGGAAGAATCTATGACTGTGGTGGATGAGCATAAACTTACCCGAGTTTAGAACTAGGAAGAGCAAAATCATTATTTTGGACGTTGCTATAAGTTCCTTTCCCTTTGCTAGAAATACACACACATTTATAGTCTACAAAACTAGAATACTGAACATAATATGTGATCGTTTGGAAACAAAAAGAGATCAAAGCAAACTGTGGATTATGTGCTGTTTATAAACCATCAAATGACTTGTAAAAGTGAGCTTTGGTTCTGTATTTCCGGACAAACAGATTTAGAAAAACGAGGAATTGTGAAGGTCATTGCGTGGAAACAGCCTCTGGTGTCGATTTAATTTTCTCATTGCATACCTAAATGTCAGTAGTTGCTGCAAACGCTGGCAGCTGATAATTTTTAATTCAGTTAGAAATGAACCTCGTTGAAAAACTTGTTAATAATTCTTTTGGAGTCAGGTAGGTTGTTATACTTGTTTTAGATTCGAATGTTAGGTGCTTAACTGATTCCCATCTGAATTTGAAATCTGACCTAAACCCAGGTAACAGTCATACCACTCTCTCCTGACGAGCATTGTCTGCTGAATGCATGAACAATTCACTAAGTGGCAACAATGGGATCTCTGATGTTTGGTTTCTGAAATATTGTTTTGTGCAAAGCAAAATTCCAGAAAAACAAAGAACTGATGAGTGAATGATTAATTTTTTTAAAAAACATCCATTCATCAGTTGTGGACATCATTTCCTGGGCCAACATGTATTGCCGTGAGAGAGGAAGTTCCAGGATTTTGAAGAGCGATATGAAGGATGTCTTTGGTTGGTGAGTGGTTTGGAGGGGCACTTGCAGAAAGTGATATTTTAATGTATCTGACAGCCTTGTCTTTCTAAACAGCAGACGTCTATGGTTTTGGGAGGTACTATGCAAGAAACCTTCATGAATTTCTGTAGTGCAGCTCATTGACAGTAGACACTGACAATCAGAAATGGAAGGAGTGGATGTCAGGGCAATCAGGCAGGCTTCTTTGTCCTGGATGGTGTCAAGTTTCTTGAAAATTGTTGGAGTAGCACTCAGCCAGGCGCTTGGTGAGTAATCCATCACACCCTTGGCTTGTACGTTGTAGATGGTGGGTAGGATTTGGCACGACATGAGGTGAATTACACACTTCAGTGTTTTTCGTTTGTTTTTACCTCTGACCTATTCTTGAAGTGACAGTGTTTAAATGTCTAGTATTTAATCAATGGGAATGCTCAGATGATGTAGTTGGCTGATTCAGCGATTGTACTGCCATTGAATATGATGTTTAGTTTCTCTCTTGCAACCAGATATTGTTTGGCACTTATGATACACGAACGTTTCTTGCCATTTGGCTGCCCAAATGTTGACGTTTTCCATGTCTTTCTGCATTTGGACCAGGGCTGGTTCAGCATTTTAAGAATTGTGAATGATCATTGGCATAGAACATTGTGAAAGAATCGATGAACTTCCCCACTTCTGACCTAATTATGGAGGGAAGATCATTGATGACACAGAAAAATTAATTGGACGCATGACTCTGTGATGGCGAATACCCACAGTGACGTTCTGGAGTATAGATGAATGGCCTCCAACCAACACAACCTAATCACTTTTACCAGGCTTGGACTCCCATCTTGCACACGGATACCATCACTTACCCCCAACCCAACCGCATTGATACCAACTGTGCCAGGGCTATTGGATTGTACATTCAGTCAAATATGGTCTTGTCTCAGTCAGTCTTACCTCAACTCTGAAATTCAGCACGTGTGCGCATGATTGAACTAATGTTGTAAGAAAGTCAGGAATTGAGTGGAACAAGCACATGCTTAATAGTTATGTCTATTACACGTGATTTGACTGATTGAGTTTAATTGCAGCCTTGGATTCCCAATTGCCTGTCTATAGGAGTTGCTAATGTATTCAAAGTACCCACAATTGTACACCACATATACATCGAGCAGGAAACACGAATGCCATTCTCGCCTTTGACAGATTTCCATTCTTGCTTAAGGCATGAGTCTGTTCACACCACAAGTTGTCACATTTTTTATTGTGTGGAGGCAATCGTGCATTATTTCACCAATAGTGTCATCTCCTGATTTCCCCAAGTAAGTTCAACATCAAAACAGCAATCAATATTCTTCCAAAGGCCTAGTCAACCTATTGTAACATTGATATCCATGCAAGTTACTTTCAGAAATGGTCAAATTACATTCAACTATGAAATAAGAAAGATTCCAAAGAATGTTGAGCTCAACTTATACTGTATTTAATGGTAAGCACATTTTTGAGTCTTCTGCCTTAGGTTTGAAGATATCATTTTTCTGCCAAGATGTATGTTAAACATCTTGTATTTCTGTGTATAAGGATAAAGTATTTCTGCTTCCGAAATATCTAGAACTTTTTCTCACTACTACACTCTTCCCTCAAATTACAGCCCTGGAGCACTATTAAGCACCGTAGCACAGCCACGTACCTGACTGCAGTGTTGGAAAAGGAACATTGACGTTAGCAATGTAGAAAATAACTGCACAGTGCAATATTAAGCTGACAGAGTTAAAGGCGTTGTTAAAATGAAAAGCGTGTTTCCTGTGAAAAACATTGGCTGTCAGGAGAGTGAGAGCCTTTTTCTGTGCTAAAAGCTGGTAAGGACACCTGACACCTCTGCAGCTAGCCCTCAATGACTGCATGCTGGCTCCGTACTTGAGACATCACGATGGCCATCTCAGCTGTCAATGCTGTACGCATTCGACGTGCCATTGGGTGTTTGTACAATAATATAAGCTTCAGTGTGCACATGACAATATATTTCGCAACACAAGGGAAAATAGAGGAAATGTCAACAGCGTGACATAAGTGCATATCCTCATGGTTATGGATGAAGCACTTGTAAGTTTCGGAGGCAGGGCAGTGATCACTAATAGTGACATTGATCTGTTGCCTCAAAAAGTCAGGAACTAATGGATAAGTGAAGAGAAGCATGGGGTGGCATAAAACATAATGCCATTGTGCACCACAGCACATGTTGAGCACCAGATAAGAAGCCAGAAGAAATCATTGTACACTAATCTCTCCTAACTCATGCAGGTCATGAACAACAGCAACTAGACCATAGAAATTGCCAACTTCTAAAGGGATTCTGTCTCAAGTTTGACAGAGAAAATAAATGATTCGTGCTGGACTGACCAGTAACCTTCCAATCGTATGAATTAATATATATAAAAAAGGAGGAAACTCATATCTGCATAACCAATCAAGTAATGCTTCCAGATTGTGAATTTATCTTCAACGAGCTCGGTTGTGGTGCCTCCAGGATAAGTGACAAGGTCATAGAACTGAAAGTTAGCTTGGAGCAATTTATCAGATTACACAAAGGGTCGGGGGGAAATCATGTTCATTTTGTGTTCATTAATTCAAGCCTTGAACAAAATGATAGAGTCCACCCTTTGACAATACTTTGCAATTAATGAAGAAGAAGAAGAAATTAGGTACTACATTGTATAATTCATGTTAGATAATAGCATATGATCCATACTAAATGTTCTCATTTTCAAAATTTAAATAATTTAACAATTATTTGGAATGGATATTTGATCCCATTTCTTAACTCTCCTCTGAATTTCCTTTGGGTGCCAGCATAAATGAACGGATTGATACAGGAACTAATTATCTGAATCATGTATCCACTTTGCTCGAGAATAAAAGCTGATCGATTGGAACTTGAAAAATAGGTAAGATTTGCAATGCGAAAATAAAGCACTGTTGTAAAAAATAAACAATATGACAGAATGAAACTACCCGAGATAGCAAAAAGTAAAACCATGGACTTCTTGCGTTTTTCCATCTCTCTGTCCCTTTGATCCTCTCCAGTTTTCTGTGTAAGAAGTCTCCTGCGGGCTCTATTGGCCACTAGAATGTGTCTGACAGTCAGAACGTTGAGCAGTAGAGTTAGGATGAATGGGAGACAAGGAGTTAACATGGAGCGAATCCAATCATATGCAATCCATGCCGATGATGTATAAAATATTAACTTTATATTGCAAAACCAGGGTAGATTGTTAATTATATACCTCGGCTCAGTTATGAAATACATAAATGAACTTTTTATGCAACTCAGAACGGAGATAATTCCTATAACTCGCGCTGCTGTCCTCTCAGTGCAGTATTTTATTTTCAGCTGCTGACAAGAAATGGCTACAAATCTATCGAAAGTAAAAGCAACTGTTAACCAGGTAGAACCATCAATAGCTGCATAGATTAAGGCTGCACGTAGACTGCAGACCGGTGTGAGAGACAGGTAACTGAAGGGGAAATAAATTCCAGCAACTCGACTCAATATCACAGTAGTGACCATGACCAGGAGATCACTCACGGCCATGGACAACAGGTAATATGTTATGCATCCAGAGAGACCACATCTTCTTCGATACAGAATCACAATCACTGTCAAATTAGCTGTAAAAAAAGTACATAGAGACATACTAAATGACTACTATAAAGGAATGAAAAATAGCTCGTTGGTGATTTTATTGCAAATGCTCCTCCCCAACCAGAAAAACACTTTTCACTCACTGTGAAATTGATACCCTTCAAGCATAAAGCTGAATAATCTGTTAGGACAGGGAGACAGTTTTAGATTAGATTCCCTACATTGTGGAAACAGGGCCTTCGGCCCAACAAGTTCACACTGCCCCTTGGACCATCCCACCCAGACCCATCCCTCTATAACCCACACACCCCTGAACACTACAGACAATTTAGCATGGTCGATCCACCTAGCCTGCGCGTCTTTGGACTGTGGGAGGAAACCCATGCAGACATGGGGAGAATGCACAAACTCCGCACAGACAGTTACACGAGGCTGGAATCAAACCTGGGTCCCTGGTGCTGTGAGGCTGCAGTGCTAACCGCTGAGCCACCGTGCCACCCCAAATTTTACTACGTTTCAAGCTGTCATCCACACCAGAACTGAGGCCGGATTTTGATGTCAGAATGTATTTTTTAAAAATCAAATAGAAAACAATAAGGCTGTTGAAACCAACACTGTGACATTTGATGCGCAAGAGGGGAGAAAAAGAAGCAGATTGACCACATTGGCAAAACAATATAACGAACTAAATGAGATGACACAACCCTTACTCTGTTATTTTTGTATGTTCTGGATTTACACAAGAGATTCTCCACGTAGCTGAATATCTGGGAACTAGTGTATACAATGCTTCAGGTACAGCCCCATGTGTTAAGAAGACAAAAGCACATGATATCCTCACATCATTCATTTCTCTACTGCATTTCATGTACAGGAGCAGCCAGCTGCCAAAACCATGCTATTCAAGGCCAAGAGAAAGAAATGTTCAATCAGGGAAGGAATAAAGTATAATGGGGATATGACAGGAATGTTGAGGGTGAATGATGATCAGTTTAGTCATGATCTCATTGAAAGGTGGAGTTGACATTCTGCTCCTGCATCTCATGATCTTACATTAATACTACCTAGATCATTCTCAGCATCAATCCGAAACGTTGGTATCTGGCAGATGATGAGGAACAAAGAAAAGGACAAAGGACAGTACAGCAAGCCTACACCAATATGCGACATCTTTCTAAACCAAAAACCTTTTGCGTCCATTTGATCCATTTCCCTTTATTCTGAGCCTGTTCATGTATCTGTCAAGTTGGCTCATAAACATTACTATTGTATCTGCCTCCAGCACCTCCTGTGGAAGCATATTCTGGGCACTTAACAGACTCTGTAAAATGTTTGCTTCTCACATCCCCTTTAATTTTTTTTTCATTTTTCACCTTCAACCTATTTTCCCTAGAAATTGACATTTCCACCCTGGGGAATGGCTCCCAGTATCCATTCTATGTTTGTCACTCATAATTTGGTGAATTTCTATCAGGTCATGCCTCAGCCTCTGACATTCAAGTGAAAACAAACTAGGTTTGTCAAATCTCTCCTCATAGCTAAAACACTTCCAAACAGGCAACATCGTACTAAAATCAAGCAATATCCTGTTAAACATTTTCTGTGCCGTCTCCAAAACATCCACATCCTTTTGGTAAAGTGGCAAACAGAGTTGTGCACAATATTCCAAATGTTGTTTAACTAAAGTTGATATATCTGCAACATGATATGTTAATTTTTATACTCTATGCCCAACTGTCCATGCCTCTTGCCCACCCCATTCACTTATGTTTCCACTTTCAGAAAACTGTGGGTCTGTGACTTGGGTTTGACTGTATCTTAATGCTTTTATTGGTTCAGCCATTTACTGCATACTGCCCTCCTGCATTAGATCTCCCAAAATGTATTATATATTCTGCTATATCCTCTGGCAATCCTCCTCTTTATCTGCAACTCTGCTAAAGCTTGTGTCAACTGCAAACTTACTAATCAGACCACCTGCATCCTCCTCCAAATCATTTATATATATTACAAGCAACAGGACTCCCAGCACTTATCCCTGCAAAAACCCAGTGGTCATAGATTTTCAATCAAGAAGACATCATTCTACCACTACCCTCTGTCTTCAATTATCAAGTCAGCACTGTATCCATCTTGACAGTTCACCAGGGATCCCATATGACTTCATCTCCGCCTGCTGTGTGGGACCTTGTCAAAGGCCTTACTAAAATCTATGCAGACATCCACTGCTCTGGCCCATCAATAATCATTGCCACTTCCTCAAAAACAAACTCAAACAAGTTTGTGAGACATGGCTTTCCCCACACAGAACGACGCTACTTATCACTTATAAGTCCATATTTTTCCAAATATAAGAAAATCCTGTCCCTAGGAATTTTCTGTAATAATATTCCTACTGTGTTGGCCTGTAATTCCCCCAATATCCCGGTTGCCTTTCTTAAACAAGCGAACAACAATGCCTATTCTCCAATCCCCCTGGACTTCTCCCATGATTAATGAACATTAAAAGATATTGTACAAGGCTCCAACAATGTCCTGCCTGACCTCACACAAAACTCTGGGGTTGATCCCATAAAGTCCTGGGAACTTGCCTACCTTTATGCTTTTCAAAACACATAGGTCCTACATTTCTATAGCAGCATGCCCTATAATGTCAACGTGCTTCTCTTCATCTACCATGTCCTTCTCCTTTGCGAATGCCAATGCAAACTTCCACCAGATCCACGCATAAATTCCCTCCTTTGTCCTTGCATGGACGTAACCGTTCCTGAGCTACCCTTTTGCTCCTATAGGGTTAATGACAGGATTCTTGGCAGTGTGGAGGAACAGAGGGATCTTGGGGCTCACATCCATAGATCCCTCAAAGTTGCCACCCAAGTTGATAGAGTTGTAAGGAAGGCGTATGATGTGTGCCTTTCATTGGCCGGGGAATTGAGTTTAAGACCGTGAGGTTATGTTGCAGCTCTATAAACCCTGGTTCGGCCACACTTGGAATATTCTGTTCAGTTCTGGTCACCTCATTATAGGAAGGTTGTGGAAGCTTTAGAGAGGGTGCAGAGGAGATTTACCAGGATGCTGTCTGGACTGGAGGGCATGTCTTATGAGGAAAGGTCAAGGGAGCAAGGGCTTTTCTTAACAGAGTGAAGAAGGATGAGAGGTGACTTGATAGAGGTGTACAAGGTGAGTAGAGGCATTGGTAGAATGGATAACCAGAGACTTTTTCCCAAAATAGAAATTACTATTTTGAGGGGGCACAATTTTAAGATGATTGGAAGAAGGTAGAGGGGAGATGCCAGAGTTAGGTTCTTTACACAGAGTGTGGTGGATGTGTGGAATGTGCTGCTGGCAGTGGTAGTGGAGTCAGATACATTAGAGACTTGGATAAGTACATGGATGACAGCATACTGTAGGGTATCCAGGGTAGTATGATCTTAGTAGGATCATAAGTTGGCACAAAATCATTGGCCAAAGGGCCTGTACAGTTCTATGTTCTATGTATTTGTATAAAGCACCTTTGGATTTTCAATAGTCCTGTTTTCCAATGGCATTTCATGGCCCCTTTTAGCCCTCCAAAATCACTTTTAAAGCTCCTTACTGCTTTCTTTATATTTTGCAAGCGTTCTGTCTGTCTTCAATTTCCTAAACTTTACATCTGCCTCAATTTTCTTTCTGACAAAGCTCGCAATTTCTCATGTCACCCAAAGTTACCAAAACTTGTCATCCCTAACTATCATTTTCACCAGAACATGCTAGTCCTGAGCTGTAATCAATTTACCTTTAAAAGATTCCCACAATACAGGTGTGGATTTATCCTCAAACAGCCTCCCCCAATCTACATTTCCCTCTTTCTGCCCAATATTGTTGTTGGTAGCCTTCGAACAATTTAGCATTTTCACCAGACAGTTATTCTGATCCCTTATCCATAAGTAACTTAAAAATTACAGAACAATAGTCACTATTTCTGGAATGCACTGCCGGTGAAACTTCAGACACCTTACCGAGCTCATTCTCCAATACCAGTCTCATAATGCCTCCTCTCTGGTTGGACTATCTACATACTGTTTCAATCAATCCTCCTAGATGCACCTAACAAATTCTACCCCCAAACCCCACCCCGTCCATGTCTCCAGCATTAAGGAAGTCCCAGTTAATATAGGGCAAGTTAAAATCACCTAACACAACGAACCTGTTGTTTTTATATTTTTTCTTGAACTGACCATATATCTATTCCTTGCTCTCTCCAGCTGGCTATGGAAGGCCCGTGCTACAACTACATCAAAGTGATTGCACCCTTCCTATTCCTGAGCTGCACACGTGCAGTCTCGCTGGATGAGCCTCCCAAGGTGTCCTCCCTCAGTAAAGCTGTAACCATCTCCCTGTTTAGTATTTTGACTACCCCACCTCTTTTTCGTCCCTCTTTACCTCACCTGAAATGTCTAAATCCTGGAATGCTTAAGCTGCCTGTCTTGCCCCTCACTCAACCAAGTCTCTATGTTGCTGTTCCAACATCATACTTGTATGTACTAACCCAAGCGCTAAGTTCGCCTGTCTTACCTGTCAGACTCTTCACATTGAAACAAATACACTTCAGACCATAAGTCCCATTATGTTCAGTAACATCTGCCTGTCCTTCCTCTCAGCCTTACTTTTCTTAGTCTCTACTTCCTCCTTAGTCATTTCGCTTGTTAGCCTACTGCTCAGGTTTCGGTCAACAGCGCCCACACACACACACACACACACACACACACACACACACACACACACACACACACACACACACACACACACACACACACACACACACACACACACACACACACACACACAAGTCACATATTTAACTCCTATTCCTGGCCTGACTGCCATATGGCACAGGCAGCAATCCCGAGATAACAAGCTTAGAAGTCTTGTTTTTCAATTTACTGTTTAATTCCCTGAAATCATTTTGCAGGACCTCATCACTCTTCCTGCTGCTGAAAAGCCTT
Organism: Stegostoma tigrinum; assembly: GCF_030684315.1. Taxonomy (NCBI): domain Eukaryota; kingdom Metazoa; phylum Chordata; class Chondrichthyes; order Orectolobiformes; family Stegostomatidae; genus Stegostoma; species Stegostoma tigrinum. The sequence goes on along the minus strand of NC_081396.1, from coordinate 9,212,456 downwards.
TCTGTGCCCCTGACCATAGATATCCCTATCACTTCGACATTCCCTGCTCTATAATCATGCAAGCTGTCATGCCACTGCTCTGTCTGCTGTTGTCAATATCCCCTGGCTGGCTATCAACCACCCCGCCCCCGACCCATTATCCAAAATGCTGCACTGGCTAGAGAGGGGAAATAGCCAAAGGAGATTCCTACACTGTCTGCATGTCCCTTCTAGCGGTCTACCAGGGCTAATCTGCAGGAAAATTCTCCTACAATGCAGCAGGCTCAATTAACAAGACAGTGCCTAACGAGTCACACCAGCTCCGAGTCATTTCTTTTATGAAATAGTCAGGAACTACTGAACTGTTCAAACAGTCAATGAATCCATCCTTACAATTGATCCATGATTGTTGAACTGAATGACATATTCGATCAACATTTTCACCATGTCAACATTATGTCAATTCACTCTCAGTAACAGTGACAAAAACTAAATATATTAACATCTGCACCATGATAACAGTCTGTTAATTCGCGCACAGTACATTTCTTCGACAGCATAGTACTTGGACATTTATGTAGAGAACTTTGTGACAATTCATCCGCAGCAACAGCACAAATAACGCAATAGGTCCAAGTTCGAGCCATGTTAACAGTTTGAGAATTGAACCCACAGGTAGACACAAATGATGCCAAAGAGCTGTATTCGCACTGGAATAAATTTGCAACTGTGGTCCACAATAGCAATCCACAAAACAAAGCCATTTGGTACTGATATTGCTGGAGCAATGTAATTCACCCTCTGCTTCTCTGCTAATAGCATGACACAACTTTGTTTACATTTCACAGGAGAGTGCAACATGGGTCAGTAACAAATATAAAGATATGGAATGCAACTACCACTTGCGCATTTCTTAAAGTTAAAACGAACGTGAGTAATCTCTGCTCACAAAAACGAGAACTTGAGAGGAGCAAGGGGATTCAATAAATATGAAAATACCAAAAAATGGAAACATTGGAAATAAAATTTAATGCTAACTTTTAAAGTGCATACCTAAAAACCAACGAACACTAACAGATTGAGCAAATCATATCACTGAAGAAAATAACCTAATAACCCGTTAAATTGTATGAACCACATCTGGAAATGGTGCCAGGTAAAATAAGATAATTAATGCAGTTGACTAAATGTCCTCGCAGCAACGACCTAAGTGTAGCACTTTACCTGGAACCCCAATAATTCCAATGACAGGATAATAAATGGCAAATACCAGGCCTTGTGGTACCCCGTGCATATTTCACGGAAGCTCCAACTGCGTTTGACAGATCGCTGAGAAATGGTTACTGTTATGCTCCATCTAAGCCTCGTGGGAGATAATCAGTTGGTTTGAGATTAAGCATTAATTAGCATAATTGACACAGTGCATTTTTGCCACTGCTGCTCAGTTGTTGTCTATGTTTTATTAAAAATGTTTCTTTTATGGGATATTTGGAAATCAACCTTCTCAGTGGGACTCAAGCCACACCTACCAGCTTTTTTTTTCCCCCAGGAGATTTGTCTGAACATTGAATAGTCCTGCACTCATGCAGAGTTCAGCAAAGAAAAAAAAATGCAGAACTGATTCCAGTGTTCTCCCTGGCACTTCCATAATGTTATTCCGTAATGTGCACTGCCCTACCTTAAATTTGTGTTCCCATTTCAGCGAATGGGTTATTCGTCAATCTCCACGACAAGTTAACAGACATCCTACAGCAACATTGAAGTGAACCTCGAATTTTGTATTCCCATTTTCTTGCAATGCAAACGAACTGTTCTGGTTCTAACGCTGCCTTTTCTGCAAACATTTCAGGAGGTGTTTTGTTTCCCTCAGAGCTGAGAATTCCCAGACTACCACGATTGATAGGGGCCAAGACATTACCCGTCTTTTTTCTCCCCCCCCCCCCACCCACATGGATACACACATCCCTTCTCCTTACAATATCAGTAATGCGTGTCCTCCAAACCTTCTTTAAAATATGGCCAATGTCATTACTCCTTGGTTTATTCAGGAATTGGAGTCCACGTACCTTGTCCAAATAAACAGTCACATGGCAAAGAAAAAGTTCACAGAGGAACTCAGGCACAACTGGTAGACAGATTATCACGATGATTCCTAGAGCCCGGTATGTACCTAAAACATAAAATGCCATCATCCACAATTTCCAGAGACCACCTCGCGGGCTAGACCGCAAAGTCCTTCCTAATATTTCTGAGGGGCTGTGGACTATATGGTACAGAATTACAAGTGTAGAGTAATATTGCAAATTACAAATCAGAGTTAAGCCAAGCAGACGTAGCAGTAATATCCGGCCATTCTGACCATAACACCACAAGTAACTCATCACAGAAATACGAATTAATCACTGCGCTTGAAGCCAAAGGGATGTACCGACACTAAAGACTTTTCTTCTTGTTTTTGAACACGGTTAAACAAGGAACGGCATTACAACAATAACAGTAAATGCATCTGAGTAGCCAACTGTTTCAGATTTTAGATGTGTGGGTGGCACCGTGGCTCGGTGGTTAGCGCTGCTGCCTCACAGAGTTAGGGACCTGCATACAGTTCTCAATCCCCGGGCGACTGTGTGGAGTTTATACATTCTTCCCATGTCTGCATGGGTGCCCTTCAGTTGCTTCGGTTTCCACCCACAACCCAAAATTGTGCAGGTTAGGTTGGCTACCCACGTGAAATACAGGGTAGGAGTTTGTGTGGAATGCGGGAGCGGACTTGATGGGCCGAATGGCTTGCTTCCACACTGTAGGAGCTTTATGGCCCTCTAACATTGGCGTTCTGGGAAACGTAAACGAGCATTTCAATGATAATTACCTAAGGGCTGTTTAAAAGCTTGTCAAGAATCAGTTTATTCTATTGACCATAACTTCAGCACGTTAGTTTTAAAATTTAAAAACTTAGCTCTATAAGAGATGAATTATGACATTAGATGTTCACAACAATTTTCTCATATGAAATTATCAGAACGAAATCGGATTGCTTATTGATTGAAATTAGAAAGTGCATAGATTTTCTCTCAGAATCATTGGATTCAGAAGTGAACGTTCGCACCAGAGCCGAGTTGCTAAATGCGCAGAAATGTCAAAAAAGGTGTACAAGGGCAGATGTAAGAGCTAACAACCAAAAAAGACAAGGTCACCGAGAGTGTACAAGGTATGACAAAACAACCGCCGAAAACATTCTTGGTGCATTGCTAAATGTGGATGCGGTTGGAACAGATTTATTTTGTTATGGTGTAACAAGAATACACATTGCTCCTGATCGATAACGAATTGCTTCAAAGCAACATGCCAGGCCGCATGCCAATTCCTTTTTGGAATTCTCTCCTTTACACACATTAGCAGTGTATTAAATATCTTTAACATTCGCTGCATAAAAAAAATGGTTTCATATAATGTTTGCCTTTGCATGTTTTGTCGACGATATTAAATGTTTGCTCTCTAGTTCTGTATCCTTCCACCAGCAGGATCTTTGTAACCATTTCTTTTGCCCAATACATCGTGAATTTGAAGATTTCCAGTCAAACTACAACGTTCTGTTCTGCAGGAGAGAATAGTTTCAAATGTTCATAATTGCCTATGTAGTGGAGCTACCTTATTCCTAGTAAAACCCTTATTTATCTTTCGTGGATCCTTTCTAATGACTTTGCACTTTTCCCAATGTTTCGTGCCCGGAACTGGATGCAATACTTCATTTGAAGCAAACCACTGTTTAATACCAGTTTAATAAAATTTCTTTGCAAATGTTCTGTATACCACAATTTACAAAATTCACAATGTCGTATCCCTCATTCATCCTGAACACAATGTGTCATAGCATATTCACGAATTCTGGTTCTGCACAGCCTTTGTAGTTACGCACATTCTGCAACAATTGTTTCCCTATGTTCTTCCTTCACAATTCTCTGAACTAAATTTCATCTTCCTGTTGATACTTATTCTGAGAGCCTCTTTTCATCACTTTGATGTTCTGCTGCAATCTCGCACTCAGCAATAAACGGGGTGGCCTAATGTCAACAAATCCTACAGTTGCACCTGCTGCAATTCAGGCCAACACTAAACATGTGCAGACGTCCTAAAACTTGAACCACGAAGATCTCTGCTATAACATTACATCCAGTCCAGAAAGGTGAAAAGAAAGAGATAATGGGAACTGCAGATGCTGGAGATTCCAAGATGATAAAATGTGAGGCTGGATGAACACAGCAGGCCAAGCAGCATCTCAGGAGCACAAAAGCTGACGTTTCGGGCCTAGACCCTTCATCAGAGAGGGGGATGGGGGGAGGGAACTGGAATAAATAGGGAGAGAGGGGGAGGCGGACCGAAGATGGAGAGCAAAGAAGATAGGTGGAGAGGGTGTAGGTGGGGAGGTAGGGAGGGATAGGTCAGTCCAGGGAAGACGGACAGGTCAAGGAGGTGGGATGAGGTTAGTAGGTAGCTGGGGGTGCGGCTTGGGGTGGGAGGAAGGGATGGGTGAGAGGAAGAACCGGTTAGGGAGGCAGAGACAGGTTGGACTGGTTTTGGGATGCAGTGGGTGGGGGGGAAGAGCTGGGCTGGTTGTGTGGTGCAGTGGGGGGAGGGGATGAACTGGGCTGGTTTAGGGATGCAGTGGGGGAAGGGGAGATTTTGAAACTGGTGAAGTCCACATGTGGACTTCACCAGTTTCAAAATCTCCCCTTCCCCCACTGCATCCCTAAACCAGCCCAGTTCATCCCCTCCCCCCACTGCACCACACAACCAGCCCAGCTCTTCCCCCCCACCCACTGCATCCCAAAACCAGTCCAACCTGTCTCTGCCTCCCTAACCGGTTCTTCCTCTCACCCATCCCTTCCTCCCACCCCAAGCCGCACCCCCAGCTACCTACTAACCTCATCCCACCTCCTTGACCTGTCCGTCTTCCCTGGACTGACCTATCCACATTAAGCAGAGGTTCACCTGCACATCTGCCAATGTGGTATACTGCATCCACTGTACCCGGTGCGGCTTTCTCTACATTGGGGAAACCAAGCGGAGGCTTGGGGACCGCTTTGCAGAACACCTCCGCTCAGTTCGCAACAAACAACTGCACCTCCCAGTCGCAAACCATTTCCACTCCCCCTCCCATTCTCTTGATGACATGTCCATCATGGGCCTCCTGCACTGCCACAATGATGCCACCCGAAGGTTGCAGGAACAGCAACTCATATTCCGCCTGGGAACCCTGCAGCCATATGGTATCAATGTGGACTTCACCAGTTTCAAAATCTCCCCTTCCCCCACTGCATCCCTAAACCAGCCCAGTTCATCCCCTCCCCCCACTGCACCACACAACCAGCCCAGCTCTTCCCCCCCACCCACTGCATCCCAAAACCAGTCCAACCTGTCTCTGCCTCCCTAACCGGTTCTTCCTCTCACCCATCCCTTCCTCCCACCCCCAGCCGCACCCCCAGCTACCTACTAACCTCATCCCACCTCCTTGACCTGTCCGTCTTCCCTGGACTGACCTATCCCCTCCCTACCTCCCCACCTACACCCTCTCCACCTATCTTCTTTGCTCTCCATCTTCGGTCCGCCTCCCCCTCTCTCCCTATTTATTCCAGTTCCCTCCCCCCATCCCCCTCTCTGATGAAGGGTCTAGGCCCGAAACGTCAGCTTTTGTGCTCCTGAGATGCTGCTTGGCCTGCTGTGTTCATCCAGCCTCACATTTTATCATCAAGGTGAAAAGAAAGCCCACTTGTTGAATAACATAATTCCAACATCAATGGAAAACTAAGTTTTAAATAATTGTAGAAAATACTGTAAATGAACAGAAGCTCCCGCAGCATATTAGCAGAGAATAGTTTACATTTCATGTTGTGACATTCAGTCATACTTCGTATATATCTTAATTTTATGTTTTCTCTGAGACTGTTTAATATGAAGGTCCGTGCAGAAAGATAGAGTAATTTGGTGGTCTCAAACATACACGTTGTTCAAAACAGGGAAGAACCCAATCTCAAATGTAATACATTAGTTGTTCATTGTTTTACTAAAAGTTAGCTGCTCCATGGAATCATCATGATTGCCTTTTGGAAATACAGTTCCAACAATAAAATTTGTAACAATCTTGCCTTTATAAACAATCACCAAAGGGCTATGTTTCATCCCAGAAAGTACTCAATGAGAAGGAAATAAGGTGCAATAGAGAAAACACAGTTAAAGAGAGATACATGATGAAATAAGGAGAGAGAATCGGCAAATCACCTTTGAGAAGGGTGAAGACGCTACAAAAAGACAGATATTAAGTATCAATGCAGAACCCGTGTATTCGATTGTTTTGATTGGTGCGGTTCGAGTACATCACTGCAGAAAAAAAAGCAGCAAAAATAAACTGTAAATCAGTGTACCGATAATATTAAATAAAGTATACTGCTATATAAATCAGTTTACTGATATAAAAATAATCACTGTTCTTTTTAGAAATAACCCACAGGTGTTTAAAAATGCTCCATATTTTCGAGACGGGCATCCAGACGTTTCACATTGGCAACAAAATATATCTGAATTATTTCAGTTCTGGTCTAGCTAAAGGGGCATTCAATTCTTGGCTCTTGTTTTACACGCTCCTGGCTTTGAGAATCTCAGGGTGAATCCCGGTGCTGTCTGGATTCTAGGGCCGCCGCAGATTGGAGGCTAAGTGCCAATATTGACTGGGTTGGAAAGATCATTCTTCTGAACTTTCCTTTCTCTATTTTCTATTTGATTCATATGGCCTGCAATACTGAACTTTTCTTTTTGTCTCTTTATTGCCTTTTCTTTTCCCTAAAAGGAACTTGGGCTGTAGAATCTGTGTCTAGATAACTGCACATAAAAAAATGGCGCTGTAAGTGATGACTTGCGAACTTTTCACTGCATTTGTCCAGGTACATGTGACAATAAAACTAATCGAATTTTTGACTGTCTTTTGTCTTTTCATTCCTATCTATCTGAACAATGAGATCCAAGGTAATATGATGAGAATTCGAAGAGAATGGAAAGAAAATAGGGGCCTCCTCCGAAGAAGACGTCGAAAACATAACTGACCAAACTAACTAGAGGCATACGTGGCAAATATCTGTTCACATACAGGCAACAAAACACATATGTTTAACAACACACATTTGTCTGTGTGTAAAGCTTTATGTTATTTTCGACGAAAATAACGACGGTCAGGGTGAGATAAAACTGCCACTCATCTGGCTGATGTGTTGAAACAGATTCCTAAATTTAAAAACCCGACAACACTGTCAAGCAACTAGTTCACAATACATATAATCTCAGCATTGTCCATCACCACCAGACAGTGGCACTGAAGCCTGTTTCTCAAACAGCTCAACTTCTATTTTACTTAACAATCTTGTACTTCTCTTCAGTGACCAAGGCAGCAAAATAGCTCTCAGAATCCAAAGTCACTTAGATCTTCAGTTTAGCATTTCACAATGTCAACATGCAAAATAAGAAAATTTCTGAGATAGTAGGAACTGCAGATGCTGGAGAATCTGAAACAACAAGGTGTAGAGCTGGATGAACACAGCAGGCCAAGCAGCATCAGAGGAGCAGGAAGGCTGAGGTTTTGGGCCTAGACCCTTCTTCAGAAATCCATTTCAGCATTTCTGAAGAAGGGTCTAGGCCCGAAACGCCAGCCTTCCTGCTCCTCTGATGTTACTTGGCCTGTTGTGTTCATCCAGCTCTACACCTTGTTATAATAAAGTTTCTGATACACGTGCTATGTGATCGTTTAGAAAATGTTTAATTGTTGTCTTATAAGTGTTGAAGCCCGTAATGAATCTGCAGTTAGTTGTATATGATGCATGGGTAATTTATTTACAAGGATGTGAACTGTACAAAAGAATAATGATGCACCATTCTCAATTTGTGCAGTTAGCTTGCACATCTTTATATTGTTGGAGGGATACGTGTGCACCAGGCACACGCACATACTGAAAGAACATCAAAACTCCACACAGTCAACCAAGGCTGGAAGCAAACCCGCATCCCTGAGGGAGCAGCGCTAAGCAATGAGCCACTATGTCGCTTGCTAATCTGACAAGGTCCATTCCTGATTTTATATTGAATGTATGCCGCCTTATTTCTTAATCATTTAGTGTATTTTCTAGTCTCATGTCTGATACCATAAACGTCTAATTATTTCAATTTTGAATAGTGGAAACAAGTTATTTTATTTTTCTGCAGTTTCAGTGACTCTTCTGTACTTTGAATGATCTTATTTACACTATTTAAGTCATTTTAACTTATGCTTCTGTAACATTTGCATTTTTGCCCTTCGCCTTCTGAAATGTGTATTTGCATTGATCTACTCCTAATCACACCTTGTTCACTTTTGTATCCTTTCTCACTCTCCTCAAATGCTTGGTGTCAGATACGTGTCTCAATCGAAGCGTCTGATTATGTCTTTTTTTTAGAATTGGAAGTAGATTTCATTGTCGCATGTACACAAATACAGGGATACAGGATTTCAGTGAAAAATGTGCATTGTTTCCATTCCTGGTACCGTCTTAGGTATGAAGGTACCCTGGATGCAAAAATATTCGTTATAAGGTCAAAAAATATAGAAATATAGTTATAAGTTCAACATTTATGTGTGTCTTGATATAAAGTAGAAAAATAAAGAAATAGAGTTAAAAGGTCAACATTGCAACCCTGCATAAGTGCTTAGCCATTATAGGTTGACGCACTCCAGAAGAATCTCCTCCTTGGTAGACAAACATGAAGCTGGAAGAACGCAGCAGGCCATGCAGCATCTGGAGGAAGGGAGGAGTCAATGTTACAGGTATTACCCTTCTTCGGGATTGGATGTGGGGTCGGGGAAACTGCAGACAGACGGAGGGCGGTGTTGGGTGGTGGAAGTGGAATGATGCTATAGGTGGTAATAGGTACGACCTGGTTGGTTGGTTGGTGCTAGGGATGAATCTGGTTGGTGGCTGGAAGGGAGGGCCAGAAGGTGGAATGGGAGGTAGTAGGTGGGGCTGGAAAGGGAGGTGGGGAAGGAGAGCAAGGTTATTTGAAATTGGAGAATTCAACGTTAAGTCCTCCAGGCTGTTGGGTGCCCAGGCAGAAGATAAGATGCTGTTCTTCAAATTCTATCCTCCATGCTGGGTTCAATCTCATCCAATCCGAACGACAACAGATGCCGGGGACTCGATCACTGTAGAGTTGGGCTCGATCTCCCCCACACCTTTTGCTCTCTCCAGCGCTCTCGCACTATTCCACATGCTGGCTCCGACTTTCCCTGAAAGGTAACTGGAAGAGTGAAAAGGAAAAATAAGCTGTGAAGGAAGAAGAAAAATGGGGCCCTCACGCAGTCCTGCTACTCTGCCGCCATCTTGGAGATCAAAGCTGAAACTAAATTATTGACCAAGGTTAACAATTTTGCTTTTCTGACTTTTGTTTTAGTCGCCAAGATTTTTTTCAGTTGTTGGGCTTTTTTTTGTCCCACCGTTCTTCTACACAAAGCCAATATTGTCATCTGTTTACTTTCCCAAGATGTCCTTTTAGACATTCAACCCTTAACGAACAGATTGTGGTAATCAGTATTATGCTCATGTCATCTCCACTGCCAAGCAAAATCCATTATACACATTTTCCCCTCAGTTTTATGCCTTAGTTTTACCGATCAGCATGGCATTTTGACCAATACTGTGTTCTTTGGAGAATTCAAATTCTTTAGAATATCATTTGCACTGTAATAGAAAATAGTCGAAACAGGATGAAGGAATGTGATATCCCAATCGATATGAGTGTCCCTCTACTATTTTAAAACTCCTCCACACGCCTTCATTGTCAGGTCAATGCTGTGTGCCTCATTCTTAATCCTGATCTTGCATCACCACATTAAACACAACTACTTGCCATCACTTGTTTGTATCTTCATCATTTCAAAATATGTGGACCCAGAAATGCTTAATCCACATGTTATTTCTCTTTCCAACACTCATTCTTTCATAACCGATGGCACGTTTCCTTCCATTGTATTACATATAATTATTTGGTTGTAGCAGCATAGCTTTCTTGCTTAAGACGAGCTGGAACCCGACACCTTAGTAAGCCACTCACAGATACTATATTGGGGCAAGACCAAGAAACAAGATCTGAGTATGCTGAAAATCTGAAACGTTAAAAAATGGGTAATTGTTAGTTATTTAACGGAGAGCCAATACTGATGTTATTGGAACAGGCCAGAACAGGAAAAATAAATGTGAGAATGACGGTCGAGTGAAGCAATCGAGAGGACAGCTCAACTGAGATTGAACAACTGAAAGGATAAATTAAGACAGAAGGAAGTACGCTCGAAGTCATAGAGAGAAAATCACTGAAAAATGAAGCAAAGTTTTGAAACATGGTGATTGATTTGGATCTTTAATGTTTACCATTATGTGCACAGACTGGGGTCACGCTATGCCGGTATGTTTTGATAACATATGGGGTCTGCATCACATCTGAAGGCAATCTGTAAATTGGAACTGTATGGTAGCTAACTGGAAGCGATCCAGAGTTAAGTGCCTTCAGTGATAATGTTGACTTTGTTTGGCATGATGTAGAGGTGCTGGTGTTGTACTGGGTGGATAAAGTCAGAAATCATATGACATCATGTTATAGGCCAACAAGCTCTTCTTGAAATCACAAGCTCTCAGGGCTACGTTTCCAAAGCTTGTCATTTCAAAAGAACGTAGTGGTCTATATCCTGGTGTTGCGTGACTTCTGACTTTGTTTGAGTAGATGAAGTGAAAGGTATGCAGAAGCAATTTGTTAAAGGAATATTCCAACATACATTGATGGAGTGATTTACGTGGGAATAAGGATGTAGACTCACATATTCATAGATTCATACAATGCAGAAAAGGCCCTTCAACCCACTGAGTCTGCAGCAACGTAAGTACTGCTGCCCAACTCCCAATATTCTGCACTTGTCCTGCATCCTTGGATGTTATGATATTTGAAGTACTCATCCAAATGTCTGTTAAATGTCAGAAGGTTTCTGGACTGCAGTACCTTCCCAGGCTGTGCATTTCAGATTATCACAACGCACTGAATGAAAAAGCTTCTTTCCCTCAAATCCCTGAATCTTTAGCCCTTTATCAGAAAACGATGTCCTCTCCTCATTGAACACCCTCAACCAAGCTGCTCTCTATTCAGCCTATCTATATTCCTCATAAATTATACATCTCAGTCATGCCTACAATCCCACTCACACACCGCCAACAGTCTTCTCTGCTCTGGAGAAAAAAATCGAAGTCTTTCTAGTCTGTCCTTATGGCTCAATTGCTCCACTTCAGGCAACATCCTGTTGAGCCTCCTCTGTACGCTCTCTGCAACTATCACATCCTTCCTGTAGTGAGATGATCAGAACTGCACACAGGACTCCAGCCTGGCCAAAGCTCTATACAACTCCAGTATTACCTCCTTCCTCTTACAGTCTCAGCTATTACCGATGAAAGGAAGTGCACCATATGCCTGACGGACAATCCTGTTCACGAGCTCTGCCGAAATCCGTTTCCAAAATTTCAATATAAGAAAGAAATGTTCACGATTTTGTATGAGATCAGAGCATCTCAAAAAAAATGTAGATTCATTCAGCAAACAAAGCGAATGATTTTCTGGACAGGAACAGACTAAAAAAAAACAAGTATTTATAGAGCCGTTGGGATCCCACGTGTTCAACAAGTAATTGATGAACTTTCAATCGTGGCAGTAGTAGAAGAATGGACTGTAAACTGTTAAAATTTACTTCATATGTTGCAAAACAACAGTAGATTTCAGAGAGAAGTTGCACCTCACTGTGTTATCAATGTAATGCAAAGCTGAAACAAAGGCTGTACAACAATGTCAATAAATCTGAAACCAAGTTTGAGAATTAACCTGAGTATCTATTTTACCACCTCTTTTGAACACATCAGTAGACATCAGAGACAGACACGAGTTATTTCAGTTTATTTCGCTGCCATTAAGAAAAAAAATGTTGCAAGCAGGACGTCAAGTTTTTGGTTAAATTCCATGCGTCTTTCAAATGACTGAAGAAGATGTGACCTGGTGAGAGATGACATTCTATGTTGTAACTTTCTATAACCTTATGCTTTTATGCCCACGACCTCTCAACAATGCACTCTGATCCACATGTGCTCATATTCCTTCTCTTGATACTGTTTCTATCATTGCCAAACAAACCATATCTTGGAATGACTTAATAGACAGCAATGTACATTGTGACGTCCTGAGGTATTAGTGAATATTACAAAATGTTAATTTCTGAAGAAGGGTCTCGACACGAAACGTCAACTTTCCTACTCATCTAATGCTGCCTGGCCTGCTGTGTTCATCCAGCTCCACAATGTCTTATCTCTGACTCCAGCATCGGCAGTTCGTACCATCTCTGAAGCCTCTTATCGGCTTTGGTGCCAATGCAGTCTATTTTATTCAACATTGAAATTCAGATTTGGGCGAATGTTCGATTTTATCTGAAGCTGAGTGCCTCAGGAAGATTTACGTGTTGTGCAGCTATATTTCCTAACGTCGCCTTTCCAATGCATCACTTTCATGGTATTTGAATGCTGAAGACAGGATGATAATTAATTGGGTTAAATTTGGCCGGTTTATCTGCAAGGATGAAACTTTGTTGCTTTGTCATCGGCTGCAAGCTGATGTTCTGCCTGCGCTAGCATATCCTATTACAAATTGTCACAATAATTCAATAGGACTAAAGCATTCAGTTGTCTTTTAGAGGGTCATATTTGATCCTTAATTCTGGACAATGTCACACAAAAAGTTGAAGTAATCATTCAAGCCTTCTGAGGTCGCAGCACAGCACCTCATGCTACTTTTGGAAAAATACAGTGCAGTTTCAGGGAAATATTATTCGAAAATGAATGTTTAATGTGCGTGGACCGGTTTCGTGGCCTAAATTAGCAATCTGTGCCTTCCTGAAGATATTAGAATTACCTGTTTAACGCACTCATGATGATTAAAGATTACAATAAAACAAAGGTCTAAACAGTTTCCTTTAATTGGACAGAAAAAGCTCATTAGAACCAAAGCTAGGCCCTGTAAACGTGATTCCCGGGACCGCTTGCACATAGTACTTTAGATTTCATTAGCAAGGTCACTTTGAATAGGACAAGGGTTTTACATTGGTTAGATCTCAGCTAGAATATTGAGCACACTTCTAGGCGCCATATTTTAGGAAACATGTGAAAGCATTGGACAGCCCATAGACAGCTTTTCGAGAAGGTTTCAAATATCAGTAAATTCATAAATAGAGATTGGGGACATAAGAACTAGTTTCCCTGGATTAAATAAAACTGGAGGGGGGACACGTTCACATTTGTAAAAGAAAATCCGGAGAACCAGATAATAAAGAGCCAGATTCGAAGCCTTTTATTTTTGACTTAAAGAAGGAGAAAAAATAATTATGCTGTCTGTGGTCCGGGTTTGGAATGCTACTTCGAGGGGCAATAGAGGGGAGATCAATTGAGGAATTCATGGGGGAAGTTGAATGACTACTTGCTTTGAAATATTGCGCTTAGAGTGCCAGTGTAATCATGACGGGCCTCCCCAGTAATGATTCTGTCGTTCAGTGATTTATTGATTCAAATGGTAATGTAAACATTGAACTTTCAACTGAAAATCGTCTACTAGTGATTTTTTTTCTTTTCAAAATTAACTCTCACAGTTTCCCTCAATATGCCTTGTTATTGAAAATGCAAAGAAGTAAGTTGCGATTCAGATAAATGCTGCTGCAATTCAACATCTCAATAATCTCTTCCTGGTTCTCTGATATTGTAGTCACACCTTCAAACGTCCAATGCATTGTTTTCACCTTAGCATACTTTTCTACAGTAGTAGTTGAAATAAGGTCTTTTAAATGACTGCAGGTGATAAAGGAAGGGAATTGTCGAAGAATGAGGTGAAATGTTCGACCAGAAGACAGTTCTGCTGCAAACCTTGTGAATGGACTGTTCTGATCACGAGTCTTCCATTTCTTCTGTCCTCTCTTTCGTGCAATGCTGTCCTTTCATCATGTAATAGTCAATATGCCTCTGTGAATATGGTCATTAAACTCCACAAGAGCAGTGTGCTAATCACTCCCCTTGATGCCGTAGTGGATTCATGCAGTCGTGATAGGCAATTTGTTGAGTAGTTTGGAAAAGGCATTTTTTTCCTCTTCTGAATTTACGCCAACTCAGGCTGACAGTTTTGTAATCCAGACTTAACGATGGTGTTCAATTTCACATTCGGATTATATTCTGATCCTTTGATATCATCAGCAGCTGGCAATGCATTAAGTAATAATAAGTATTTAGTAGTTCTCCTTGCCATGTTTGGTCTCTAATTCATGCGATTTTATGGAGCACATCACCATTAAAGAATACCAGATCCACACTCTACCAACTAACACACATCAGTTCAAAACACTGCCTCTTCACTTATGTTCGAGACACCTATTCAATCAAATCTAATATGTAAGGTATTTGTAAGGGAGACTGCTGCAGCGTTAGCTGACAGGTACCATTCTAAAAGCATGTTACATAAGGTTGCTGCTAGACGAATGTGTAAGACAAATTTCCAGATCTTGGCACCGGTCGTCAAATGCACGCCCTGGTTAACTTTCAGGGTGCAAACTATATGACTTCTTTCACTTGTAGGTTTCATTCTTCACTTCCTACGAGAGAAATCTTACGGAGTTGCTGGGCCTTCTCAGAGACGGAATAAGAAAAAAAAATTGATGGGTGACTGTAGTCACATATATGCAAAACGGGAGGATAAGGACCCATCCAAACGAATAAATACAGAAAATGTGAACTCTCCTTAAAAGATAACAAGGTCTAGAGCTGAATGAACACATCAGGCCAAGTAGCAATGCTCGTTAAAACCCTTTTTTTCTCCTTGTTATATCATTAAAAATAAAAGAAAATGAAAGACTGTAATGTTGAATGTAGCCAGCATCACTTTGATGATTGTTAAGCAACTCCATTTATTCAACAACTGAAACCAACATTCACATTGAAATTCTCGAATCTAGCTGTTTATGACCATAAGAAAATGAGATGGTCGTGAATCCAAAACTGTTTTTTTCTTCTTGTCATTCCCGAATGACTGTAGTTAATATCAATGATGATGTTATCTAATTGTGTCTCTAGTGTGTTCGCCTCAGGTATAATAGGATCCCTTGGTAAATGGAACAGAACACATCAGAAACCATAAACAGACATCTCAAACTTGACATCTCAAAGAAGATGCATGCCCCGCCAAGAGGTCCTGTGTATGCCATTTACTACACGACACTTGCAGCTATCGCTGTGCCAGGTAAAGTGATGGAATAAATGATTCATGGTCTAATTGAGTGCTGGATCATATCTAAAAAAGCAATGTAAAGCTGGAGTTCCGATGAGGAACCAAGTTTCATTCAAAATATTACCTCAATTTCTCTCTCCGCTAAAGCTACCAGACCTATTGAGGTCATCCAGAATTTTATGTCGCTATTCCTGTGAAGTAGAGAGTTTGAAATTATGCTATAGATGCAAAAACGCTGATCATGGTGGAAATCAATGTTACTTTTAACTTTCAGCTGCGAATATAAGGAAACAAACTGCTATTTTGGTGGACGTTTTATTCAACATGAGGTAAATTTATCAAAGTTTAAGTGGTTACGGTATGAGTATATATTGAGGGATGAGCGATAGATTCATTGAGGAATGAAAATTAGTTAATTACCCAATTCAATTAATTTATGTAGAAATATTGAAAGAATTTGATGCAGCAGATATGGGCAAAAGTATCACCTGTCATTGAAGCACAGATCAGTGGAGGAAGAAATTTAAAATCAGAGCAAGTATAATTCGGTATAATGACTCAAGAATGTTTTCATACAAATCTACATGGTAGCATTGAATTTACAGAAGGGTTGAACCACAGTATTGACTGATGATTTCATTTCGAGGTGGATAATTATGACAAGCTAAGATGTAACAGACAGGAACGGTACTTTTCCTTATCAGAAAGGATAGACCATATTGATAAGATATCTGAACTAGGTTTCAGAGCGGAGTTGAGAAGAAAAGAAAATAAAAAGTTCACCTAGAGAGTGATAGCAATTTGAAACATCCTGTCTGAGTGACAAAGGTACAAAACCTCATCACGTTAGAATAAGTGTTTGGCTTGACAGATTAAGTAGTCCAAATAACAAGGCTAACACTTAAGAAGTTAAATGTTTTTGGAAAGAATGATCGAGTTCCACTGACACTAATTCGATGTGACCAGTAATCTCCTCTGTTCCATAATATTTTAAACTCAAATGATTCTGTGAAATATCCTTTGATTTGGAAAGACTAAAGGGTTACTTACTCAGATTCTCGTAAAACAATAAATTTGAAAAATATCCATGGGATTTCGTAGCACAAACAAATCAGTCATGCACTTCTTGAAATACCAAACTCGCTTCAGAGGTAGAATTGCATACTTCTACCCACTAATCATACTTCTGCACTGTAGTTTGATTTTGTTTTTGCTCCACAATCTGTGGATGCTCATGAACACACACGGACATTGCATACGAACAAGAAATTTAACCGGCCGAGAACTTGTTTCAGGCCACATACAATGTTAGAATATTCCATGGTTTTGGAATATCAAGGACGGAGATCCACACTGGATGAAATAAAGTACGTGAGGTGATTGCATTATGTTGATCTTGGAAGCATTTGTTTTCATTCGGCATTTCCTAGAGTTCCAAGTTATACGTTTCTATGTTATATTAAAGGCTGTACTAGACTAGCAAACTGTTGGATCTGTTAGTATGAAAAGTTTCTCATGTTTATGGATGCTGAAAAGCAGTCAGAGACTTCAAAATTAAAATGAAAATGTCCACAACTTTAATTCTGTTGTGGAAGTGATTGAAATTCTGATTTTTTTTTTGTTCAAGGTACGCAGCTTTGATTTGTTTCTCTTTCCATTCATTATCTTAATTTGACAGAAACCTCTGACTGATGTAATTTAAAATTGCAGTTATCTTTTTCAAGAAGACAGTTGTATTTTTCTAATATGATACGTGGTCTCAAAAAGCTGCCTGCCATTTAAATTTCTCATTCGTGTGCAAGGCCCATGTGTTTTGATCCTTGTGCAATCCGGAGGCGGCAGAGACGTCATTGAGAGGAATTCTGGGAGGAGGTACTTGCAGTCACCATGACCAGCCTGAAAATCTCGGAGGGACTGGAGCAGGAGGGAGGGCTTCAGACATATCGATCATTGGAATGACTTCAGAGGAAGGTGGGACCTGTCCAGGAAGGACGGATTGCACCTGAACTGGAGGGACACTAATATCCTGGACGGGAGGTTTGCTTGAGGCTTCGGGAAGGTTAAAATTAACATGCCAGGGCGGCGTGAACTGGAATACTGGGCCAGTAAATGTAAGGACTGGAGACAAACCTGTGTCAGAGATATGCATGGCACAAAGTAAGAGCAGGCACAGGGAATTTACGGGGCCCACAGGGACTGGAGGACTGGAATGCGCTTACTTCAATGCAAAAAGTAAGTCAGATGAACTAAGGGCATGGATTACTGTATAGAATTATGATTTTATTGCCATGACAGAGACATAGTTTAAGGAGGGAAAGGATTGTCAGCTTAGTGTTCCTGGATATCGCTTATAAAAGGGACAGAAAGGAAAACAAAAGGCATGGTGGAGTTTCACTGCTGATGAGTGATCACATCACAGTTGTGGTGAGAGAGGAGGCAATGGAAGGATATTGCATTGGGGCATTACGAGTGGGGCTCAGAAACAGGAAGGGTGCAATCACAGTGTTGGAAATTTCCTATCGAACACCCAATAGCCCATGAGCGACGGATGAGCAGATACGTCGTCAGATACTGGAAAAGTGTGAATGAGTAGAGTAGTTGTAGTGGATGACTTCAACTTTCCCCTTATTGCCTGGGAATGCCTTAGACCCATGAGCTTGGATGGAAACCAATTTGTTAGTTGTGTCCAGGAGGGCTTTTTGAGGCAGTGTGTTGACAATCCAACCAGAGAGGAGTCCATATTAAACCCGGCTCAAAGGAATGAGCCAGGACAGGTGACTGATATTTAAGGAGGGGAGCATCTCAGGCTTAGAGTCCCTAAGTCCATAAGATTTCGAGAAGTCATGGAAAAGGACACAAGTGGCCCTTGAGTGAGGCTGCTTCAATTGGCAAGAACCAATTGTACGCAACTTAGACAGGAGTTGGAGAAATTGGATTGGAAGCTGTTATTTGTGGTCAAAACTACCTCTGACATTTGGGAGGCCAATTGACTGAAGTGCAAGACATGCATGTCCCTGCAAAACTAAGGAATAGGAACGGCCGGATTCAGGAAGCATGGATGACAAGGGAATTTGTAAGATTAATCAAATGAAAAATGGAAGCATATGACATGTCCAGGCAGCGATAATCTGACAAGGCCCCAGTGGATTACAGAGAAATTAGGAAGGAACTTAAATGCACAGTTAGGAAAGCAAAAAGTGGCCATGAAATGTCTTTAGCAAATGGGGTCGTGGAGAATCCCAAGGATTTGTATGCATATGTTGGGAGGAAGAGGGTAACAAGGAAAATAGTAGGCCCACTCAAGGATGAAAGAAGGAAGCTATATATAGAGCCACTGGTAGTGGGGGAGATCCTGAATGAGTACTTTGCATCCATTTTCAACAAGGAGAAAGACATAGCTTACGCTGAGTCAGAGATGAGTGAGCAAATGCTCTAAAGCATGTCAACATATTGAAAGAGGAAGTTTTGGGAATTCTAAATTGCATTAAGATAGACAAGTCCCCAGGATTAGATGGGATCTACCCCAGATTCCTCAGAGAGGCAAGGGGAGATATAGCTGGCGCATTGGCAGATATCTTCCCATCCTCATTGACCACAGGTGACGTTCCAGAGGACTGGAGATTAGCAAATGTTTTTCCCTCGCTTAAGAAAGGACGCAGGGGCAATCAGGAAACTATAGACCAGCGAGCTTGATGTCTGTGCTGGGGAAGCTCTTGGGGAAGATAGTGAGAGACATGATATGTGGGCATTTGGAGAAAAATGGACTAGTTAGTGATAGGTAGCATGGTTTTGTCCAGGGAAGATTATGTCTCAACAACCTGATTGACTTTTTTGAAGAGGTAATGAGGATAACAGATGAGAGAAGGGCTGTGGGAAAAGAACTAAAAACAAAAAGTAAAATTACAAGGGATTCAGGGTGACATGGCCAGATGGATGGAAAACTGGCTTGATCATAGAAGACAACGGGTAGTGGTGAAAGGATTTTTTTTTGGAATCGAGACCAGTAACTGGGGGGTTCCACAGGGATCAGTCCTAGGTCCTTAGTTGTTTGTACTACGTATAAATAATCTGGGTGAAAGCATGGGTGGTCCTATCAGCAAGTTTGCTATTGACTCAAAGATTGGGGGAGTTGCTGGCAGTGCCAACAATTGTGAAAATATATAACAGGATATAGACGGGCTATCATCTTGGGCACAGAAATGGCAGATGGAGTTTAATCCAGATAAATATGAGGTGATGCATGTTGGAAGATCGTGTTTAGCTGTGAGTTATAGTGTAAATGGCAAAACCTTCAGGAATACTAACATTATGACTGATCTGGACATGCATGTCCACAGTTCCCTGAACGTGGCAACACTGTTGGCCAAGTTGAGTAAGAAGGCATATGGCTTGCTTGCCTTCATCTCCCAGGGCATGGAGCACAACAGTTGGCAAAACATGTTGCAACTATATAAAACCCTTTTTAGGCTGCATTTGGAGTATTGTGTGCACTTTTGGTCACCACACTACCAGAAGGACATGAACGCTTTGGAGAGAGTATAGAGAAGGTTCATGGGATGTTGCTGAATCTCCAGGGAACTGACTATGATGAAAGCTTTAAAAAAAACTATGACTGTATTCTCTGGAAACATGGCAGCTGAGAGGAGACCTAGCAGACTTCTGCAAAATTATGAGAGGCTTAGATAGGGCGGATAGTCAGAGGCCTTTTCCCAGGGTTGGAGTTTCAATTACAAGGGGGCACAGGTTCAAGTTGAGAGGGGAAATTTGAAAGGAGACGTGTGAGGGAGGTTTTTCATGCAGAGAGTGGTAGCAGCCTGGAATTCACCACCAGAACAGGTTTTTGAAGCAGGCACATTAAAGACATTGAAGAGGCACCTAGATGGGAACACAAATGGGGAGGGAATAGAATGATGCAAATTGAAAAATAGCAGGTTAGGTTTAAGATTAATTTGGGAATGATGGTTGCCATGGGCTTGGAGAGCCGAAAGGCCTGTTCCTGTGCTATACATTTTCATTTGTTCAACTTGGATATTTTGATTTATCATAAATGTGTTTCTTTCCCTCTCAGTTTTTGTGAAATATTTCTATTTTATGAATGTTAAAGCATTCTCCAGATGCCCGTGAAGTATGTCAGCGGCATATAACGATGTATCTGTTTCTATCTCGTCAAGTAGTGAAGGTTTGCCATTTGATCTCAGTTACAATAGATATCATTGATCTTCAACAGCCTGTTCTGCTAATCAATGCTGACAATGCAGGGTTTGAGATATATAAATATATTGGAAAATCTAGGACTTTTTGTCACGAAAGCACAGGACGTTGAGGGGTGACCTCATCAAGGTTTAAATGACCATGAGTAGCACAGATGTCATGAATCACAAGTGATTTTTCCCTCGGGTGGGAGAGTTCAAAACTAGGCAGCATATTTTTAAAGTGGGAGGAGAAAGGCTCAAAATGGACATGAGAGCCAACATTGTTACACAGCAAGTTTTTTGTGTCTGGAATGAACTGCCAGAGAAAGTGATGATTGCAGGTATATTTACAGCATTTAAAAGACACTTAGATAAGTTCATGAGTACGAAAGGTTTGGAAGGATATGGGACAAGTGTAGACAGTTGGGAACAGTTTCGTTTGGGAACATGGTCAGTGAGGCTGATTGGGATTGAAGGGTCTGTTTCCTTGAGCATGAGCACGCTATGACTATGACTCGAAATAAAAATGATCTGTAAATATGCATGAGGTGCAATTTGATTATTTTGTTGGCTGCAAATAAATTCTATGCAACATGATTTAATTTTCTTTCAGTTAATGTAGTGGCAATTGTGATCCTATCCAGAGGAAGGTGCGGTCTCTCCAGATGTATCACGAGGTACCTGGTGTTTATGGCAGTGACGGATCTCCTGGTTATTATCACTGCAGTGATATTAAATCGAATTCCAGCTATTTATTTTCCCGGTAGTTTCATGTTCATTACCCCAGTGTGCAGTTTCAGTATTGCACTAATTTATGCATGCCGAGACAGTTCTGTCTGGTTAACTGTGACTTTCACATTTGACAGGTTTGTGGCCATTTGTTGCCTGAAACTGAAAACAAAATATTGCACTGAGAAAACAGCAGCTGTGGTCATAGGAATGGTTTGTGTGCTAGCTTTTTCAATTAATATCCCCTGGTATTTTATGCATGAACCAGTTTATGTAATTGACAAAACACCATGGTATTGTAGGCAGAAGAATATACGTTATACTTCACCTCTATGGACTGCATTTGATTGGTTTGATCGTATTGTAACTCCTTGTCTCCCATTCTTTCTGATTGTTTTGTTTAATGCGGTGACTGTTAGACACATTCTGATGGCAAGTAGAGCCCGTAAAAGACTCCGTGCCCAAAGAAATGAAGACAATAAGAGTGATCAAGAGATGGAAAGCCGCAGAAAGTCTATCATTTTATTATTTGCAATATCTGGCACTTTCATCATGTTGTGGATGACATATGTTGTGGAGTTTCTTTGGCATCGATTTGCAAAGAATTACATCATAGATGGCTTTGATGACCCCAAATTCATTTTTATGGAAAGTGGAAATATGCTTCAACTTTTAAGCTGTTGCACAAACTCATTTATTTATGCAGTAACACAAAGCAAGTTCAGACAGCAATTGTATCTTGTGGTGATTTGTCCATTGAGTCTAATTGCTAAATTGTACAAAAATTGAAAACAAAATTCCATTCTTCTTTCTGTAATCCCATGTTTCACATAGAAAATATTCTTTGCATGATGAATGTAAGTTTATTCTCTGTTTGTTAACTGTTTAAATATCATAACCTCATTGGCATGAATCTAAAATTCTGGTTATTGAAAGTCTGCCTGTTGCAATGGTATTGCTCATGCCTCAACGTCTTTATGAACAAAGGCCTGCCTGTACTAAAAAGAAACAGACTGCATTCTACTAAATTGTCATCGGGCCGTGCCAGTGAGTAAAGACATTTATTGACAGATGGTCTACCTATACAATAGACAAACGACCAAATATACCAGCTGGTGGCTCACCTGTGAACAGAAATATGCCAATTTACTGGAATTTGCTCTCAATATTACAGTAATACATTATCCTTTCCAGAGGCATGATTCTTCGTGAATCTTTAATCATGGTCCTCCACACAACAGAAAAGGACTTGAACATTAATTTGTTTCTGAGCACCAGAAGTTTTCTCTTTTCTCTTCTGCATTCAACCTGACAATTTATTTATGTAAGTGAGTTAATCCTATTTCTCCTTTTTAGTTTTGCAGATTCCAATGTTTTAGTATTGCTTAGTGTTGTGATAACTCATAGTGTCTGTGATCTGGATTAACTTGGAAAAATGTAATATTATTTCGACATATTCTGCAATTGAGAATACCATCCTATCAACTTTGCCTTCAAGTAAGGAAGGCATGGAAGGATGCGTTGACGGGGTGATAACGTGAGGGGCAAGATTAATGTAATTTTAAAGGAGAATAAAGTTATGATGAAAGTGCGTGGAAGTGGAAATAGTCCATAATTGTTTTATTGAGAGCATGGCAATGGGGTTTTATTTCCTGAGTAGAATTGCAGAAATAATTGTGGACACAATTTAGTTCGAAGATTGGTGCACGGTACATGGAATTGATATTTATTTAGGACTTATCAATAATGACACAGTGCAAGCACATGAACTGACCCAGAGAGTGATGGGCAGTGGGTTATGATTTTGATCATTAAACATTTACAATGATAGGTACAATAAACATGCGTTTTGATTTTCAGTAGATTAAAAATCACCAATGTAACAATAAAAAAGGACAGAAATAACAAGGGGTAGAGCTGGATCAACACGGCATGTGTTCATCTAGCTGTAACAATAAAAAAGGGCAGAAATAACAGGTGTCGAGCTGGATCAGCACAGCATGTCTTCGTCCAGCCGTATACCTTGTTACCTCAGATTTTCCAGCATCTGCAGTTCCTACTATCTCTAACTATAAAAAAGGTGCAAGCTTGTTCATAATTACTTCTGCCTACCAACTGGTAGGCGTTTGTGTTTGTGTGGTTTCTGAAAACATGTTTCCAGTGGGTTGGGTAATTGAGCAAATGTTTTGTTCATTTGACCCCCCCAAGTGCCTCTGAATGCCCATACTCCTCCAACTTCTATCGTTGTAAAACAGGTTCTATACCTTCAGTTTGACTTGACAAGAAAAGGTGACACGAACTTCATACTTTTAGACGCAGTATAATCATCTACATGTTTCTCTTCCTGACTGATGTTATCAACTTGATATTCAAGCTGTGCTCTCCACTGGTGCCAATCTGATGAGTAGAACCTCAAATGCGAGAGGAAAGAATTCCCAAGCATAGTTAGACAAGGGCCATTTACGAAAATGAGCACAGTATTAACTTCAGGTTGAAAGCTCCTGCAAATCAGTGAACAGTCATTTTAACATCGATTGATTGAGATGCAAATATCCTTTTGTGTTAATTGAAGTAGCAATATCATATCTACTGCAAACAAGGGTACCCTGTTGATTTATTTTAAAAAATATTTATGGGTGGTGATTGAAATATTTTATCAGCAATCATTGGTCATGGCAAACTGGTAATTCAATCCAAAAAGTCATTTTGGAAATCTATGCTGCTGAGACAGTTTGGAAAACCAGTACAGGTTTCTCAAGGTGTTTTGTGGAGACAAAAGAGTTGTGAAAGCCATTTACAGAAGGACAAAGGAAAGGAAATGTCACTATATCAGAAACAAATACTTATAATTCTTGGGTAGGGAATTAAGTGAAATAACTTTTCAAACAAATGTGGTGTAAAACAAAAGCACTTGCGTATACTTTTGCAGTAAATGGGCAATTGATCATTCTGTATGTGCTCCATAAAATCACTTAAATGCAAAGTAAATAATTTGTCAATATTTACCATATTCATCACAAGGATGGGCACTTGCTCGAGTGGAATTATTCAACAGGGTTTTCTCAATGTATGTTGCTACCTTCAACTACTTATGTTACCACTGCCCCAGATGTTCTTACCACATTTTAAGATTGCACACTTTATTCATACCGCTTACCAAAGCTAAAATTTCTACAGAAATGTTTCAAGTTATTTGCCTATCTAAATCATAAACATTTGGAAATTAATTTCTGAAATCCGTTTCAATCTAAGTCATCAACACTTTTTTAGAATCGTGGCATAATTCCATATTATGGCCTGCAATTCCACTGATATTCTGTCCCTTATGGACTGCGGGCAGTTCCCAGCTTCTCATGTTACTGCGTGTTCCGCAGAAAATCCATACTTTTTCCCCCAACGTCATTAACCCTGAGAATGACATGAAGAAGTTGAAAGTACCTTCCTCCTGTGCAGGACACAATGGTTCCTGTTCTCACTTGGCACAAACATTACAGTGAATTAGCCTCAGGCTTTAATTACAGAAATAATGATTAAAATCTGATGGAATGTGAAATATGGGATACTTGCCTGCAATCACTCAGCAAACATTTCGAGGCCAAAGCCATTAGAATCATAAAAATCCTACAATGTGAAAAGAGACCATTCAGCCCATTAAATCTGCATTGATTCTCTGAAGAGCATCCCACCAATCTAGCCCCTTGCCCTATGCCCGCAACCCTCTATTTAACATGGCTAACCCACTTAGCCAACACATTCCTGGTCAATACGGGGCAACGTAACAAGGCCAATCCACCTGACCTGCACATCTTTACATGGTGGGAGGAAATCGGAGCACCCAGAGGAAAGGCACGGGGAGAATGTACAAACTCCACTCTGACAGTGTGCCCAAGGATGGCATTGAGCCCGGGTCCCTCGTGCTGTGAGGTGCCGCCTGGATATGTTTATAAAAGAAAACCACCTCATTGAAAATAGATTGCTGGATCATGAATGGTTCATTCTCTCTTCGGTTTGGTGTGAATCAATTTGTTAACGTGATAGATAAACAATTCAGTTCCAAACAAATTTCGCTGCGGATCTAGATTATCTATCTGTTGAAAGTGTGCAAGTTTCTTTTTTAGTTTAAACAGAATATTAAGGAGATAATGTATGTTTTCTTTTAAAATAAAGGGCGGTTTCTTCCTGGTCATCCTGAACAAGCAATTGTGTGCTCCCTTTATTCAATCTTTAAAAGGCTTTTTGGTGATTTCTTTACGTGTGGAATGTCCATGTGGACAGATTGGAAGAGTTATGGTGGAAAACAAAAACTCTTGAGTATGTGATAATGAAATTGCAGAGTGTGACTATTATATGCTTTGCGATATGATTTGAAGATAATGATGGACAGAATGGACAACTTGAACTAAGTGTGCAAAAGAAAACTGATGATTGTGCTATTATCTATTTCGGTATGCAAAATTCTAGCTAAGCCCTGCAATATACTGACATCCCTTATGTAAACACACAGGAAAGAATGCATTTGTCACATTTTGTTGATTTCATGATTGGGAGCTCCCTGTTCCATGATCAAAACTCGGAAGGGATACTCGCATTGCGAACAAGCTCAATATTATTGCATGGCTTGGTACCATGCAGGTGACAGAATTATTGAATGACTGCACATTGAGGTGTAGATATGCCCACAATACAATCAAATAATTTCATTTTAACACTGTTAATTTTTATAGAATCACAGATTTGAAGAACACAAAAGAGGGTGTTCAACGTACTGTGCTTGTCTTGTCTCTTTTGTAGAACAATGCCTCAGATCTGTCAAGGCATTCTTGCAAATTGCACTTTTTCAGCTATCTACCCAATTTCCTTTCTAAATTGCTGAACTCACATGCACCATACTATTATAAATGTATTCTAAGGCACAAATACTCTCGGCAGGCATTTTTTCCTGTGTGTCATTCACCACTGTTCACTTTATCGGCTGCTCAGTTTCAGACTATAGCCTAAGACAATCCTCCTCAGTATCAACAACATACCAATTTTCAAGTAATCCGCAAGCTTGCTAATTATACCTTCTACATTCACGTCCAAGTCGTTAATACACACAATCTACAACATGTACAGCCAGCACAGTTTCATCTGGTACACCACTGGCCAAAGGTTTCCAATCACGAAAACATCTCTCTACCATTACCCTTTGCCGCCTTCTTGCAAGCCAATTTTGGAACCAATTTGCCTTGAACCGATGGGTCCTTACCTTTTGGACTAACTTTCTACGTCAGACCTTGTCCATGTAGACTCGTCAATGGCACTACCACCAGTCAAATGTAAACTCAATTAATTTATTCAGACGGATCTCCTTCTAACAAATCCATGCTGACTATCCCTCATCAATCCCTGCTTTTTCATGCATTGATTAATTTTGTCCCATATAACATTTTACCAACGTATTCCCTGCCATTGATGTCAGAATTACCTGCCTGTAATGACCTAGTCTACCCCTGCTGCACTTCTTGAACAAAGGAATTATCATAAATCTCCGCTAGGGGCAAAAACAATCTCCTCCCTTGCTTCCCAAAGATGCCTGGGGATACATCTCATCATGCCACGTGGATTTGTACAACTACACGCCATCTAAAATATATAACACCTCCAACTTATTAATGTTAACCTTTACAGAGCATCAACATCCCCACTGGAATCCTCACCTTCCATGTCTTTCTCTTCTGACTAATTGGGTTATGAAGCATCCAATATGTAAAGACAGTGAGACTGGGAAAATAACAATGTTGGTCTGAATAATGGGAGGCAAATTTAATAACACCAGAAGAAGTGTAAATGACTTTCTGAAAAATAAGAGAACTTTTCTCTCTCTTCTTGGCAGTCAATGGCATTGCCATCACTCCATCTCCCACGATCAATGTCCTGTGGGCTACATTATCCAGAACCTTAACTGGACAAACTATGAGAATATTGTTACAGACGAAATGCGTCAGCAGCTAAGAGTGCTGCAGATAGCCCGTCAAACCAGTCTCCTCAAAGACTCTATACCTTCATCAATGCATAACGGCGAATTGTGATGAAATACTCTTCACTTGCCTGGAAGACCTGAGTTGCATCAATCTAATGAAGCTCGACACAATCTGAGGTAAAGCAAGCCACTTGATTAGCATCTGATCCATAAACATTTCCTCTCCCTATACAATGACGGCAGAGCTTACCAATGATAAATTAGCTTGTGGAAATTTCTGAGGTATCCGGAGAGCCTTCCAGAACCATCATATTCACAAATAAGACCGATAGAGGTGGCAGATTCCATCCTTTCACTCTATCAACGTCAGAATAATGGATCTCCATTCTTAACAGCGTTGTACATATTGGCTGTGCGTCAAGGGCAACGGCCCATCAAGAATTCAGCTTTCCCCGCCTTTTGTTAAGCAGTTAGGGATGGTCAATAAATGCTTCCATTGAAATGATCGCCAATTTCTGCTAAATGGCTAACGATAACAAAAATAAAGAAACGGTTTTTATTTAAATTTATGAAAATGATAACCATTAGAGAAAGTCACTGTTGAGGCTCAGGTGCGGTTGCAATGATGACGTTTCTTCTGTTGTTTTCACGTTGTTTGTTCTTCCCACCACTTCCTCCGTGGTGCTTATCAGCTGCTGGGTTGCCAAATAAATGGTGTGATGTCCATGTCTTCTATAAACTGCAGGCTTATATCCTTGTGAAAGCTGACGGAACACCCGGCACACACTTCCGCAGAAGACAAGAGAATTGACTGAGAAAACAACATGAACGTTTCTTCTCGACAACTGTGTGTCTGCTGGACCGAACCAGTGACTGTGAAAGTGTTAATTTTCCTCATAATGTTCCTGCCGAGTACGTATTTTGCCGGATTGTACTGTTATGATGTTTGTTATTTTCACTGTTCATCTTCTTTCTTTTTTATCTCTATCTGTTATTGATACCTACTTCCAGGGGCTTTGATCAGACGTCAGTGTCTTTTGCTATTTAAAGTAGCAGGCCTGTTGCTGTCACAATGGGAGATTTGCGGGAAGGAATATTCCCCCTTGACCTGCTCTCTCGGCTGAGCAGCACACCGAGAGACAACGTACATGGTGAATAATCCAGAATCAGCAAAATGAGGGACAAAAACCTTGGCTGTGTCATTGAATGCTGGAAGAAATGTCAATTGAGCACACCCGTATTCAATTAGCTATTCCGTCCAAACCGAAATAAAAAGTTACCTGTAAAAGTTACGTTGGTAAATATTTCTTTTCCAGAGCCCTGCCGACAGAATGAGCTTTCCCAAACGCCACCAGTAGTATCAGTGAGTGAAGGAGCGACTGTGGCGTTGTCCTGTAAGTACCCCGTGACATACACAGCCGCTGATCTGTACTGGTATGTGCAGTACTCAGGAAAAAGTCTTCAGTACATGCTGGTCAGACACACTTCTGGTAATGAACACACCGCACCGAGTTTTGCAAAGCGGTTTTCTGCTGTACAGGACAGAAAGAACACAAACATTCCTTTAAACATCACGGACACCCAAGTGTCTGACTCGGCCATGTATTACTGTGTGGCTGTGAAGCACCATGGTACGTGCATCCTTGGCACTGGTACAAAAACTATCAGCTCTGAGTGAGATGCCCATCATGAATTCTCTGCCTCATCCAGACCTGGGTATCCTGTCAATCCCATACTGCCGTAGATGAGAGCGACCACTTTTCGCACAAAGTAAACACGTTTTACAATCAAATACTGAGATTTATGCCGATAACTTTGGATGGCGTTTCAGTCAAGTGCTGAAAGATTATTTGAATGAAGTGTAAAACTGGACCTCATTTGTTGCCTCCAGACAACGTTTAAGATTCGTGCTGTATTTCAAGAAGTGCAGCCTAGCGCCTGGAACTACATTTAAATGAGTATGGCCTCCAAACACAGCTTTAATGGTGAAATGTGGTCCCGCATTGTGAAATCCTGAAATGGTGAAAGGTGCCATATAAAGACAAGTCTTACTCTCTTTTACTTATACATTCTACAAAAGATGAATTCAAAAGTTAATGAAACCAGGACAAATTGCATGCAATTGTCTCTCCAACAAGCAGGGAAACGTCAATATGGCTCACCTCAGCAGACGACATTGGTGCGAAGATTCAGTGCCGATATATCCTGTAAGATGGACAGGTTAAATAATAACCACATTGCATTGTTCAGATAACCCGTAATTTATTTATTTGCGCAGAAATAGTCTCACAGAGACTCCACAGTGTTTATTTAAGCATTGCAGGCAAATAAATCAACAGTGTAGGAATAGAATTAGTGAGAGTAAACAGAAAGAAGGATGGAACGCAGAATGGGTGGGATGAAGGAAGGCACTGTATGGAGTATATATATGGCAGAATGTTGTCGCCGAGGTTGGGAGAATCTCACCACATTCATCTCGTCTTTTTGTCAGCGTTATGTTATCCGACACTTTAAGCCCCGTGACACATTCTAGGCTTTGTCGTTACACTGGCTTTCCCAGAGGAAAACTACCTTTCACTATTTCAATCTCTGTTTCATTCGTGATTGAATTTCAATAAATCTCTGTTTCCTTCGTGATTGAATTTCAATAAATTTTATCTTACCGTATAAATTGATTGCAAAAACTGAAGGAAAATGTAAAGACAGTACTCGAGTTATGGCAATGGCAGTGATAACAAAGTGTGGAGCTGGATGAACACAGCAGGCCAAGCAGCATCTCAGGAGCACAAAAGCTGACGTTTTGAGTCATGACCCTTCATCAGAATATTTTTTTCTGATGAAGGATCTAGGTTCGAAACATCACCTTTTGTGCTCCTAAGATACTGTTTGCCCTGCTGTGTTCATCCAACTACACACCTTTTTATCACGCATTCTCCAGCATCTGCAGTTCCCATTATCTGTGGTATTAGCATAGTCTGCTTTACTTTCTGTGCATGCTTCACCAGTGTAACAGTGTTCTCCCACATTTTGCACTTCTGAATCCATTACCATTGTGATAACCACGCACAGGCATGTTCACCATCTGATTTGCTTAAACTCATCAGCTCGAGTATCTCAGAAATCTTTTGTCAATTTGCAGGATCATACGTTTATCCAGAGCCCGTCCTCTCAACCCTGGTGTATTCCATTTAACAAACACCAATATTTTAAAAACCTCATCCGTTTCTTTATTTTCATCAAATCACTCCATGACTTTGTCCCTCTCTAAGTCTATACTTAATGAACCCTCACATCCCCAATGCCCCTGCACATCCTGAATTAAATCACAACATCATTTGCGGTAATTTCTTCAGCCATTGCACCCATTACCTCTGGATTCCTTTCATAAATCTTATGATCTCCACATCTGTTTCTTCTAATGCTCCTTCAGAACTCACCCAGATGAAGAAGCACGTTGCTATCTGCTATAATATGGATTTCCACCAATTGTTCACCTGGTAGAGAGATGCACATACAATGAGATAACTGTGCATGGTGTCGATTCCTATTCCCGGATTTGTACATTGGAATTGAGCTAAAAGACAAGAGGTGGTTGTTGAAATTTTCAAGATGTTCTCTGTTGCAGGAGAGCCCTGTGCCCCAGACAATATTCTCCCACAACAGAAACCACCGCAAGACAATATCTGTTCTTGTTCATTTTATTGTTTTGACAGTCTGCTGTGTTCATACTTCCTGTTGCAATATGCAGTGACTGAAAAAAAACTTGCTGAAAAACGGTTCAGGACTTCTTATGGTTGTGAAACAGTCAAAAAGATTGTTTCAGGTTCCAAATTCGACACAATGGCTAAATTATCGTGCTTTCTGTTAAGATTTTGCTCCTGAAGGTTTCCCCCTAAATGTTTCCTCCATATCATTTGTTAGTTTAAATTACCTGAGTGCAAAATTAGCCACATCAACATTCTCTGTATCGCATGAAAATATTTCCCTATCAATTTCCATCTTAAACTACTCCACCGTTTTGTTGATTTCACCACGAAATGCAGTTGAGGTGTGAATAAACTGTGTCAGCAGTGTGTGCTGGTGTCCAAATATTTTCGATGAAATCATTTTATCACTGTCCTTTTTCTTCCACCTAAGAGTCAGTTGGAGTTGAAAAACCACCGTTAGAATCGGAAGTGCACCTGTTTTGTGCTGACATCTTTGGACCACAACTGTCCCTGTCAGGTTACAGCAGTAGTGCGCAACTCGCATCAACTGGCCGTCAGCTGTTAAAACAGTACTAACGACAGGTCTCTTTTACTCACAAGGAATCTTTCTCATGGTAAAAGTGACAAACGAAACAGTTTTATCCCTTATGTCAATAACATTGCACATTCGTTGAAGAGTGGCAGTGAAACGAAAGATATTTATCTGGGGCAGGTGGTAACTGAAACTCTGACAGAAATATACATATCAGAAATTTTACAATGAATGGCCATTGCTTATTTTCTGTCAAAAAATTGTTCTTTTTTCATAACCCAGAACATGAAAACAATTCTTAATACTCAAATGGACCTTACAGTCCGCAAAACGGTTAGCTGCTCTCTAAATATAGCCTGTAATTTATCAATTTCTGCTCCGTAGGCAGGCCACTGTGTAACGTCCGAAAATACAGGGAACCTTTTTGAACTTGACAACATTTCTAATTTTATGCAGTGGTGGTAGTCACGGTGAGTTCACATGTAACTTTCAGATGGAACCACTCTTTTTGAAAGAATTAAGGTATCACAAAATATTTCCTTCAACTGAATATACTTGCTGTAACATTTTCGTGTTTGCAGTCAGTGCGATTGGGCAATTATACACGTTCCTAGCAGGAGCATGTCTTGAACAATGGCGAACATGAGGGTGGTCACTGATGCTATGAAAAGTGCTCAATTCTTAACAATATCCACAGATCTGCATGGAAATTATTATCAATTGAACTTGACTTCTACGTTCATGAAATAAAAGAAAAACGTGCGTGCAATTATTACAGCTTATGGTTTTCTGCTTATGACAGGTGTCTGTGCATATGAATTTAGGGTTTTGTACTCTAATAACTTTTGGTACAAATTTCGAAAAAGACATGAATTTCTAAACAGAACGAACCACTGGCATCAATGCGACATATGAGTCGTATATTTTCACGAAAGACTTCATATAAAACACTGCCGATAAATTTCTACTCCAACTGATGAAAAAAAAGAGTTTTTTTTTAATGTCCGAACAGAAAGGCATGATAAATAAGTAACACGGGTAAAGGCAGAACAATCGGTACCTCAGGACTGCTGAGTCATTTCGGTAGAATCGATGTTGAAATTAATCGGAAAATATACTTTCCCATGTAATGCTTCTACCATTTGATTTCCTCGCAACTTCCAAATACTGAATCCCTGCAGTGTGGAAACAGGCTGTCCAGTCCAACAAATCCATACCGACGCTTAGAACATCCCACCCAGTCCCGTCACCCTACAACCCACTCACTCTACTCATCGCTGAACTCTGTGGGCCATTTAGCATGGCCTATCCACCTCGGTTGTGTGCCTTTGGACTATGGGAGGAAACCGGAGCACCAAGCAGAAACCGATGCGGACGCGGGGAG
The DNA here is from genome assembly GCF_030684315.1 of Stegostoma tigrinum. Classification (NCBI taxonomy): domain Eukaryota; kingdom Metazoa; phylum Chordata; class Chondrichthyes; order Orectolobiformes; family Stegostomatidae; genus Stegostoma; species Stegostoma tigrinum. Next base: position 9,179,617 of record NC_081396.1, on the reverse strand, counting down.
AACATGCAAACTCCACACAGATAGTCAGTGATGGTGGAAGCAAAACCATTTCTCTGGAGCTCTGAGGCCAACCAGTAAGGCGTCCTGCAGATGACGAAGTGGCTGAGAGCTTAAGGCGATAGACTGCTCATCTATTGTGCTTTGCGTGGGTTCGAGTCCCGTTCTCGTCGCTGTTTCCAGCCACAAGTTGGTGGTCTTTTTGTTTAATTGTAACAGCATTCACTTGCTGCTGTTAATTCCAATTATCAAGAAATCTTTAGTTGTAAAAATTTCTTGTCGCTTTTGCAGTAAATGGGCAATTGATCATTCTGTATGTGCTCCATAAAATCACTTAAATGCAAAGTAAATAATTTGTCAATATTTACCATATTCATCACAAGGATGGGCACTTGCTCGAGTGGAATTATTCAACAGGGTTTTCTCAACGTATGTTGCTACCTTCAACTACTTATGTTACCACTGCCCCAGATGTTCTTACCACATTTTAAAATTGCACACTTTATTCATACCACTTACCAAAACTAAAATTTCAACAGAAATGTTTCCAGTTATTTGTCTATCTAAATCATAAACATTTGGAAATTAATTTCTGAAATCCGTTTCAATCTAAGTCATCAGCACTTTTTAATATCGTGGCATAATTCCATATTATGGCCTGCAATTCCACTGATATTCTGTCCCTTATGGACTGCTGGCAGTTCCCAGCTTCTCATGTTTCTGCGTGTTCCGCAGAAAATCCATACTTTTTCCCCCAACGTCATTAACTCTGAGAATGACATGAAGAAGTTGAAAGTACCTTCCTCCTGTGCAGGACACAATGGTTCCTGTTCTCACTTGGCACAAACATTACAGTGAATTAGCCTCACACTTTACTTACAGAAATAATGAATAAAATCTGATGGAATGTGAAATATGGGATACTTGCCTGCAATCACTCAGCAAACATTTCGAGGCCAAAGCCATTAGAATCATAAAAATCCTACAATGTGAAAAGAGACCATTCAGCCCATTAAATCTGCATTGATTCTCTGAAGAGCATCCCACCAATCTAGCCTCTTGCCCTACGCCCGCAACCCCCTATTTAACATGGCTCACCCACTTAGCCAACACATTCCTGGTCAATACGGGGCAACGTAACAAGGCCAATCCACCAGACCTGCACATCTTTACACGGTGGGAGGAAATCGGAGAACCCAGAGGAAAGGCACGGGGAGAATGTACAAACTCCACTCTGACAGTGGGCCCAAGGATGACATTGAGCCCGGGTCCCTCGTGCTGCGAGGTGCCGCCTGGATATGTTTATAAAAGAAAACCACCTCATTGAAAATAGATTGCTGGATCGTGAATGGTTCATTCTCTCTTCGGTTTGGTGTGAATTAATTTGTTAACGTGATAGATAAACAATTCAGTTCCAAACAAATTTCGCTGCGGATCTAGATTATCTATCTGCTGAAAGTGTGCAAGTTTCTTTTTTAGTTTAAACAGAATATTAAGGAGATAATGTATGTTTTCTTTTAAAATAAAGGGCGATTTCTTCCTGGTCATCCTGAACAAGCAATTGTGTGCTCCCTTTATTCGATCTTTAAAAGGCTGTTTGGTGATTTCTTTACGTGTGGAAGGTCCATGTGGACAGATTGGAAGAGTTATGGTGGAAAACAAAAACTCTTGAGTATGTGATAATGAAATTGCAGAGTGTGACTATTGCATGTTTTGCGATATGATTTGAAGATAATGATGGACAGAATGGACAACTTGAACTAAGTGTGCAAAAGAAAACTGATGATTGTGCTATTATCTATTTCGGTATGCAAAATTCTAGCTAAGCCCTGCAATATACTGACATCCCTTATGTAAACATTAAGGAAATAATGCATTTGTCACAATGCGTTGATGTCGTGTTGGGAACTCCCTGTTCCATGATCAGAACTCGGATGGGATATTGGCATTGCTGACTAGCTCAATACTATTACCATGGCGGGGTACCATGCTGGTGAACACAATTATTCAATGACTGCACATTGAGGTGTAGATATGTCCACAATACAATCAATAATTTCATTTTAACACTGCACTTTTTATACATTCACAGATTTGCAGAACACAAAATGGGATATTCAATATAATATGCTAGTCTTGTCTCTTTTGTAGAACAATGCTTCAGATGGGTCAAGACATTCATGCAAATTGCACTAGTTCAGCTATCTATTCAATTTCATTTATAAATCGCTGAATTCACATGTATCATACTATTCTAAATGCATTCTAAGGCCCAAATACTCTCAGAAGCCATTTTTTTCCTGTGTGACATTCACCACTGTTCATTTTATCAGCTGCTCGTATCAGACTATATCCTGAGACCATCTTCCTCAGTAACAACAACAATACCAATTTACTTGCAATTTGCAAGCTTGCTAATTGTACCTTATACATTCACATCCAAGTCGTTAATACACACAATGAAGAACAAGTACCACTAGCACCATTTCATGTGGTACCCCTCTGGTCAAAGGCTTCCAAGCATCTCTCTACCATTACCTTTTGCCTTCTGCTTGCAAGGCAATTTTGGAACCAAGTTGCCAACTAACCGTGAACCCATGTGGGTCCTTACCTTTTGGATTAACTTTATATGTAGAACCTTGTCCATGTTGACACATCAATAGCACTACTACCAGTCAAATGTAAACTCAATTAATTTAGTCAGACAGGATCTCCTTCTAACAAATCCATTCTGACTATCCCTCAGAAATCCCTGCTTTTTCATGTGTTGATTATTCCTGTCCCTCCAAACTTTTTAACCAAAGTACTCACTGCCATTGATCTCAGAATCACCTGCCAGTAATGACCTAGCCTATCCCTGCTGCACTTCTTGAGCAAAGGAATTATCAAATATCTCTGCTAAGAGAACAGAAATCTCCTCCCTTGCTTCCCCAAAAAGCCTGGGGGTATATCGCACGATGCCACGTGGATTTGTGCACCTTTATTCCATCAAAACTACACCATACCTGCTCCTAATAAATGTTAACATTTTCCAAAGCATCATCATCCCCACTGGAATCCTCAGCTTCCATGTATTTCTCTTCTGGTCATCAGGTTATGAAGCATCCGATATGTGAGAATGGGAAAATAACAATTTTGGTCTGAAAAATGGGAGACAAATTTAATACCACCAGAAGGATTGTAAATGACTTTCTGAAAAATAAGAGAACTTTTCTCTCTCTTCTTGGCAGTCAATGGCATTGCCATCACTCCATCTCCCACGATCAATGTCCTGTGGGTGACATCATCCAGAGCCTGAACTGGGAAATCGATGTGAATATTGTCATAGGCAAAATGCATCAACAGCGACGATTGCGACAGACAGCACATCAAACCAGTCTGCCCAAAGATTCGAAAACATCATCAGTGCATAAGTGAGCAATGAAATACTCTTCATATGCCTGGACGTGCTTAGTTGCATCAAAACTCATGCAGCTCGACACAATCTAAGGGGAAGCATTATTGGCATCTGATCCATAAACATTCCCCCTCCCTACACAATGATGGCAGATGCAGCAAAGGTCGCAGATTCCACCCCTTCACTCTCACGAAGTCAGAGTAATGGATCTCCATTCAATACGGCATTGTACATATTGGTTGCATCTCAAGGACAATTGTCCATCAAGAATTCAACTTTGCCCATCTTTTGTAGGGCAATTAGGGATGGTCAATAAATTCGTCCATTGAAATCATCGCCAATGTCTGCTAAATGACTAATGATAACAAAAATAAAGAAAACGGTTTTTACTTCAATTTATGAAAATGGCGGTCATTAGAGAAAGTCACCATTGAGGTTCAGGTGCAGTTTCTTCTGATTTGTTCAAATTGTTTGTCCTTCCCACCACTTCCTCCATGAAACCTATCAGCTGCTGGGTTGCCAAATATATGATGTGATGTCCATATCGTCTATGAAGAGCGTGTTTATATCCTTGTGAAAACTAACATAACACCCAGCACACACCTCTGCAGAAGACAAGAGAATTGACTAAGAAAACAACATGAACGTTTCTTCTCGACAACTGTGTATCTGCTGGACCAAACCAGTGACTGTGAAAGTGTTATTTTTCGTCATAATGTTTCCGCTGAGTACGTATTTTGCCAGATTATATTGTTGGCATGCTTGTTACGTTCACTGTTCATCTTCTTTCTTTTATATTTCTATCTATTATTGATACATACATCCTAGGGCTTTGATCAGACGTCAGTGTCTTTTGCTATTTAAAGTAGCAGGCCTGTTACTCTCAGAATGGGAGATTTGCAGGAAGGAATATTCCCCCTTGACCTGCTCTCTCAGCTGAACAGCACACCGAGAGAAAACTTGCATGGTGAATAGTCCAGAATGTGCAAAACGACGGACAAAAATTTTGGCTGTGTCGTTGAATTCTGGAAGGGATGTGAATTGAGCACACTCGTATTAAATTCGGTATTTCGTCCAAACTTTAAGAAACGTTAACCTGTAAAAGTTATGTTTGTAACTATTTCTTTTCCAGAGCCCTGCCGACAGAATGAACTTTCCCAAACGCCACCAGTAGTATCAGTGAGTGAAGGAGAGACTGTAGCATTGTCCTGTAAGTACCCCATGACATACACTGCCGCTGATCTGTTCTGGTATGTGCAGTACTCGGGAAAAGGCCTTCAGTACATGTTGGTAAGACACACTTCGGGTAATGAACACACCGCACCGAGTTTTGTGAAGCGGTTTTCAGCCATACAGGACATGATGAACACAAACATTCCTTTAAACATCACGGACACCCAAGTGTCTGACTCGGCCAGGTATTACTGTGCAGCTGTGAAGCACCATGGTACGTATATCCTTGGCACTGTACAAAAACTATCAGCTCTGAGTGAGGTGCCCTTCATGAATTCTCTGCCTCGTCCAGACCTGCTAATCCTGTCAATCCCTGACTACTGTAACTCAGAGGGACCACTCTTCCCACAGAATAAACAAGTTTTATACTCAAACACTGAAATTTGAGCCGATAACCTCAGATGACGTTTCAGTGAAGTGCTGAAAGATTATTTGAATGAAGTGTAAAATTGGACCTCATTTGTTGCCTCCAGACAACGTTTAAGATTCGTGCTGTATTTCAAGAAGTGCAGTGGAGCCCCTGGAACTACATTTAAATGAGTACGGCATCCAAACACAGCTTTAATTGTGAAATGTGGTCCCGCATTGTGAAATCCTGAAATGGTGAAAGGTGCTATGTAAAGACAATTCTTACTCTCTTTTATTTACACAATCTACAAAAGATGAATTCAAACGATAATGAAATCAGGACAAATTGCACACAGCTGTCTCTCCAAAAAGCAGGGAAAAGTCAGTGTGGCTCACCTCAGCAGATGACACTGGTGTAAAAATTCAGTGCTGATACATCGTGTAAGATGGAAAGGTCACCTAACAACCGCCATTGTATTGTTTGGGAAACCCATCTTTTAAGTATGTGCACTGAAATGGCCTCACAGAGACTCCACAGTGCTTATTTAAGCATTGTGGGCATATAAATCAACAGTGTAGGTATAGAATTAGTGAGCGTAAACAGAAGGAAGGATGGAAGGTAAAAAGGGTGGAATGAAGGACGGCACTGTAGGGAGGATGTAAATGGCATCCTGGTGATCGTAGATAATCGGAACTGCAGATGCTGGACAATCCGTGATAAGAAAGTGTATATCTGGATGAACACAGCATGTCGAGCAGCATCTCGGGAGCACAAAAGCTGACGTTTCGGGCCTAGACCCTTCATCAGAATTTTTCATCCAGATACACACTTTCTTATCACGGACTGTCCAGCATCTGCAGTTCCGATTACCTGTGGTAATAGCATAGTCTGCTTTACTTTCCGTGTATGCTTCACCAGTGTAACAGTGCTCACCCTCATGTTGCACTTCTGAAACCATTGCCATTATGATAACCAATCTCAGCTTTGATCACCGTCCCATTTTCTGGAACTCATCAGCTCGATAACATCAGAAATCTTTTGCCAATTTGCAGGATCATAAGTTTACCCAGAGCACGTCCTCTCAGCCCTGGTGTATTCCATTTAACAAACGCCAATATTTTAAAATCCTCATCCATTTCTTTATTTTCATAGAATCACTCCATGACTTTGTCCCTCTCTAAGTCTGTACTTACTACACCCGCAAAAGTCACCAATGCCCCCGCACTTCCTGAATTAAATCACATCATCTGCTGTAATTTCTTCAGTCATTGCACCCATAAACACTGGATTCCTTTCAATAATCTTCTGATCCACACATCTCGTTCTTCTAATGTTCCACGTTTTCTTCAAAACATATCCAGATGAAGAAGTATGTTGCTATCTGCCATAATAAGGATTTCCACCAACTGTTCACCGGGTGGAGACAGGCACTCACAATGCGATAACTGCACATGGAATCAACTCCTATTCCCGGACGTGGACATTGGAATTGAAGCTAAAAGACAATCGGCAGTTGCTGAAATGTTCGAGACGTTCTCTGTTGCATCAGATATCAAATACAGGACCAATCCTTAATCTGCAGGTGGAGATTAAATATTCCAAGATGCCACTTAAAGGGCAGGAGAGCCCCGTGCCCTCGCCAATATTCTCCCACAACAGAAACCACCACGAGACAATATCTGTTCTTGTTCATTTTACTGTTTTGACAGCTTGTTGTGTTCATATTTCCTGCTTCATTATGCAGTGACTGAAAATAAAAAGCTTTGCTGAAAAACGTTTTAGGACTTCTTAAGGTCGTAAAGAAGTCAATAAGGTTGTTTCAGGTTCCAAATTCTACACGATGACTGAATTGTAACAGCTTTCTGCAAAGATTTTGCTCCAGAACATTTTCCCCGAAATGCTTCCTCCGTTTCATTTGCTAGTTTAACTTATTGGGTGCACAAGTAGCCACCTCAACATTCTCTGTATCGCATGAAAATATTTCCATATCAATTTCTATCTTAATTAAACTACTTCATCATTTTGTTGATTTCACCACAAAATGCAATTGAGGTGTGAATAAACTGTGTCAGCAGTGTGTGCAGGTCTTCAAATACCTCCTACGAAATCATTTTATCACTGCCCTTTTGCTTCCACCTAAGAGTCAGTTGGAGATGAAAAACTACCGTTAGAACCGGAAGTGCACCTGTTTCGTACTGACATCTTTGGACCACAACTGTCCCTGTCAGGTTACAGCAGTAGTGCGCAATTCTCATCAACTGACGGTCAACTGTTAAAACAGTACTAACGATATGTCTCCTTTATTCACAAGGAATCTTTCTCACGGTAAAATTGACAAATAAAACAGTTATGTCCTTTATGTCAATAACATTGCACATTCGTTGAAGAGTGGCAGTGAGACGAAAGATATTTATCTGGGGCAGGTGGCAACTGAAACTCTGACAGAATATACACATTAGACATTTTACAATGTTTGGCCATTGGTTATTTTCTGTCAAAAAAAAGTTTTTTTTTTAATTATCCAGAACATGAAAATAATCCTTAATGTTCAAATGGACCTGACACTCCCCAAACCCGTTGGCTGCACACTAAATATAGCCTGAAAATGATCAATTTCTGCTCCATAGGTAGGCCCACTGTGTAACGTACGAGAACACAGGGAGCCTTTTCGCACTTAACGACATTTATAATTTAAAGTGGTGGTGATAGTCACGGTGAGTCCACATGTAACTTTCAGATGGAATCACTCTTCTTAAAAGAATTAAGGTATCACAAAATATTTCCTTCACCGGAAGATAATTGCTGTATCGTTTTCGTGCTTGCAGTCGGTGCGATTGGGCAGTTGTATGTGTTCCTGGCAGGAGAATGTCTTGATCAATGGCGAACATGAGCATGGTCACTGATGCTATGAAAAGTGTTCATTTCTTAACAATATCCACAGATCTGCATGGAAATTATTTTAAGTTTAACTTGACTTATACGTTTATGAAATTAAAGAACAAAACGTGCGTACAATTATGACAGCTGATGGTTTTCTACTTATGACAGGTATCTGTGCATATGAATTAATGGCTTTGTACTCTAACAACTTCTTGCACAAATTTCGAAAAAGAAATGAATATCTAAAAAGACCCATCCGTTGGCATCCATGCGTCATATTAGTCATATGTATTCATGGAAGACTTCACACAAAACACTGTCAATAAGCTTCAACTCCAAATGATGAATACAAAATCCTGAGTTTTTTTATATCGGAATATGGAGGCCTGATAACAGAGTTACACGAGTAAAGGCAGAACAATCTGTCCCTCAGGACAGCTGAGTCATTTCAGTCGAATCGTTGTTGAAATTAATCGAAAAATATTCTTTCCCATGTAATGCTTCTACCATTTGATATCCTGACAAATTCTTTTTACAGAATCCTGACAGTGTGGAAACAGGCCCACCATTCCAACAAATCCATACCGACCCTTCAAACATCCCCGACAACACACTTACCATGCACATAACTGAACACTGCGGGCAATTTAGCACTGCCTATCCACTTGGCATCTGCGTCTTTGGACTATGGGAGGACACAGGAGCACCCAGCAGAACAACGCAGACACGGGGAGAACATGCAAACACCACACTGACAGTCAGCGATGGCGGAATTGAACCATGTCTCTGGCGCTCTGCAGATGACGAGGTGGCCGAGAGTTTAAGGCGATGGACTGCTAATCTATTGTACTTGGCACGCGTGGGTTGGAGGCCCGCTCTCGTCGCTGTTTTCAGCAACGACTCGGTGGTCTTCTTGTTTCAGTCTTAATTGTAACAGCGTTCACTTGTTGCTGTTAATTCGAATTATCAATAAATCTTTAGTTGTAAACATTTCTCGTCATTTTTGCTGTAAATGGGCAATCGATCATTCTGTATGTGTTCCATAAAATCAATTAAACACAAAGTAAATTATTTGTCATTGTTTACCATATTCACCACAAGGCTGGAAGCTCTCCCCCCCCCCCCCCCCCCACCCCCCCACAACCCACTGTCTCGAGCGGAATTATCCCATAGAGTTTTGAGTAATTTTCTCAATGTATGTTGCTACCTTCAAATACTTCTGTTACCAATGCCCAGGTTGTTCTTACCACATTTTAAAATTACACACTTTATTCAGACCGGTTACCAAAATGTAAATTTCAAATTTTTCAACAGAAATGCTTTCAGTTATTTGACTCCATAAATCAGCAATATTTGTCAATTAATTTCTGAAGTCCATTACTGTTTTCAGTCATCAACACGTTTTTGAATCTCGGCATAATTCCATATTATGGCCAAACAATTCCACTGATATTCTGTCCCTGATGGACTGCTGGCAGTTCCCTGCATCTCATGTTTCCGCATGGTCTGCAGAAAATCCACGTTTTTCTCCCACAACGTCATTAACACTGAGCCTGCCATGAAGTTGAAAGTGAGTTCCTCCTGTGCAGGACGCAATGGTTCTTTTTCTCACTTGGCACAAATGTTTCAATGAATTAGCCTCAGGCTTTACTTAGAGAAATATGAATAAGATCTGATGGAATGTGAAATATAGGGTACTTTCCTGCAATCACTCAGGAAACATTTCGAGGCCAAAGCCATTAGAATTATATAAATTCAACAATGTGAAAAGAGGCCGTTCAGCTCATAAGTCTGAACAGATTCTCTGAAGGGCATCCCACCAATCCAACCCCTCACCCTATACCCACAACCCACTATTTACCGTGGCTAATCCACTCAGCCTGCACATCCCTGGAGAATATGGGGCAACTTAACATGGCCAACCCACCTGACCTACACATCTTGACGCGGTGGGAGGAAACCGGAACACCTAGAGGAAACCCATGCAGGCACGGGAAGAATGTACAAACTCCACTCTGACAGTGTGCCCAAGGATGGCATCGAACCCGGGTCCCTGGTGCTGTGAGGTGCCGCCACTATGTTTATTAAAGAAAATCACCTCATTGCAAATACATCGCTGGATCATGAATGGTCCTGTCTCTCTTCAGTTTGGTGTGAATCAATTTGTTAACATGATAGATAGACAGTTCAGCTCCAAAATAACTTCACTACAGATATAGGTAATCTATCCGTTGATAGTGTGCAAGATTTACTTTCGATCATACAGAAAATTAAGGAGACAATACATGTTATCAAATAAAGGGCGAATTCTGCCTAGTCTATCCTGAACAAAGAATACTGCACTCTTAATTCAGTCGTTAAAAGAATATTTGGGGATTTCTTTACAAGTGGAATGTCCATGTTGACAGACTGGAAAAGCATCCCAGGCAATGGTTACGTTGACTAGCATAGACAGAATCCAATCCCACACTGTCCACAACTCTGTGATAATGAGAAGTAATGTTTTAAGATAAATATTTAAAGAAATGTATCAATGCAATCAGTTCTTATCATTTTCGAGACATATGGAAAATTATTATTCCTATGCCGACACAATGATGTTTTCTAGACAACAGTCTGAAAATGTTTTAAGCCAAGCAGTCGGAATGCCTTCAGTCCTGTCAGTGGTCTGACAACATTTTAACAGCGATGTTGCTAGGTTCTGGATATTGCTTAGGCCTGAGAAGGAGTTAAGCTTTTCCTGTCGATCCGCTATTAGTAGCCTCTGAACTTATTAGTTTTTTCAACGTTGGTGTTTTCCCCATTTTTTAAAGTGCTGAAAATGACTCATCAGAACTGTGATGTAGATTTTCCATGTGTCAAGGAATCGACAAGCAGTTCTCTGCTCTGCTGATTTCCTGATATGTTAGGCAGTAACCTTACCCTGAGATATCAGTCTGCTTTGTAAAGGGTGGTAACATGCAAGGTGGCATTACATAGCTGATGGATATTAGTTTTTACCATGCCCATCAACTTTGTGAAGAGTGGAAGATCGAGTTTAATTCAGATAAATAAGAGGCTCTCTCAGTTTCATAAAAGAAAGGCAAAACTTACATGATTAAAAGTAGTCAGAAGTCATGCGACGCCAAGTTATAGTCCAGCAGGTTTATTTGAAATCACAAGCTTTCAAGGTGCTGCTCCTTCGTCACGTGAACTCAAATCGACGTGTTGGACTATAACCTGGTGTCATGTGACTTCTGCAATTGTCCAAACCAGTCCAAAACCAGGATCTCCATTTCAACATCAAAAATAGGGCTTTGGATAGTCTGCAGAATAGAAAGACCTCGGGGTTCAGATTCACAATTCTGTCAACTTTGCTTCACATTTAGATAGGGCGGCTAAGAAGGCATTTAGTATGCTTGCCTTTGTTGCTCAGACGTTTGAGTGAAACCCTGAGGGCATGATGTTCAGTTTGTACAGGACGCTGGTGAGGACACTTCTGGAGTACTTTGTCCAGTTCTGGTCAGGTTACAGAGATGATATCATTCGGCTGGACAGGTTCTGAAGAGATTTGCCAGGCTGTTGCCGAGAATGGAGGATCTGAGTTTTAAGGAAAGGCTGTATAGACGAGGACTTTTTTCATTGGAGCGTAGGAAGCTGAGGGGTGAACTTAGAAAGGTTTATGATGTCACGAGATGTATATGTAAGGTTAATGGTGGGGGTCTTTTCCCCAGGGAGGGGAATTCAAGGCGGGGGGATGTATTTTTAAGGATGAGAGGAGAAAGATTTCGAAAAGAAATGAGGGGCTTTCTAGTAACACAGAGAGTGGTTTGTGCTTGGAATGAACTTCAGAGGAAGTGGTGGATGCAGTGTACTAACAGCTTTAATGAGACATTTAGCTAAGTACCCGAATAAGAATTTCTTGAAGGATACGGGCAAAGCGAGGGCAGCTTGGACTAGTTCAGTTTGGGATTATCGCCTGCACGAATTGCTTGGAGAAAGAGCCTGTTTCCGTATTCGATAAGTCTACGGCGATGACTGTATGACTATGATTATGTAACTGTTAAAAATGCATTAATGGAGAGCAACAAACACGTTAAATTTCCCTTAAACTGTGCTGTCCTGAATTGAAGTGATTCCACATAATGCTGCCTGTACCTAAACATTTTTAAAAGCTTTGTTTGTGAGCAGTACTGGCAGACTAAAGGAAACACGCACATACAGATCATAGGGTGAAGAAAACTTGGAAAAAGTAAGGCATGCATTTTGCACCACACAGTCCGTGCACTCGACAAGGTTAGCCTTAATTGAATTTAGAGGGTCCATTCATCAGTTTAATAACGGCAGGGAAGAAGACGTTCCTGAAACTCGAGTGGATATATTTTGTCATGAAATTTATCAACAATTTAGATAAGAAACAGAGAAATGTTTATCTTCTATGCATTTGGTTGCATTGGAGTGGGCCGGAAGTTAGAGAAAAGACAACAAGCATTGGAGGAAGGCAAAAGTTTTAGCTCAAACTAATCGATCAAAAATTGGACAAAATTGAGTGGAACTGTCGGCAAATGTGTGGGTGTTCATCTTTCATCTCTAATCAGTGAGAATCGAACTATTCTCAAGTCCGAATTCACAGATACTGAGTCGTGAAAGTCAAAATGTCGTTTTACTAATTTCCATGTGGACAGTAACTGCAGTACTTCATTGGGCTCAATGCACTGGACACCAGAAATCCTCTTTGTTTCAGAAGGCTTACACCCACATCACCAAAACAATAGTGCGAATGGAATAATAGACCATAAGAAGTGGAGATGTTTCAGAAGGAAATTTAGATAAATATCCTGCAATCGAAAGGTGCATTCTCCTACCTCATGTGCTTCGACTCGGGGTCATCGGGCGCATTACCTCGAATAATATCAGACGTAACAACAGAATCAGGCTATTTAGTTCAAAACGGCTTGTGAAGCTGGTTATGAGAAGAAGAAACCTGCTGTCATACCTCTTAGGCTATCTGATGTTAACACTATCACTTCCAGTTTTTCCACAATCCGATGTATCTCCCCAATATTGAAACAAAAAAAAATTGTTGCAGATCGGACAGCAACAGATGGAGACAAAGCAGAGTTAATGTTTTTGGTAGAGTGACTCTTCCTCAGAACTCAAGGTCGAGGAAAGAGGACTGAGGAAAGTTCAGTCGACCCAAAACAACAGCGTTCCTTTCTCTCCACAGATATTGCCAGTCCAACTGAGTTTTTCCAAAAGTTTCCATTTTGCTTGCTGTCGTAGCAACCCATGACCAAGTTGAAAAGATGGCCACTGTGGAATTTGATTTTTTTAGCTAACACAAAATGGCTGAAAGTGTTTAACTATTACATACCGATTTCTGCAAGATATAAACGTGAATCCCTGATCACAAAAGTAAAACATGAGTGTCAATATGGAAACCCAAACAGTAGCAATGTATTCTAATACAGTCCAGTGTACGAGTAATGCTATTGAACAGCTTTTCAAGTCAATCCAATTAGAACTAACCCCAGTGCATCACTTTGTTTCTTGTGACAAGTATGTTTCCACTTATTTGTACCCGCACCTCGAGATCCCTTTGTCATCTGCCTTGTACTCAAAGGACAGGAGATCTCCTCTCATTTTCATCAGAAATGAATCGGTTCCCAACTGCCTTTCTTGAAAATAATGGAGCAGTTGCTCTACTTGCAAAATTAGAATTTAATGAGTGCAGGATCCTTGTGACATTCCCTCTGGACGGATCACTCATCTGTCCAAATAAATTGATCTCATCAAATTAAGGTCGTTATTTTTCAAGATTGTGAGCTTGTAATACAGCTGGTGCTCCAACAGTCGGTGACCCACATCAATAAAAACTGCTGTCGGTCGAAATTGAATTCATGCCCTCCATATACTGCACACATTTACCCAGTCATATAAAGATGTCTTGTGGAGTGTGCTATTCTCAGTACGGCAAGGATTGTGGTAAACTTCGTTCTGTGACTGAACCATTTCAAACAGCCATTCATATATGCCTTCGTGAAATAAGCCCAGAACCTGTTCTGTGTTGCTGGCCAAAACACAACTGGTCTTGGAAAGGAAGGCTGGGCTGAGATGTAAGCATCGCATGTTCATTCGTTAGACGTTTTCACCAACAGCCCATAATTGACGAACATTGCCAGCTCAGCCTCTCGCTTGGTTGCTGAGCACATTTCTTTATCACTCCTGCCAGAATCCGACATCTTGTCTGTTCATGTGTCTCTAACAGTTCAATCCTTGCTTGTCTTGAATAGCACTGTTGTGCAACTAGAATTAGAAAGACGAGTATGCAGAAGGGAACATTTTGAATGCAGCGGGTTGATGCAGCGGGGAGCTGAATTCCCAATAACACTGACAAGACAGTGAAACCAAGTGAACCGATGTGTATAAAAACACATGATGGTGTCAGGTCAAAATTACAGATCCAGAAGTTTAAATATAGGTGTTTGTTTGGACTATAACAGTAATGTAAGATTTCCTGGACGTTTAAACTTCCTGTAGCACCATTTCAAATGAATTTGAAAGCATTGGGTCGTGTGCAGAAACGGTGTACCAAAATTATCTCAGTAATGATTGACTTGGGTTACAAAGAAATTTTGAAGATTCTGGGGCTGTCATACTGAAGGAAGAAAAGCTTGAGAGAAATTAAAATAGAAGTGTTCAATATCAGGAGTCGTCGAGGTTGAACTGCTGATAAGAAACTCTTCAAGTTGGAGGGAATTCAAGACACAAAAGGCACCAATATAAGTTTTCAATATGACACTTAATAAAGCTATTAATAAAATCAACAAAAACCGTTCAACTTCATTTCAAACAATATCCTTTTCAGATACTAAGTCCCAGTGTACTGGTATGCGTTTCTCAATTTTTTTACATCCCAGTTTCCTCCTTGGAGTTTCCTTCTTTCCATTCTGCTGAGTTTGTTTTTAATATTACTGATGACCGAACCCTCTTTACACTTCTGACAGTTACAGTTCGATTTATAGAGCATTCTGAAACATGGCGATAGAAGGGTATAGATAGCAGGTTCCAGTGCATGAAACCTACCCAAAACATAATCTCATGGACCTGAAAAACTCCCTACAAGTATTTTCTTAAATTTTATGAAAGAGCATTAACTCTGTATCCTCAATGAAAACCGAAAGAACGGCGGGTGCTGTAAATCAGGAAAAAAAAGAGAAGTGCTGGAAAAGCTCAGCAGGTCCGGTAGCAACTCTGAATAAAATGTCGGAGTTAATGTTGTGGGTCCAGTGATGGTTATCGGAACACAGTACCATCACCTCTTTGACCTGGGTTGTTTGTGTCATTCTTCAAACTCTCATCTCAAAAATGGTCTGTCACTTTTTGTGTGTGCTGAATTTACTTCACAGCCTACATTCAGACAACTTTACAGGACATAATTTAAGCTCGATTGCCCATTTGTATCAGGAGCGCTTCCTCCAAAAGTCTCCCCAGATTATTTTGCCCACCTGGATCAAATCTAAACCATTTCTCATGATTTGCCCGATCGAATTCTGTCATCGCCTATGGTATCTCATGTGGATAACACGTATCATCAAGCTAAAGCATTTGCCGTTCGTGTCTCTCCAGGCATTTGTACCGAGTATTCCACATATTTTATTTTTTTTAAGTCATGGCTCATCGTGGGAAGAGAACAGAAGGGACAGGAAGTGATAGCCTGCAGCACAAGTGAGACACAGTTGGTCCACTGTTCAGAAGTAGCATCAGTCAGCAAACTTTGTTTGTATACAGCCAAATTATTTGATTTTCTTTAGAGCTAGAGGGTAACACCATGATGTCCCAGTGTGACTTCCAGCTGGTTGAGAAGTTTCTGTTTCTGCTCCAAGTACAGTCACAAAGAACGGGAATTCATTACGAATTGAAATCAGTTTGGTAGTCTTTGGACATTGAGAAACTGGTTTTATTCGAAATAGATTATGTCTCGGGACAATTGAAAATGACTGAAATACAAGAATGTGAAGCTGAACTGCATTAACACACAGTGACAGAAGCCAATATCTACATCAATCGAGCTGAGGTGGAGATGGTCCAGAGCATCTTTCTTGGTTACGTCGACCTTGGACCAGCAACGTAGATGAGATGGTCAATCAGGCACCACAACACTTCTTCTTCCTCAGCAGGCTGAAGAAATTCTGCACTTCCATAAGGACTCTCACCAACGTTTGCAAATGAACCATTCAAAGCTTTCTGCCTGGATGCAACACAGCTTTGCTTGGCAACTGTTCTGCCCAGGACAGGAAGAAACTACAGAAAGTTGTGAACATTGTCCAAATCATCGCACAAGCCAGCCTTCCATCTATATACTCCATCTGCACTTCACGGTGTCATTCAAAAGAAGTCAACATCATCAAAGGCTCCTCCCATTCCAGTTATACCCTCTTCCACCCTCTTCTGACAGCCAGGCAATGCGAAGCTGAAACATAAGTACCAACAGCTTCAAGAACAACTTCTTCCCCAGCTGTAATTAGACTTATGAATTCACCTCTCAAATTGCAAATCTAATGATGATCCTGCTTCTGGTGCACCTATTTATCAGCCTTAACTTTGCATACCTCACTTTGTTCAATCATCCTGTGAACCTTGTATGTTATGACCTGCCTGTACTGCACACAAAACAAAGCTTTTCATTTACTGAGCTGCACCTGACAATAAGAAATCAAATGAAATCAAATCACCAATACTGACAGTGGGCTGAAAAGAAACACACAGAAGGAAAATGAGGAATACAAGGCGGGAATTGAATGAATATTTGCCTTGAAGTGTTCTGCTTAGAGACCCAGCTGAAACACGGTGGCCCTTCCCAGTAATTATTCTGTTGTTCAGTGATTTATTGATTCAAATGGCGATATTAACATTGAACTTTAACTGAAAAACTTGTACTGGTGATCAGTTTTGCTTTCAAAACTGGGTCTGACGGTTTTACTCAGGATGTCTTGTTGTTGAATATGCAAAAGAGTGTGTTACGATAGAGATAAACGCTAATATGATTCAATCCTACAATAATCTCACCCTGGTCCTCTGTTATAGTAGCTTTAAACTTTCAATATATTTTTAGCATGCTTTTCTGCAGTACTCATTGAAGCAAGGGTTTTGAACTGATTGCAGGTGATAAAATAAGTGAACTGTTGAAGAATAACGGTGAAAGTTTCGACAGGAAGACAGTACTGCTGCATTCCTCATGCTTGCACAGTTCTAATCGCTAGACCTCCATTTCTTCTGTTCTCTCCATTGTGCAATGCTACTTTTTCATGATGTAATAGTTAACACTTCTCTGTGAAAGCGGGCATTAAACTCCGCAAGAACTGTGTCTTACTCTTTCCTCTTGATGCCATTGTGGAGACATACAGTCGTGACAAGCAACTTGTTGAGCAGGTGGACAAGTCAGTTTTCCCTTTGTGAACTTGCACAAGTTCAGACTGGCCGCTTTGTAATCCAGGACTCAACAATGGTGTTCAATTGGACAGCGAAATTTTACATACGGATTATATACTGATCCTTTGATGTCATCAGCAGCTGGCAATGCGTTAACTAATATTCTCCTTGCCATGTTTGGTCTCTAATCCATGCAATTTTACGGTGTACATCATAGTTAAAGGAGACCAGATCCATACTCTACCAATGAACACACATCAATTCAAAACACTGCCTCTTCACTTGTGTTCTAGACGCCTGTTGAATCAAATCTAACATGTGAGGTATTTGTAATGGAGTCTGCTGCAGCGTTAACTGCTAGGTACCATTCTAAAAGCATGTTACATAAGGTTGCTGCTGAACGAAACTGTAGGACAAGTTTCCAGACCTTGGCATCGGTCGTCAAGTGCATGGTCTGGTTAACTTTCAGGTTGCAGTTTATCTGACTTCTTTCACTTGTCGGTTTCATTCGTCACTTCCTGCTAGAGAAGGCTTACTGAGTTGCTGGGTCTTTTCAGAGAGGGGATAAGTGAAAACTTTTCTTGGGCAGTTGTCGTCACATATGTGCAAAAAGGGAGGATAAGGACCTGTCCAACCCTTGAGTACAGAAAACGTTAAAAACCCTTTAAACCCCCTTTTCTCCCTTCTATTTCATGAAAGCTAAAAGGAAAGGGAAGTCAGTAATCTTGACTGTTACCAACATCACTTTAATGATTATGGGAGCAATTCAATTTGTTCAACAGTCGGAACCAACATTCACATTGATCTAATCGAATCTAGCTATGTATGAACATAAGTAAATGGGATGGTCGTGAAAATAAACTTTTTTTTTGTCTTGTTATTCGCGAATGACTGTCTTTAATATCAATAACGCTGTTATCATAATGTGTCTCTGGTGCATTCGCCTCAGGTATAATAGGATTCCTCGGTAAATGGAACAGAACACATCAGAAACCATAAACGGATGTCGTGACATCTCTTAAGAAAATGCATGCCCCACCAAGAGGTCCTGCGTATGCCATTTACTACACTACACTTGCAGCTATCGCTGTCCCAGGTATGGTGATGGAATAAATGATTCATGATATAATTAGGTGCCGGATCCTGTCTGAAAAAGCAATTTAAAGCACAAACTTCCGAGAGGAGGCATATTACGTTCAAAATATTAACTCAGCTTCTCTCTCCACAAGCGTTACCAGACATGCTAAGGTCATCCAGATTTTTATGTCTTATTCCTGTGATGTAGAGTTTGAAATTATGCAAGGGATGCAAACGAAAACTCTGCTTGTAGCGCAACTCAATGTTACATTTGACTTTTAGCTGTGGAAATTAGGAAAGTACTTGTGATTTTTTGATTATGTTTCATTCAATGTGAGTAAATTAATTAGTCTTTCAATGGTTACGGTATGGGTGTGTATTGAGGAGGAAAAAAGAGCTTTAGATTCCTAAAGGAAAGAAGCTTAGTTAAGGACCCAATTCAATTAATTTATCTTTCAGTGTATAAAGAATTTGATACAACAGGCATGGGCGAACATATTGTCTCTCCTTGTAGCATAGACTAGCGGAAACAGAAATTTAAAATTAGAGCAAGTATAAATGTATGATTTGTATAATTGTGTAAATGTGTGTTTTCATACAAATCTACACGGTAGCTTTGAATTTACGGAAGTGTTGAATCACAGTATTGACTTAAGATTTAATTTAGAGGTACATAATCATGACAAGTTAAGATGTAATAGATAGGAATGATATATTTCCTTAACGGAGATGATAATGCATATTGATAAGGTATTTGAATTAGGTTTCCGATTGGAGTTGAGAAGAAAGGGAAAAAAAACAAAATCAACTCGAGAATGATAGCAATTTGAAACATCCTGTCTGAAAGAATGAAAAGATACAAAACGTTTTCATGTTTGAAGTGTTTGGATTTTATTTAAATTTAAACATTTTTTGGAAGGAAAGTTTGAGTTCTGCTGACACTAATTCGATGTGACCGGTAATCTCTTTTGCTCCATAATACTTTAATCTCAAATGATTCTGTGAAAAATCTTTTGATATAGAAAGACTGAAGCACTAATTCCTCAGATTCTCGTCAAAAAATACATTCGAAGAATACAGATGGGAATTCGAAGCACAAACAAGTCAGTCATGTACTTCTTGAAATAAAAGGGTTCAAATGTCTTACTTCTGTGCATAAATTGCACTTTTGTGCTGTCGTTTGATTTTGTTTTTGCTCAACAATCTGCGGACGTTCATGAATTGAGGCATTTCGATGAACTGAAGCCAAGTGTTAGAGGTGATCAAACTGAAAGTCAATAAAACCTTGGCAGAAAATGCAGTGTCGATAAAGATTCATGGCTTCCACTGATCGAGGATTCCAGAACTAGGGGGGATAGTCTGAAAATTAGGGCCTACAGAAGAAGTGGTCAGAAGCTGAAAGTAGTCTGGTACATTTCCCACAAACGGCAGCACATGCTGGATTATTTCTTAATTTGAAACCTGAGACAGATTTTTATTTGTTGAACAAAGGTATTAAGGGATATGGGTCAAAAGCTGGTACATGGATATCGACCAAAGATTAACAATCGTCCCATTGAATGGTGGGATAGATGCCAGGAGCTGTGAAAGGCTTGCACTTCATTCCTTTTATTTTGATCTTATTCACTCTGTTGTATTTTTAACAGATTGATAGTTATCATTTGTAGTACTATGGAGAGCACGTCTGAAACTGTTCTGCCACCATATTCAAGAACCGTCAGGTAGTGTGAGATGAAGTGTGAACAATGGATGTGAGTCTTTGAGTAACTCAGAGTTGAAAACATCATTAGAGACTAAAAGGGAATTGGCTATCGACAGACATTTGTTTGAGAAGTGAGTTCTTTGCAGAATGATTTCTTTTGCTAAAGGATTAAGTGATAAATTTAGTGGCTCAATTGAATTGCAGATCTATGTCACTACAGACGCAGTTTCTGACTTTCTTAACACTTACGATTGAATAATTAATAACTACATTGTTGATTTCCACTGATGACTAGATTCCTGTACAGAATTCAGAAATAAATATGCTGTGATTTGAATTGAAGCAGGCCTATGAATTAAAAAGTGAAAACAGACATAATTCAACACACATCCGCGGTCACAGCAGGCTGCTAAATCCGAATATACAATTTTTAAATTCCGTGTTCTTCCCTTCTTCAGTTCTGACCAAGAATCTGCTGACTCAAAACTGTAACTCTGCTTTCCTGCCACAAATGTCGCCAGGCCTGTTGAGTTTCTCCAGCAATTTCTTTACTTACTCCCTTTGTTGGGACAACCTTTTTTAATTCATACAAATTTACTTTTTTCCCACTGTTCTTCACATCCATTCTCTTTATGTCTCACTTTCCCTATATGTTTGGCATTTCTCTCAATACTCGACTCAAAATGTATGCAATTCTGATCTCCCTGCTAAAAAAAGGAAGTTGTGAATCTTCAAATGGTTCAGAAAAGATTTACAAGGATGTTTCCAGGTTTAGAGAGTTTGAGTTTTCGGGAGAGACTGAATAGACTGGGACTATTTTCCCTGGATCATCGGAGGCTGAGGGATGAACTTTTCGAGGTATATAAAATCATTACGGGTATGGATAGAGTGAGAAACCAAGGCCTTTTCCCTGAAAAGGGGGCAGTTCAAAACTAGACAGCATAGGTTTAAGGTGAGAAAGCCTTTAAAAGGAACCGAAGGGGCATATTTTTCAAGCAGTGTGTTGCATGTATGGAATGAGCTGCCAGAGGAAGTCGTGGAGGTTGGTATAATTATAACATTTAAAAGGCATCTAAATGGGTTTATGTATCGGGACAGTTTCGAGAGATAGGAGCCAAGTGCTGGCAAATGGGACTCGATTAATTTAGGATGTCTGGCCGGCATGGACGAGTTGGACTGAAAGGCCTGTTTCCATGCTGTACATCTCTCTGACTGTATGACTCTAAGACTGTCACTCCTGGTTTCTCTGCTCAAACCTGTAGTCAACTTAAAAGCTCCTTCTGAGCCTACTGCCCACCGCTGGCTTGATGTGTGCTGGCTCAAGTAAAATGTCTGGCCGTGGAATATCTCATATACATGCGAAGTCCATGCATTTTCATACAGTCAAAGGCTCAGCTTCATTCAGCCACCTATTTGAGACAGCAAAGCAGAACACAATTCAGAGGTCAGCGTTCACTGGCCAAACTGTGATTCAGTTGTTGATTGCCCTGAAAATGTTAATGTTCTTTGACGTGCTTTTCTATTTACTTATTTCAAACATTTCCTGTGATCTGAGATCCGAATATGGCATTTTGGATTCACAGTCCACAACATCTACGCATTAAAATCCATTCCAATCTTCATTGTCATTATTGCGCCAGGAATGCAGGGATTGCAAACTACTTTAATAAACTCTCTGGCAATTCCCCTGGTAAATTAACAATATCGCAGAATGGCATTTAAATCTATATCACTTGTAGGTGTCGTAAAGAATGCTCCGAAGACAACTGCCGTGCAATGGGGATGATTCACTAAAGATTTGGGCATGCACAAGGATGAAAACACAGTGACCTTGCACACAAACGAGAAATTTAACTGGCAGACAGGTTGTTTGAGACCACATACTATGTTAGACGATTACATGGTGCTGGAATATCAAGGACGGAGATCCACACTGGATGAAATAAAGTATTTGAGGTGATTAGGTCATGTTGGTTTTGGACGTATTTCTTTTCAGTCCATATTTCCTCGACTTACAAGTTATATATTTCCATTTTATATTAAAGCCTGTATTGTCCCAGCAAATTGTTGGATCTGTTAGTGTGAAATATTTCTAATATGCATGTATCCTGAAAAGCAGTCAGAGCCTGCAAAACTAAACTGAAAATGTCCAGAATTTTAATTCTGTTGTGGAAGTGATTTGAAATCTGTTTTTGTTCATGGCACGCAGCTTTGATTTGTTTCTTTTTCCATTCATTAACTTAATTTTGCTGGAGATTCAGACTGTTGCATTTAATTTAAAATTACACAGTTATTTCTTTCAATAAGAGATTTGTATTTTTCTATTTGGATACGTGGTCTCAAACAAGCTGCCTGCCGTTTTAATTTCTCGTGCATACGCAAGGGTCTGTGTGTTTTCATCCTTGTGCAATCAGGAGATGGCAGAGACGTCACTGATAGGAATTCTAGGAGACACACTGCAGCCACCGTGGCCAGTCTGAATATCTCGGACGGACTGGTGGAGGAGGGAAGGCTTCACATATATGGATCATTGGAATGTTTTCAGAGGAAGGTGGGACCTGTACAGGAAGGACGGGTAGCAGCTGAGCTGGAGGGGGATCAATATTCTGCGCGGGAGGTTTGCGAGAATTCTTCGGGAACGTTTAAATTAGTGTAGCAGGGGTATGGGAACCAGAATGCTAGGCCTGTAAGTGCAGGGACTGAGGGAAAAAACCTGTCAGAGATATGCACAGCACATAAGAGCAGGCACAGGGAATTTTCAGGGCTCAGAGGGACTGGAGGACTGGAATGCACTTACTTCCAAACAAAAAGTATAGCAAGTAAATCAGGTGAACTAAGGGCATGGATTAATGAATACAAGTATGATTTTATTGCCGTTACAGAGACATGGTTAAAGGAGGAACAGGCCTGCCATCTTAGCATTCCTGGATATCACTTTTATAAGGGAGAAATAGGGCAACAGAAGGGGTGGGTGAGTTGCACAGCTGATTAGGGATCACATCGCAGAAGTGTTGAGGGAGAGCACTTTGGAGGGATCATGTATTGAGGCATGATGGGTTGAGCTCAGGAGCAGGAAGGATGAAATGACAATATTGGAAGTTTTCCACAGACCGACCAATGGCCCATGGGAGACAGACAAGCAGATTTGTAGATACTAGAAAAGTGTGAAAAGAGCAGGGTAGCAGGTGGATGATTTCAACTGTCCCTTTTTGGACTGGGATTTCCCGAGAACCAGGGGCTCGGATGGAGACCAATTTGTTAATTCTGTCCAGGAGACCTATCTGAGGCACGATGTTGACAATCCAAGCAGAATGGAGGCCATATCAGACTCTGTCCTCAGGAATGAGCCAGGACAGGTGATTGATATTTCAGAAGGGGACCATTTCAGGCTTAGTGACCATAACTTCATAAGATTTCGAGAAGTCATGGAAAATGAAAGTAGCACTCCAGTGAGGCTGCTTAAATGGGCAAGAGCCAGTTACACTCAAATTTGACAGGAACTGGAGAATATGGATTGGAAGCAGTTATTTGAAGGCCAATCTGCCTCTGGCATGTGGGAGGCTTTTAAAGACCAATTGACTTAAGTGCAGGAAATGTGCATCCCGGCAAAACTAAGGATAAGGAATGGCACTATTCAGGACAATGAATGACAAATGAGATTGGGAGGTTTGTCAAAAGAAAAATGGAAGCATGTGAAAAATCCAGGCAGCAATAAACTGACAAAGCCCTGGACAAGTACAGAGAAATTGGGAAGGAGCCTGAATGTACAATTAGGAAAGCAAAAATAGGCCATAAAATGTCTTTAGCAAACAGGGTCATGAAGAATCCCAAGGATTTTTATTCATATGTTAGGAGAAAGAGGGTAACAAGAAAAAAGCAGGCCTACTCAAGGACAAAGAAGTCAAGTAAAACATAGAGCCATACGTAGTGGAGGAGATCCTGAATGAGTACTTTGTGTCAGTTTTCATTAAGTAGAAGGCCATGCTTAATGTTGAGGTCAGGTATGAGTTTGAATACTCTAGAGAATGTCAACATACTGAAAGAGGAAGTTTTGGAAATTCTAGCCTGCATTAAGATAGGCAGGTCCCCAGGACTAGACAGGATCTGTCCCAGGTTCCCCAGAGAGGCAAGGGCAGAGATGGCTGGGGTATTGGCAGATATCTTCACATCCTCGTTGACCACAGGTGAAGATGCAGAGGATTGGAGATTAGCGAATGTTGTTCTCTTGTTTAAGAAAGGATGTCGGGATAATTCAGGAAACTATAGACCAGTGAGCATGGCATCTGTGGTGAGGAAGTCTTGGAGAAAATACTGAGGGACGTGATATATGTCCATTTGGAGGAAAACGGACGAGTGAGTGACAGGCAGAATAGTTTACTCCAGGAAAGGTTATGTTTCACCAACATGACTGAATTTTTTGGAGGAGCTAACAAAGATAATTGATGATGGAAGGGCTGTGGGTTTAGTTTATATGGATTTTAGTGTGGCATTTACTAAACCAAAAATCACAAGGGATTCAGGGTAGCCTAGCTAGATGGAAGAAAGCTGGCACGGTCATAGGAGACAGAGGGTAATGACAGAAGAATGTTTTTCAGAATGGAGATCGGTATCGAGTGGTGTTCCACAATGATCGATCCCAGGTACTTTGTTCTTTGAGTTGCATATAAGTGATCTGGCGGAAAATGTGCCTGGCCTAATAAGCAAGTTTACTGATGACTCAAAGATTGGTGGAGTTGCTGGTTGTGCCAGAAAATGAGAAAGGAAACAACAGGATGGAGACAGATTAGCGACTTGGGCACAGAAATGGCAGAAGGAGTTTAATCCAGGCAAATACGAGGTGATGCATTTGGCATGATCAAATTTAAGTGTGTCTTATTTTGTAAATGGCAGAACAATTAGGAGAACTAATATTAAGATGGACCTCAGGATGCACGAACACAGTTCCTTGAAAGTGGAAACACAGGTGGCCAAGTTTATTAAGAAGGCACATGGCATGCTCGCCTTCAGCTTCCGGGGTATGGAGTCCAAAAGTTGGCAAGACATGTTGCAGCTATATAAAACCATCTTTCAGCCGCTTTTGGCGTATTGTATGCAGTGTGGGTCACCACACTGCCAGAAGGATGTGAAAGGGTGTTAGATTTAAGACAGATGTCAGAGGCAGGTACTTTACTCAGAGAGTGGTAAGGGTCTGGAACGCCCTGCCTGCCAACGTAGTGAATTCAGCCACATTAGGGGCATTTAAACAGTCCTTGGATAAGCATATGGATGATGATGGGATAGTGTCGGGGGATGGGCTTAGATTAGTTCACAGGCCAGCGCAACATCGAGAGCCAAAGGGCCTGTTCTGCGTTGTAGTGTTCTCTCTTCTATGTTCTATCAAACCTTTTGAGAGAATCTAGACAAGGCTCACCAGGAATTTTCCATGGTCTGCAGGGCATTAACTATGTGGAATGGTTAAAAACACTCGGATTGTTTTCTCTGGAGAGACGGAAGCTGAGAAGAGACCCGACAGAGTTCTACAAAAGTATGAGAAGCACAGATAGGGTGGGTAATCAGATGGCATTTCACAGTTTTGCAGTTTCTATTACAAGGGGGCATAGCTTCAAGTTCAGTGGGAGAATTTTTAAGGAACATGTGCGGGGGAGGCTTTTCATGCAGTGTGGTAGCAGACTGGAGAACCTGCACTACCAGAAGAGGTGGTGGAAGCAGGCTTATTGAAGACAAGCTCATTTAAGATGCACCTTGATGGGTACTTGAATAGGGTGATAATAGAGGGATATAGATTGGGAAATGGCATGTTTCTTTTTAGAGTAATTAAGGCATGATCATTGGCACGGGCTTGGAGATACAAAGGGCATATTCCTGTGCTGTACTTTTTCATTTGTTCATTTATTCAACTTGTAAATTTGAATTCGTTTTGATTGTGCTTCTTTCCCTCTCAGTTGTCGTGATGCATTCTCCAGATGCCTGTGAAGTATGACAGCTGCTTATAATGGGGTATCTGTTTCTATCGTTTCAAGTAGGAAAGATTTCACATTTGATCACAGTTACAAAGGATATCCTCGATCTCCAACAGCTTGTTCTGCTATTCAATGCTGACAATGCAGGGTTTGAGATATATAAATATAATGGGAAAATCCTGGACTTTTTTCACTCGACAACAGAGGGTTGAGGGGTGCCCTTAACCGAGTTTATAAACCACGAGGAGCATAGATGAAGTGAAGCACAAGTGAGTTTTCCCTCTGGTGGGAGAGTTCAAAACTAGGCAGCATACTTTTAAAGTAGGAGGAGAAAGATTCAAAAATGAATGACACCCAACTCTTTTACCTACCAATTTTTTTTGTGTGTCTGGAATGAACAGCCAGAGAAAGTGGTGATTGCAGGTATAGTTACAGCTTTTAAAAAACATTTAGAGAAGTTCATGAGTACGAAAGGTTTGGAAGGATATAAGACAAGTGCAGGCAATTGGAAATAGTTTACTTTGGTAACATGTTCAGTGAGGCCAAGTGGGATTGAAGGGTCTGTTTCCACGTTGTTTCAATCTAGCATTCTCTAACAAAGACTCAAAATAAAAATGATTTATAAATGTACACCAGGCGTAATGAGCATTTTTTGGTGACAAACAAATTGTACAACATGATTTCATTGTCTTTCAGTTAATTTAATGGCGATTGTGATCCTGTCCAGAGGAAGGTGCGGACTCTCCAGATGCATGACGAGGTATCTGGTGTTTATGGCCGTGACGGATCTCCTGGTCATTATCACTGCAGTGATATTAAATCGAATTCCAGCTATTTACTTTCCCGGTAATTTCATGTTCATTACCCCAGTGTGCAGTTTCAGTATTGCACTAATATATGCATGCAGGAACAGTTCTGTATGGTTAACTGTGACATTCACATTTGATCGACTTGTGGCCATTTGTTGTTTGAAACTGAAAACTAAATATTGCACTGAAAAAACAGCAACTGTCATCATAGGAATGGTTTGTGCGCTAGCTTTTTTAATGAATATCCCCTGGTATTTTATGCATGAATCAATTTATGTAATTGACAACACACCATGGTATTGTAGGCAGAAGAACATACGTTATACTTCACCTCTATGGACGGCATTTGATTGGTTTGATCATATTGTAACTCCTTGTCTCCCATTCTTTCTGATTGTTTTGTTTAATGCGGTGACTGTTAGACACATTCTGATAGCAAGTAGAGCCCGGAAAAGACTCTGTACCCAAAGCAATGGAGAAAATACGATTGATCAAGAGATGGAGAGCCGCAGAAAGTCTATCATTTTACTATTTACAATATCTGGTGCTTTCATCGTGTTCTGGATGACATATGTCGTGGAGTTTCTTTGGCATCGATTTGCAAAGAATTACATCATAGATGGCTTTGATGACCCCAAATTTATTTTTAAGGAAAGTGGAAATATGCTTCAGCTTTTAAGCAGTTGCACAAACTCATTTATTTATGCAGTAACACAACGTAAGTTCAGAGAGCAATTAAATATTATGGTGATATGCCCATTGAGTCTAATTGCTAAATTGTGCAAAAATTGAAAACAAAGTTCAATTCTGTTTTCTGAAATGCCCTGTTATACATTGAAAACATTCTATGCATGATGGCTGCAAATTTAATCTCTTTTGTGAACTTTTAAATGATCATAACTTCATTGGCATGACTATAAATGTCTGGTTATTGAAAGTCTGCCTGTTGCAATGGGATTGCTCATGTCACAATGTCTTTATGTAAAAAAGGCCTGCCTGTACCAGAAAGAAACATACTGCATTCTACTAACTTGTAATCTGGTTGTGCCGTTGAGTAAACCACTTATTGACAGATGACCTCCCTACACAATAGACCAACTACCAAATATACCAGCTGGTGGCTCTCCTGTCGACAGAAATACGCCAATTTACTGGAATTTGCCCTGACTGTTCCTGTAATACATTACTGTTTCCTCAGGCATGATTCTTCATGAATTTTCAATCATGGTCCTCCACACAATAGAAAAGGGCTTGGACCTTAACTTGTGCCTGAGCATCAGAAGCTTTCTCTTTTCTTTTATGCATTCAAGCTGAAAAATTATTTATGTGAGTGATTTAATCCTATTTATCTTTTCTGGTGTTGAAGATCCCAATGTCTTAGGATTGCTTTGTGTTGTGATACCTCATAATGTCTCTGATCTGGATTAGCTTGGAAATAATGTAATTTTATTTCTACATATTCCGCCATTGAGAATACCAAACTATTGACATTGCCTTTATCCGAGGTCTGCATGGGAGGATGCATCGACTAATAAAATAGGTTGTTAACGTGAGGGGCAAGATTGAAGTAATTTAAAAGTTGGATAAAGATGTGGTGAAATTGCGAGGAGGTGGAAATTGTTCTGAATTGTTTTATAGAGAGCGTCGCGATGTGATTTTATTTCCTGACTATATGGGGTCTCTGCAGAAATAATTGTGTACACAATTTAGTTCAAAGATTGGTGCACGGGATATGGAAATGATATTTATTTGTGATGTATAAATAATGACGCAATGCAAGCAGAAGAAATGATCCAGAGAGTGTTGGGCAGTGGGCAATAAAATTTGATCAATAAACAGTTGCATTGATACATAGAATGAACATCATTTTGATTTTCTCTTGATTAAGAATCACCCAAGTGACAATAACAAAGTGCAAGCTTGTTCTTAGTTAATTCTATCTACCGACTGGTAGGTGTTTGTGTTTGTGTTGTTTCTGAAAATACATTTCCAATGATTTGAGTAATTGACCCTGCCAGGTGCCTCTGAATGCCAACATTCCTCCGACTTCTGTCATTGTAAAACGTACTCTGCATCTTCACTTTTACTTAACAAAAAAATTCATATTTTTAAACGTGGTGTAATAAGCTACACGTTTCTCTTCTGGACTGATGTTATCAATTTTACATTCAAGCTGTGCTTTCCACTGGTGTCAATCTGATTAATAGCACCTCAAAGGCGAGAGGAAAGAATTCCCAAGCATAGTTAGATATCGGCTATTCATGAAAATGAGCACATTAATAACTGCAGGTTGAAAGATCTTGCAACTCAGTGAACAGTAATTTTAACATCGATCGATTTATCTGCAAATATCCATTTCTAAATTGAAGTAGCATTATCATTGCTACTGCAAAAGAGGATAACCTGTGGATTTATTTTAATCAGTATGTCTGGGTGGAGTTTGAAATGCAATATCAGCAATCATTGCTCGTGGTAAACTGGTAATTCAATCTGAAAAGTCATTTTGGAAATCTATGTTGCTGAGACAGCAAGAAAAACATTGGTTTCTCAAGGTGTTTTGTAGAAACAAAAAAATTGTAAAAACTATTCAGAGAAAAACCAAGTGAAGGAAGTGACACTACATCAGAAAAATACTTGTAAATCTTGGTGTAGTGATTTAAGCAAAATAACGTTTCGAAAAAAAATGCTTTCAGTCAGCCAATGATGGGAATGAAAACCATTTGAGTCTGACACAATGAAATTGGAGAGTGTGAATATTACAGGCTTTGCAATATTGTTTGAACACAATGATGAAGTGAATGCACAACTTGAAATACACATGCAATAAAACTTATGAATATGCTATTATCTACTTAGGTCCCCAAATTTCTAGCTGAGCCCTGCAATATTCTGACGTCCCTTCTGTAAAAACTCAGGAAATAATGCATTTGTCACATGATGTTGAATTCGTGATTGGGAGCTCAGTGTTCCATGATCAAAACTCTGATGGGATATTGACATTGCTGACAACCTCAATATGATTACCATGGCTTGGTACCATGCTGGTGAAAACAATTATTGAATGACTGCACATTGAGGTTTAGATATGCCCCCAATGCAATTAAATAATCGAATTTTAGCACTGCTCGTTTTATAGAATGACAGATTGCAGAACACAAAGGGGGGTATTCAAAGTATTATGTTTGCATCGGCTCTTTTATAGAACAATGCTTCAGATCTCTCAAGACATTCTTGCAAATTGCACTTCTTCAGTGATCGATCCAATTTCCTTTCTAAGTCGCTGAATTCCCATGCATCATACTATTATAAATGCATTCTAAGGCCCAAATACTCTCGGCAGGATTTTTTTTCCTGTGTGTCATTCGCCGATGTTCAATTTATCAGCTGCTCAGTATCAGACTATAGCCTGAGACCATCCTCCTCAGTATTAACAACAATACCAGTTTTCTTGTCATCTGCAAGCTTGCTCGTTATGCCTTCTACATTCACAACAAGTCATTTATGCATACAATGAACAACAGTTTCAGCCAACACTGTTTCATGTTGTACCCCACTGGTCAAAGGCATCTCTCTCCCATTATCCTTTGCCTCCTGCTTGGAAGGTGATTTTGGAACCAATTTGCCAACTCGCCTTGAATCCTTACCTTTTAGACTAAATCTCTACCTAGGACATTGTCCATGTAGGCACATCAATGGCACTACTACCTGTCAAATATAAACTCGATTAATTCAGTCAGACAGGATGCCTACTAACAAATCCATGCCGACTATCCCTGATCAGTCCCCGCTTTTTCATGTGTTGATTAATTTTGTCCCTCATAACTTTTTACCAACGTGATCCCTGCCATTGCTGTCAGAATTACCTGTCTGTAGTTACCTAGCCTATCCCTGCCTCACTTCTTGTATAAAGGAATTAGCAAATATCTCCGCTAGGGGCACAGAAATCTCCTCCCTTGCTTCCCAAAGAAGCCTGCGGATACATCTCTCCACGCCATGTGGATTTGTGCACCTTTATACCATCTAAAATATATAAAACCTGCTCTTTATAAATGTTAACATTTTCCAGAGCATCACCATCCCCACTGGAATCCTTGGCTTCCATGTCTTTCTCTCCTGACTCATCAGGCTATGAAGCATCTGACATGTAAAGACAGTGAGAATGGGAAAATAACAATGTTGGTCTGAAAAATGGGAGGCAAATTTAATACCACCAGAAGGATTGTAAATGACTTTCTGAAAATTAAGAGAACCTTGCGCTCTTTTCTTGGCAGTCAATGGCATTGCCAACACTCCGTCTCCCACAATCAAAGTCCCGTGGGTGGGTGACATCATCCAGAACCTGAATTGGGCAAGCTCTATGAATATTGTAACACAGACAAAATGTGTCAGCAGCGACGAGTGCTACAGGCAGCACATCAAACCAGTCTGCCCAAAGACTCTATACCGTCATCAGTGCATCAGTGAGAAATGTGATTAAATACTCTTCACTTGCCTGGACGTGCTTAGTTGCATCAGAACTCATGAAGCTCGACACAATCGAAGTGAAAGCAAGCCGCTTGATTGGCCTCTGATCCGCAAACATTCCCCCACCCTATTCAATGATGGCAGAGTTTACCAACGGTAAAATAGATTGTGGAAACTTACGAAGTATCCCTCGGAGAACTTTCCAGAACCATCGCCTTCACCAAGGAGACTGATAAAGGTGGCAGATTCCGTCCCTTCACTCTCTGGAAGTCAGAGTAGTGGATCCCCGTTCTTTATGGTGTTGTCCATATTGGGTGTGTGTCAAGGACAACGGTCTATCAAGAATTCGGCTTCCCACCTTTTGTAGGGCAGTTAGGGATGGTCAATAAATGCTTCCATTGAAATTGTCGCCAATGTCTGCTAAATGGCTAATGATAACAAAAATAAGGAAAACAGTCTTTACTTAACTTTATCAAAATGATGGCACTGAGAGAAAGTCACCATTGAGGCTCGGGTGCAGATGGAATGATGAAGTTTCTTCTGATTTGTTCACGTTGTTTGTTCTTCCCAACACTTCCTCCATGGTGCTTATCAGCTGCTGGGTTGCCAAATAAATGGTGTGATGTCCATATCGTCTATGAAGTGCGTGTTTATATCCTTGTGAAAGCTAACAGAACACCAGCACATACCTGTGCAGAAGACAAGAGAATTGATTAAGAAAACAATATGAACGTTTCTTCTCGACAACTGAGTGTGTGCTGGACCAAACCAGTGACTGTGAAAGTGTTTTTATTCCTCAGAATGCTTCTGCCGAATAGGTATTTTGCCAGATTGTATTGTTAGCATGCTTGTTATTTTCACTGTTCATCTTCTTTCTTTTATATTTATATCTGTTATGGATACAAATTTCCTGGGGCTTTGATCAGGTGTCAGTGTCTGTTACTATTCAAAGTAGCAGGCCTGTTGCTGTCACAATGGGAGATTTGCAGGAAGGAATAATCCCACTTGACATGCTCTCTCGGCTTAACAACATAGTCCAGGATGAGCAAAACGAGGGCAAAGACCTTCACTGTGTAGTTGAATGCTGGAAGAGATGGCAATTAGGTACTTCATCGAAACTGAAATAAAAAGGTACCTGTAAAAGTTACGTTTGTAACTATTTCTTTTCCAGAGCCCTGCCAACAGAACGAACTTTCCCAAACGCCACCAGTAGTATCAGTGAGTGAGGGAGAGACTGTGGCGCTGTCCTGTAAGTACCCCATGACATACATAGCCGCTGATCTGTTCTGGTATGTGCAGTACTCGGGAAAAGGCCTTCAGTACATGCTGGGCAGACACACGTCTGGTAATGAACACACCGCAATGAGTTTTGCGAAGCGGTTTTCAGCCGTACAGGACAGAAAGAACACAAACGTTCCTTGAAATATCGTGGACACCCAAGTGTCTGACTTGGCCATGTATTACTGTGCGGCTGTGAAGCATCATGATACATGTATCCTTGGCACTGGTACAAAAACTATCAGTTCTGAGTGAGGTGCCCTTCATGAATTCTCAGCCTCATCCAGGCCTGGTAATCCTGTCAATCCCTTACGACTGTAGATCAGAGGGGCCACTCTTCGCACAGAATTAACACGTTTTCGATTCAAACGCTGAGATTTGTGCCGATAACTTCAGATGGCTTTTCGGTGAAGTGCTGAAAGATTATTTGAACGAAGTGTGAAACTGGACCTCATTTATTGCCTCTAGTGCACGTTTAAGATTCGTGCTGTATTTCAAGAAGTGCAGCAAAGCCTCTGGAACTACATTTAATTGAGTACTCCCTCCAAACACAGCTTTAATGCGAAATGTGGTCCCGCATTGTGAAATCCTGAAATCGTGAAATTTGCCATGTAAAGACAAGTCTTACTCTTTTTTATTTACACAATCTACAAAAGATGAATCCAAACGATAATGAAATCAGGACAAATTGCACGCAGTTGTCTCTCCAATAAGGAGGGAAACGTCAATATGGCTCACCTCAGCATATGCCACTGGTGCAAAGATTCACAACCAATACCTTGTGTAAGATGGAAAGGTCAACTGATACCCACCATTGCATAAGTCAGGGGACCCGTAATTTAAGCTTCGGCACAGATATGGTCTCACCAAGACTCCACGGTGCTAATTTAAGCATTGAAGGCCTATAAATCAACAGTGTAGGAATTGAATTAGTGAGCATAAACAGAAGGATGGATGGAAGGTAGAAAGGATGGAATGAAAGAAGGGACTGTAGGGATTATGTAAATGGCAGAATGTTGTCGCCGAGCTTGTAAGAATCTTACCACACTCCCCTGATCTTCTTGTCAGCGTTATGTTATCCGAGACTTAAAACCCCGTGACACATCCTGGGCTTTGTCGGTACACTCACTTTCCCAGAGTAAAACTACCTTTCACTATGTCAATCTCTGTTTCCTTGCTGATTAAAATTCAATAAATTTTATATTCTGGTAGAAGTTGATGACAAAACCTGAAGAGAAATGAGGAGACACGACTCAAGTTATGGTAATGTAATGTAATGTGATGTAATGCCATAGTCTGCTCTAATTTCTGTGCATGCCTCACTCGCATAACAGTGCTCAACCTCACCATGCACTTCTAAAACCGCTGCCACGGTGATCACCAAGCACAGACTTGATCAACATCCCATTTGCTGGAACTCATCAGCTCGAGTATATCAGAAACCTTTTGCCAATTTGCAGGATGATAAACGTACCCAAAGCCCATACTCTCAGTCCTGGTGTATGTCATTTAACAAATGCCAATATTTTAAAATTCTCATCTATTTCTTTATTTTCATCAAATCACTCCATAACATTGTCCTTCTCTAAGCCTATACTTAATGCACCCACAATTCCTGAATTGCATCATGGCATCATCTGCTGTAATTTCTGCAGTCATTGCACCCATAACCTCTGGATTCCTTTCATAAATCTTCTGATCTCCACATCTGATTCTTCTAATGCTCCACATTTTCTTCTGACCACACCCAGATGAAGAAGCATGTTGCTATCTGCTATAGTATGGATTTCTAACAATTGATCACCTGGTAGAGAGAGGAGCACACAATGCGATAACTGTGCATGGTATCAATTCCTATTCCCGGATTTGTACATTGGAATTGGAGCGAAAAGACAATAGGTGGTCGTTCAAAATGTTCGCGATGTTCTCTGATGCATGCGATATCAAATGCGGGACCAATCTATAATCCGCAGGTGGAGGTAATTGTTCCAAGATGCCATTTGAAGGGCAGGAGAGCCCTGTGCCCCAGCCATTATTCTCCCACAACAGAAACCAATGCAAGACAGTATCTGTTCTTGTTGATTTTGTTGTTTTGACAGCTTGCTGTGTTAATAATTCCTATTGCATTATGCAGTGACTGAAAAAAGAAGCTTGGCTGAAAAACGTTTTAGGACGTCTTAAGGTCGTGAAATCGTAAAAAAAGGTTGTTTCAGGTTCCAAATTCTACGCAATGGCTAAATTATCAAAGCTTTCTGTAAAGATTTTCTCCTGAAGGTTTTCCCCAAAATGTTTCCTGCATATCATTTGCTCATTTAAATTACCTGGGAGCACAAGTAACCGTCTCAACATTCTCTGTATCACATGAAAATATTTCCATGTCAATTTCTATCTCAATTAAACTACTTTATCATTTTGTTGATTTCACCACGAAATGCAATTGAAGTGTAAATATACTGTGACAGCATTACGTGCAGCTGTTGAAACACCTTCTACAAAATCATTTTAGCACTGTCCTTTTTCTTCCACCTAAGAGTCAGTTGGAGATGAAAAGCTATCGTCAGAACCAGAAGTGCACCTGTTTCGGACTGACTTAGTAGGACCACAACTGTCCCTGTCAGGATACAGCAGTAGTGCGTAAATCACGTCAACTGACTGTCAGCTGTTAAAGCAGTACTAACGACAGGTCTCCTTTATTAACAAGGAATTTTTCTCATGGTAATAGTGACAAATCAAACACTTTTGTCCTTTATGTCAATACCATTGCACATTCGTTGAAGAGTGGCGGCGAAACGAAAGACATTTATCTGGGGCAGGTGGCAACTGAAACTCTCGCAGAAACATACACATTAGAAACTTCACAATGTTTGGCCTTAGCTTATTTTCTGTCAAAAAATAGTTTTTTTCCCAATTATCCGGAGCATGACAATAATCCTTAATGTTCAAATGGACCTTACACTCCCCAAAACTGTTGGCTATACACTAAATGTAGTCAGTAATTTAGCAATTTCTGCTCCATCGGTAGGCCCACTGTGGAACGTACGATAAAATAGGGAGCTTTTTCAACTGAGCAACATTTCGAATTTAAAGCAGTGGTGGTAGTCACGGCGAGTTCACATGTAACTTTCAGATGGAACCGCACTTTTTAAAAACATTAAGGTATCAAACAATATTTCCTTCACCGGAAGATATTTGCTCTATCGTTTTCGTGTTTGCAGTCGGTGCAATTTGGCAATTGTATGGGTTCCTGGCAGGAGGATGTCATGAACAATGGCGACGATGAGGGTGGTCACTGATGCTATGAAAAGTGCTCAATTCTTAAGAATATCTACAGATCTGCATGGAAATTATTATCAATTGAACTTGACTTGTGCGTTTATGAAATAAAAGAAAAACGTGCATGCAATTAATACATCTGATGGTTTTCTGCGAAAGACAGGTATCTGTGCATCTGAATTTACGGCTTTTTAATCTTTTAACTTCTTGCAAACATTTCGAAAAAGAAGAAAAATTCTAAAAAGACCCATCCCCTGGCATCAATTCGACATATGAGTCGTATGCTCCAACTGATGAAAACAAAATCATTAGATTTTTTCATGTCCGTACATAAAGGCATGATCACGAAGTAACACGAGTAAAGGTAGAACAATCGGTCCCTCAGGACTGCTGAGACATTTCGCTAGAATTGATGTTGAAATTTATCAGAAAATATATTTTCCCCCGTAATGCTTCTACCATTTGATTTCCTGACAACTTCTACATGCAGTATCCCTGCAGTGTGGAAACAGGCCCACCAGTCCAACAACTCCATACTGACCCTTAGACCATCTCACGCAGACCCGTCACCCTCCAACTCACATGCTCTACACGTCGCTGAACACTACAGGCAATTTAGCATTGCCTATCCACCGAGCATGTGCGTCTTTCGACTGTGGGAGGAATCCGAAGCACCCAGCAGAAACCCACTCAGACACGGGGAGAACATGCAAACTCCACACAGATAATCGGCGATGGTGGAATCGAACCATGTCTCTAGCGCTCTGAGGCCAACCAGTAAGGTACTCTGCGTTTGAAGAGGTGGCCGAGAACCTAAGGCGATGGATTCCTAATCTATTATGCTTTGCACGCATGGGTTAGAGGCACGATCTCATCGCTGTTTCCAGCAGCAATTCCGCGGTCTTTTTGTTTCAGTCTTAATTGTAACAGCATTCGTTTGCTGCTGTTAATTCCCAGCATCAATAAATCTTTATTTGTAAACATTTCTAGTCGTTTCTGCTGTAAATGGGCAATCGATCATTCTGTATGTGTTCCATAAAAACAATTAAGCACAAAGTAAATTATTTGTCAATGTTTACCATATTCAGCACAAGGCTGGAAGCTCCACCCACTGCCTCGAGCGGAATTATCCCACAGGGTTTTCAGTAATTTTCTCAATGCATGTTGCTACTTTCAAATACTTATGTTACCAATGCCCCAGTTGTTCTTACCACATTTTAAAATTACACACTTTATTAATACCGCTTACCAAAATTTAAATTTCAAATTCTTCCACAGAAATGTTTCCAGTTATTTTTCTCCCTAAATCAGCAACAGTTAGCAATTAATTTCTGAAGTCCATTGCATCAGCATTTTTTTGAATCTTGGCATAATTCCATATTATGGCCTGCAATTCCATTGCTATTCTGTCGCTTATGGACTGTTGGCAGTTCCCAGCATTTCATGATTCTGCGTGTTCCTCAGAAAATCCACACTTTCTCCTCCCAACGTCATTAAGTCTGAACCTGACATGAAGAAGTTGAAAGTACGTTCCTCCTGGGCAGGACACAATGGTTCCTTGTCTCACTTGGCACAAATGTTACAGTGAATTCGTCTCAGGCTTTACTTACAGAAGTAATGAATAAGATCTGAAGGAATGTGAGATATGGGATACTCTCCTGCATACGCTTAACAAACATTTCGAGGTCAGAGCCTTTAGAATCATACACATCCGATAATGTGAAAAGAGGCCAATCAGCCCAATAAGTCTGAACTGATTCTACGAAGCGTATCCCACGAAATCAGCCCCTCACCCTGTCCCCGCAAGCCCCTATTTACCATGACTCATCCACATAGGCTACACATGCCTGGACAATATTGGGCAACATAACATGGCCATTCCACCTGACCTGCATATCTTCACATGGTGGGAGGAAACCGGAGCACCCAGAGGAATCCCATGCAGACACGGGGACAATGTACAAACTCCGCTCTGTCCAAGGATGGCATCGAACCCAGGTCCCTGCTGTTATGTGCCACTTGCACATGTTTAGAAAGGAAAATCACCTCATTGTAAACACATCACTAGATCATGATTGGTTCTGTCTCTCTTCAGTTTTGTATGAATCAATTTGTTAACGTGCAGACTGGACGAGCACCTCAGGCAATGATCACGTTGATGAGCAAAGACAGAATCCAATCCCACACTGTCCAAAATGCTGTAGTAATGAAAGGTTAAGGTGTATGATTGATAAAGAATCTTAAATAAATTTCAATGAATTGTAACATCCATGGATGCAAGCGGTTCTTATCTTGTTCTAGGCATATGGAAAATTATTATTTCTAAGCTGACTCGATGATGTTTTCTAGATAATCGTCTGTAAATGTTTTAAGTCTAATAGAGAGAAGGCATTAAATCCTGTAATTAATCATTGATTTTAACGGAGATATTGTTCGTTTCCAGGTATTGCTTGGTCCTGAGAAGGAGTTCAGCTTTGCCTGTTAATCCATTATCAGTAGCTTCTGAACTTAGTAGCTTTTCAACGTTGATGTTTCCTCTCTTCTTTCAAGTGATGAAATTGATGTAAGCAGCGGTAACACGATTTTTCCTGATCAAAACTCTGTTACAGATTTCCCTTACGCCAAGAAGTCGACAAGCAGTTCCTGTTCAGCTGATTTCCTGATATGATAGTTAGTAACTTTACCATAATTCGTCAGTCTGCTTTCTGAAGGGCGGAACGCACAAAATGGAAATACATTTCTGTTGGATATTAGTTTATACCAGGCCCGTCAACTTCATGAAATGGGCTGAAGAGTGGCAGATAGAGTTTAATTTGGATCAATGAGCCGTATTGCATTTTGATAAAAGAGAGGCAAGGCCAACATAATTAAAAGTTGCCATAAATCGTGCGACGCCAGATGAGAGTCCAACAGGTTTCTTTGAAATCACCAGTTTTCAAGCCTCTGCTCTTTCATTGGGTGACATTAAATAAATCTGTTCGTCTATAACCTGTTGTCGTGTGACTTCTGAATTTTTCCAAACCAGTTCAAAACCAGTATCTCCACATCACAATCAAAAGTAGGGCTTTGGACACAGAATATAGAGTCCCGGGGGCTCAAATATGCAATCTTTTAAACTTTGCTTCAGATTTAGGTAGTGTGGCTGAGAAGGCATTTAGCATGTTTGCCTTCCTCGCTCAGACGTTTAGTTATAAGAATTGGGACATCATGTTCAGTTTTTAGAGGTCGCTCGTAAGGCCTCTTCTGGAGTACTGTGTCCATTTCTGGTCTCTCTGTTATAGGGAGGATTTTGTTAAGCTGGATAGGTTCTGAAGAGATTTGCCAGGATGTTCTCGAGAAGGGACGTTTGGTGTTTTAAGGAGAGGCTGTATAGGCTCGGACCCTTTTTTTTACTGGAGCATAGGTTGAGGGGGTCAACTTTCAAAGGTTTATGATATCACTAGGGATATATATAAGGTGAATGGCAGAGTCTGTTCCCTCGGGTGGGTAATTCAAGGCAAGGAGGTTTGTCTTTACAGTGAGAGGAGAAAGATTTAGAAAAGACACGAGGGGCTTTTTGTTAACACAGAGAGTGGTTTGCGCTTGGAATGAACTTCAGAAGTGGTGGATGCAGTGCACTAACAACGGTCAAAAAGACATTTAGCGAAGTGTAAGGGTAAGAAATGTTTGGAAGGATACGGACAAAGCGAGGGCAGGTGGGACTAATTCAGTTTGGGGTTATAGTCTGCATGACCAGAAAGGGCCTGTTTCACTTTTGGATGAGTCTGCGACTATGACTGTACGACTATGATTACATAACTGTTTAAAATGCACTAATGATAGCGCAACAAACGCGTTAAATTCCCTTATACTGTGCTATCCTGATTTGACGTGATTTGTTTTATTGTCACGTGTCCCTAAGCAATGTGAAAAGCTTTGTTTGTGAGCAGAACAGACAGATGGTAGGAAACAATGACGTTTAGATCATAGGATGAAGAAAACTCGGATAAAGTAAGGCATTTTGGTTACACCACTCAGAACGTGCACTAGACAATGTTAGCCTTAATTGAAGTTCAAGCGTCCACTCATCAGCTTAATAACTGCAGGGAAGAAGCTGTTCTTGAAACTCGAGTGGACATAGTCTGTTATGAAATTTATCAACAGTTTGGGTCAGGAACCGAGAAGTATGTATCCAATTCTGTGTATTTGGTTGCATTTTGGGTGAGCAGAAATTTGGTGTAAAGATAGCAAGCGTAGCAGGACTACAGACGTTGTAGCTCAAATGAATGAATCAAAAATAGAGCAGATTGAGTGCCACTCTCGGAAAATATGCGGGTATTTACTTTAATCTCTATTCTGTGAGAAACGAAGTCCAAATTCTCTGTTACCAAGTGGTGAAAGCCAAAATACAGATATGTAACGTGTGCGTGTGGGCAGTATCTGGGTTACTTCATTGGGCTCATTGTACCGGACAACAGAAATCCTCTTTGCTTCATTGGGCATACACCCACATCTCCAAAACAACAGTGTGAACGAAATAATAAACCAGAAGAAGTGGAGATGTTTCCGAAGGAAATTTAGAAAATTATCTTGCAAACAAAAGGTCAGTTCTCCTCCCTAATGTGCTTCGGATTCGGGGTCATCTGGCACATTATCTAGAATAATATCGGACGTAACGGCAGAATCAGGCCATTTCATCCAAAATGGATTGCGAAGCTGTTTATGACAAGGAGGACCCTGCTCTCATACCTGTCAGGCTATCTGATATCAACACTATCACTTCCAGTCTCTCCACAACTCGACGTATCTCCCAAATATTGAAGCAAAAAATAAAAGGAATTGCTGAAGATTTGACAGCATTAGGTGGAGGGAAATCAGAGTTAATTTGTTGGGTCGAGTGACTCTTCCTCAGAGCATAAAGTCGATGAAAATGAGTTCTGAGGAAGGGTCACTCGAACCAAAACGTTAACTTCAATATCTCTACACAGATGCTGCCAGACCTGCTGAGCTTTTCCAACAAATTCTATTTTGGTTGCTGTCGTTGCAGCCCATGACAGAGTTAAAAATATACCCACTCTGGCATTTGATTTTTTTAGCTAATGCAAGATGGTTAAAAGGGTTTGACAGTTACAAACAGCTTTCTGCAAGATATAAATGTGATTGCAAAAGTAAAGCATGAGTGTCAATATGGAAAGCCAAGCAGTAGCAATGTATTCTACTACTGTCCAGTGTAAGAGTAATGAAATCGCAGTTTTTCACGCCAATACCTTGAGAATTAAACTTCGTGCATCATCTTGTTTCTTGTGACACCTATGTTTTTATTTCTTTGTACGCACACCTTGAGATCTCTTTGTCGCCTGCCGTGTATTCCAAGGGTCAGGAGACCTCCAATCATTTTCATCAAAAAATGGTTGAATTCCGAACAATCTATATTGAAAGTAATAGAACAATTGCTCTCCATGCAATATCAGAATTTAATGAGTGCAGGATCCTTGTGACATTCCCGTGGAAATTGATCCATCAAACTAATGTCCTTATTTTTCAAGATTGTTATCTTGTATTACAGCTGATGCTCCAACAGTCAGTGACCCATTTCAATCAAAACTGGTCTTGGTCAAAATTGAAGTCATATCCTCCATATACTGCACACGTTTACCCCGTCATATAAAGACGTCTTGTGGAATATGCTATGTTCAGTACCTCAAGGCTTGTGGTAAACTTTGTTATGTGAACGAAACATTTCAAACAGTCATTTATATATCCTTTCCTGAGATATGCCCAGAGCCTGTTCTGTGTCACTGGCCTAAACAAACCTGGTCATGGAAAGGAAGGCTGGGCTAACATGTGAGCATCTCATGTTCATTCGTTAAACGTTTTAACCAACAGTCCATAAATAATAAACATCGCCAGCTCAGCCTCTCACTGGGTTGCCAAGCATCCTTCTTTATCACTCCTGGTGGAATCTGGCATCTTGTCTGTTCATGTGTCTCTATCTGTTCAATCCTTGCTTGCCTGGAATAGCATTGTTGTGAAACTAGGATTAGAAAGACGAATATGAAGAAAGGAATATTTTGAATGCAGCAGACTGGTGCAGCGGGGAGCTGAACTCCCAATAACACTGACGGCACAGTGAAACCATTTGAAACCATGTGTATAAAATTACATGAAGGTGTCAGGACAGAACAACAGATCCTGAACTTTAAATATGAATGCTTTTTTTTGGACCGTAAAAGATATGTAAGATTTCTTGGATGATTAAATTTCCTTTAACACCGCTTCAGACAGATGTGAAAGCAATAGGTCGTGTGTAGAAACGGTTTACCAAAATGATCGGAGTGACAAGTGATTTAGGTTTCAAAGTGATTTTGAAGATTCTGGGATTGTTTTACTGAAGGAAGAAACGTTTCAGAGGAGGTCAGATACAAGTTCTAAATAACAAGAGTAGTCGAGGTTGAATTGCTGGAAAGAAATTGTTCAAGTTTGTCGGACTTCAAGAGACAAAAGGCACCAACATAAATTTTATAAAAGACATTAAATAAAGATGGTAATAAAAGCAGTAAAACAACAATTCGACTTACTCTCCAACAATATCCTTTTCAGATACTCAATCCCAGTGTACTATTATTCGCTTCTCAAATCTTTTTATATCCCAGTTTTCCTCTTTGGAATTTCCTTCTTTCGAATCTGCTGACTTTGTTTTTAATATTACTGATGGTCTCATCCTTTTTGCAGTTATGATGGGTACCATTCGATTTGTAGACGATTCCAAAACAAGATGATGGTCAGCTCTCGACAGGGAGTTCCAGTACACGAAACCTACCCAAAATATAATCTCATGGACCTGGAATACTCCCCACAAATATTTTCTTAAATTTTATAAAACAAAATCAACTCTGTATCCTGAATAAAAAACCGAAAGGACCGTGGATGTTGTAAATCAGGAACAAAAATAGAAGTTGTTGGAAAAGCTCAGCAGGTCTGGCAGCATCTGTGAAGAAAAAAATCAGAGTTAATGTTTCGGGTCCAGTGACCATTTCTCAGAACCCTGGATCCTCACTTTGTTGGCCTGGGTTGATTCTGTCAATCTTCAAACTGACAGCTCAAATAAGCCTCTCAGTTTTTGTGTTTGCTAATTTTACTTCACAGCCTACATTCAGACAGCTTTACAGGAACTAATTTTAGGCCCATTGTTTTTTTTCCTAAGCACTTCCTCCAAAAATCCCACAAATTATTTCTTCTCCCTGGATCAAAACTGAATCAATTCTGATTATTTGCCCAATCAAATATCCTTCATCACCTGTTGTATCTCAGGTGGATGACACGTATCATCGAGCTAACACGTTGACTCTATTTTACTCTCCATGCATTTCTGCTGAATATTCCTTGCATTTTATGACTTTTCTAAAGCCAGGACTCACACTGTGAAGAGAACAAAGGGGACAGTAAGTGACAGCTTGCAGCAAGAGTAGGTTTGTCCACAGTTCCAAAGTAGCTTCATTCAGTAAATTTTAATTTATTTGATGGTCTCGTGTTTAGAGCAAAAGGCTTTCACCACAATGTCCCAGTGTAATTTCCAGCTAGAGGATGAGTTTCCGTTTCTGCTCCAATAATAGTCACAAAGAACAGGAATTCATTATGAATTGAAATCAGACTGGTGTGTCTTTGTAAATGGAAAATTGCGTTTTACTCGAAATGGCTGTTGCCTCAGGCCAATTGGAAATGACTGAAATGCAAGAATGTGAAACTGAAATGTATTAACACATGAGCACAGAAGCCCCCATCTACATTAATGCAGCTGAGGTGGAGATGGTCCCAGAGCATCTGTCCTGATCAGATCTGTCCTGGACCACCAACATAGGTGTGATGGTCAAGAAGGCATCACAACACCCCTTCTTCCTCAGGAGGCTAAAGAAATTCTGCACGCCCGTAAAGACTCTTGCCAACGTTTACAGGTGCACCGTAAAAAGCTTTCTATCTGGATGCATTATGGCTTCACACAGCAACTGCTCTGCCCAGAATAGTTATGGACACAGGCCAGATCATCACACAAGCCAATCTTCCATCCACTGATTCCACCTACGCTTCATGATGGCATTGAAAGGATGTCAACATCATGAAAAGCCGTTCCCACCCAGCTATAATCTCTTCCGACCTTTTCTGTCAGCTAGAATATGAAGAGCTTAAACACAGGTACCAACAGATTCAAGAACAGCTTCTTCCCTACTATTATTAGACTAATGAATGGAGCTCTCAAATTTAAAATCTCATGATGACCCTGACATAACAAAGCATAGAGCTGGTTCAATACAGTGGGCCAAGCAGCATCAGAGGAGCACGAAAGCTGATGTTTCAGGTCTTGCCCCTTCTTCAGAAATGATGACCCTGCTTTGTGTGCACCTAATTATCAGCATTAACTTTGTATTCCGAGCTCTTTTCAATCACCCTGTGATCCTCGTGTACTATGATCAACCTGTACTGCATGCAAAACAAAGCTTCCCACTTACTTATGTGCATGTGACATTGAGAAATCAAATCAAATCACCAAAACTGACAGTGTGTGGAAGAGAAACACACTGAAAGGAAATGAAATATCTCTAAACTGCCTCAGTTTCTGCTCCATTTTGAAAAGCAAATTTCCAGAAT
Organism: Stegostoma tigrinum; assembly: GCF_030684315.1. Classification (NCBI taxonomy): domain Eukaryota; kingdom Metazoa; phylum Chordata; class Chondrichthyes; order Orectolobiformes; family Stegostomatidae; genus Stegostoma; species Stegostoma tigrinum. The sequence continues at coordinate 9,135,165 of NC_081396.1, read as the reverse complement.
TCTGACCACTCAACCAAAATAATAAAAACGGCACATTACTTATTCCCCATCACCAATAATAATCTCTGGAGGCACTGTCATGAAGAGCATTACAATGAACAGAGCTTAGATCTATGTCAGGAAATTCTAATGGGCTTTTAATCCATCATTTGGGCTGCACATAACTCAAAGGATAGGGACCTGCAATCAATTCTATGACCGGTTGACTGTGTGGACTTTTCACATTCTCCGTTTCTGCGTGGTTTTCCTCTGGGTACTCAAACTTCCTCCCCCAGTACAAAGATGTGCAGGTTAGGTAGATTAGCCATGGAAAATGCACGGTTACAGGGATAGAGTAGCGGGGTGTGTCTGGTTGGAAAGCTCTTGAGAAGGTCAGTGTGGACTCGATGGACTGAACGACCTGTTTCCAAACTGTAGGGATTCTATTTCTCACTCATCCAGTGTATGAAAAAATTACAAATAGATATATTTCACACAATAATCTAGTGATTCTGCTCTCTCATTCCTTTTCATTCTTACTTGTCTTGCATTGGATTCAAATTCACAGAACGTAACGACAGAAGGAAGGAAAGGAGGGAAATTCTTGTCCCTTTTCATTATTACAATTGAATCCACATTCTAATAAAGTTTAGGCCAGACAATGCAGAAAATCCCGCCCTTGATAAGTTGATAAGAAAAGCTTCCAGCTTTTACAAAAGCCAGGTAAGCAGACCACAAGAACATTGAGTTATGCACTCACTGAAATAGCAATGTGAGTGCATTTTGAACCAATCCATGCATAACAGTAGATTGGAAGTTTATCACTTCAGTCTCTCAGGCACCTCGTTGCACCAGACAAGGGAAAAAGCATTCAGAAGAGATTTTGCGATTTACAGACACTCAGGTGATGTCCTGGGGTTCCTAGTTACGTCCCACCATGGCAGTTCATGGGTTTTCACTTTAATAACACATCTCAAATTAAAAATTTCAGATGACAATTAAACATCTGTTCGAGTAAGAAATCGGTTCAATATTGCCCTTTAGAGAAGTAAAGTGCTGTCTTTACCTGGCCTGTTGTGCACGTTCTACATGTGACTCCAGATCCACAACAATGACTCTAAAAAGGGCAACAACAACTGAGCCAGCCAGTGGTACCTAAAACCTGGAATGAAAAAGAAATCCAACAAATGAACGCAGGGTCCGGCATTGCTACTGCAGAATAACGTGAGCTAAGGTGGAACAATAGACATCCAGGACTTTAGGCCTTGCTCCACATGGTGAGCAACAAATCGTCTGTGAGAAAATGCATTCGGTTAAAGTTCGCTGAAGAAAACATGAACTGCACGTCTTTTTTCCAATTTTATTCACTTATTTTGAAAAATGTTTCGAAGGAATACAGTTTTCAAGTTCAAATGCAACACATTCAAATTTTAAAGTGGGTGGACACACTGGTAGCTCATCCAGTCAACAAGATTGAATAGATGACATCCCCAACTCCCAAAATAAAAGGTTTGAGCAATAAAGGCAAACGTGTGAAATGCCTTCTCAACAACATTGGCTACCTGCGACGCAAATTTCAATGAATTATGTGTATGAACCTCCAGTTCTCTCTGTTCTGGAATATGTAAACAGGATGATTAAAAGGGCGCTTGGTCGTACCTGCCTTTATTGCTCAGTCCTTTGAGTGTAGGAGTTGGGAAGTCATCTTCAGGTTGTACAGGGCATTAGTAAGGCTTCTTCTAGAATACTGTGTCCAATTCGAGTCACCCAGTTATAGGAACGATATTATCAAGCGAGAGAGAGTTCAGAAGAGATTTACCAGGATGTTACCACATATAGAAGGTTTAAGTAATAAAGAAAGGCTGGATAGGCTGGGACTGTTTTTTTTCACTGGAGCGAATTGAGGTTGAGAGGTGACCTGATAGAAGTATATAAAACAAGGAGAGGTATCAACAGAATTAATGGTAATGTCTTTTCCCCCAAATAGGGGATTTCAAGGCTAGGGGACCATTCTTAAGGTGAGAGGATAGAGAATTTAAAAAGGCATGAAAGGCATTTTTTTTACACAGAAATTTGTTCACGTATGGAATGAACTTCCTGAGGAAATCGTAGATGCTGGTACAATTACAACGTTTAAAAGACATTTGGATAGATACATGAATAGAAATAGTTTGGAGAGATGTGGGCCACGAGCAGGCAGGAGGAACTCGTTTAGTTTGCGATTATGCTCAGCATGGACTGTTTGGGCTGTATGACTCTCTGTCTATGACTCCCCAAACTGAACATGGTAACAGAATAATATTTTCGAAATCTCACATAAGTTGCACTCAGACAATGAAGGCCATCTGTTCAACTGGGATACTGTACCCGTCGTATCCCAAGCCAAACATAGACACACGGGAATTCCTAGAGGCATGGCTCTCCCCTGTAATGCAATCAACAAAGATATAGAATTGGACCCAGTATATAAACCCACACAGAACAAAACCGGAAATGACACTCCTCACCATAACAGAGCAAACAGTATAAATTTCAAGCGGAGTAGAACAACATCACTTCACTTGAGTCCTCACTGATGATGTTAGCTCGCATTGTGAAGAAACAGCTGAACAAAAACAAGCCAGCTCAGTGAGCAAGTGAACAACCTCTATATTTATGAAGCTAAAAATGCTTCACTAATGACAAATATATTCCACTACCTTAAAAGGTATATGCACATGAAACAGAAATCGCTTGATCACTGCATACTTTTCAGAATTGTTCCAATAATCAAATATTGCCTCTCTTTCCCTGATGCTGAAATACATCACCATGCACTCAGGGAAATATGTCCAGGAATGCAAAAATTAGGCGGTTGTTTGATGAAAGATTTCAACATTGATTGGTGACCGATAGGGAAGTGAGATGAGAACTATTTCCATTGAGTTGGAAATGAAGGGTGAGTAGGCACAATCTAATAAGGCATCAGTTCTAGCTTGGTTTCAATGATGTGTTCTAGGTGCTAACAACTATCCTGTGGTACAGAAACTGCTGAATTCCATGTTGAGTCTGGAAACTTGGAAAGTGCTAAATTGAAGGCTGCTCCTTGAGCTCTCGTTCAGTTTCCTTTGGGCATTGCTGGAGGCCAAGGCCAGAGTGGAAATGGGGCAGAAAATTAAAGTGATAAACGACCAGAAGCTCTTGGTCCGGTTTACAGGCGAATTTTATATTGTTCCACAAAGTGATTATCCAACCTTTGTTTGCAATTCGCAATGTAGTGCAGATCCCATTGTGGGCACTGAGGATAGGAGTTAAAATGCAGAAAGTATTAATGAATCGTTGTTTATTAACGTATTACAAAAGCTTGAGCGCAATCTAATGAAAGATATTCCAATTTCAGGTGGGTTATAAAATGCAAAAAATCGATTGTCAACATAATAAATCCTGCCGCATCTGTAGTTTACAATCAATTCCGAATATCAGAATGAATACAGTTCAGTCCTAGATGCGATTATCAGCAAAATCTCTGATTACACTGGTTTCTCAGAAATTTGAAGGAAACCTGGGATAAGGGGTATGGTTTTTAGAACTACTGCCTCGGTGCACCAGTAATACAGATTCGATCCAAATCCCAAGGGACTGTCTACATGGAGTTTACATCTTCTCCCCATGAATGCATGCGTTTTGTCCTGGTACTCTGGCTTCCTCCCACTGTCCAATGAAATGCATGATAGTAAATTGGCTACAGGATACGCAGAGTTCTGAGATAAGCTATGTTGGGATGTTTCTCGCAATGTCAGTGTGGATCGATGTGCTGAATGGCCCACTTCCACACTGTTGCCTCTATCCTGCAGGGATTCTATTTCTCACTCAGCTTGTCTCTGAACAAAAGGCAAATAAATATATTCCATATTATAAACCTATTCTGCCTCCTCGTTCCTGGTAGTTCTTGTGTTGGATTCAAATCCTCTGAATGTAATTCTTGAAGGATGGGAGGGAACGATGGAAATTCTTGTCCCTTTTCATTATTGTAGTTGAATCAAGATTGCAATAAAGTTCAGGTGATGGTTTCCAATTCTTGTCCTGTTTTTCACCTAAGTACACGAGCTCCAGTGTGATACGTCGACAAGAATCTCCTAACTCTTACAAAAGCTCGGCAACCGTATTGCAAGAACATTGAGTTAAACACTTAGCGCAATAGTAACAAGAATTTGATTTGAACTAATATATGCATACCACACTGAGTTAGTAGTCCATATCCTTGTCCCCTTGGATGCCTCCATACGCCAGCAGACAGATGAAACGAAAATTACAGAGCCCCAACATGGCAGTTACTGGGATTTCAAATTAGGAACAAATCTGGAATTATGAGTCTAGGATAACCATGAAGCCTTTGTCATTTGTTAGAAAGGGGTTGAAATCCAGTTTGCAATGTCCTTCCTGGAGGTAAACTACTGTCATCATCTAGTCTGTTCTATCTGTGGCTCCAGAGGTACAGCAATAACTTTAAAATGGGCAACAAATCCCAACTGAGGTGTCGACGTCCACATCCTGTGAATTGATAAAATAAATCTTACAAATGCCTACAGCATTACTACTGAAGTGTAAGTTTAGCCAAGGCACAGCAATAGGCCTTTGGCACCTTCGATCTTTCTCCACCTTTCACACGATGATAGAGGACAGAATCTGAGAATTATGGCCAGGCCATTCACGAGAGATGTTAGAAAGCACCAGGTGTAGGGGTTTGGAGCTCTGTTCATCAAATAGTTCTTGATGCTAATTCAATTGTTAAATTTGAATCTGAGATAAAGATTTTATTTAAAAGCAGAAGTATTATGCGATTTGGCTGAGGGCAGGCATATGGAATTTAACCACAGATCGTCATGATCTTATTGAATGGTGGAGCAGACTCGTAGCGCTGAATGGCCTACTCCTATTCATATGTCTGGTTGCTTGTACTGACATAAATGCCACAATGAATTAATGCTTGACTTCTATGATTTAGATTTAAGGTCAATGGAGCAGAGATGATTATTGAGCATTTGGATACTTTTTTCTAATCGTGCTTTTATGTGAGACCATTTGGTAACAGAAATGCAGAAGCATTAATACAATGATACAATGAAGGAGTGGTGAGAATGAAAATGCCTTGTGAAAACCTTGAAGTAAGCCTCCAAAGAAATCTCTAAAAGACGCCCAGATGGGAGCATGAGTAAGTGAGGGGTTGGTCAGTTCATGTGAATAAAATATAAAGTATAAAATTATCAAGTGGCAATAGTGGGGCAGAAATTAAAGAAAATCATTATTACTAGTGAAAAAAAATTACTAGGGAACATGCTAGACCTAAATGTTTACAAGTTGTCTGGACATGACGGGTTGTGTCCAAGGATATTAAACGAAGCAGTGAAAGAGACAGTTGGCAAATGTAGTAACATTCCAGGATTCCTTAAATTCTGGAAAAGTCCCAAAGGACTAGACAACACGAAGGAGACAAGAAACGAGTCAATTAACTTAAAATATATCATTAGAAAAATGCTAGAATCTATTGGAACCGAAGTAATTTCAGAATATTTAGAAATACATAATCTAACCAAGTTGATCCAACATGGTGTCATTAAAATGGAAACGATGCTGACAGATTCATCACAATTCTCTGAGGAGGTAAGAAGCAGGAAGATAAATGGGAACCAAAAAATGTAAAGTTTCTTAAAATGTGTTCAATAACGTTATGCACATATGGCTACTTAATAAGAGCCCATGGTGGGTAGATTGTATGTTTGCATGGATAGAGAATTGGCGAGTTAATGGAAGACAGAGTTGGGACATGAGGAAAATTTTCGGGATGGCACTCTACAACTAGTGGAGCATTACAGTGATGAGAGCTGCAAGTAGAATAATTTACAATGTGTATTTATCATATAAATAATGCAAATGAGTGTGGTTACAGAAAGCAATGGGAAGGTAAGTGATGACAAGGAGTCAAAACATCTGCAGATAAATATAAACAGGTTACATTTGTGTCAAAAATTTGGTAAACGGAAATTAATGTGAAAAATTAGGTTTTGCAGTTGTATGCAGACGTTATTATTTTAACAGACTGCAGGATGCTGCATCACAGAGGCATTCGGGCATCCTACTGCATAAATCACAAAAAAGAAGACTGCACATGCATGTTCAGCAGATAATAAGGAAGGCAACTGGAACATTAGTCCATCTCAGAGAATGGAGTACAGAAGTAGATAAGTCTTGAGAAAAATATACAAGGTACTACTTAGACCTCGCCAAGAATAATGTGAATAGATTTAGCCACTTATCTAAGACAAGCTTTAATGTCATTGTCGGCAGTCTATGGAACATTCACTGATCGAAATGATGGAAAGATTTTCACATGTGGAGAGATCAAGTAAGTTGGGTTGGCGTTGAGAAGAATAGGAAGTGTCCTTATTGACTTAAATGTCTTGACAGGGTAGATGCTGGGATGTTGTTTCTCCTCGGGCTAGAGAGCATAATTTCACAGTAAGAAGTTGCACATTTAAGATAGAAACAAGGAGGAACTTCTATCAAAGGGTTGTGAATTTGCGGAGTTCATCACGACAGAGAACTGCAGAGTTGTGCCACTCAGTGTATTTAAGGCTGAGACGGATTTTCCTTCAATCAGTAAGAGAACCAGGGGTTGCAGGAGAAAGGTATAAAAATGAAATTTCAGCTATCTGATCAGCCATGATCTACTTGAATACTGGAGCAGGCAGTGGGATTCTGCATAAAATATTACTTTTTTCAGTGCTTCCTAGGCGCTCTCTCCTCAGGTCTTTTCCAGGTACATTTCAACTCACCTGAAACAACTGCTTGCTTTATGAGGACGTTTTGCAAACGCAGGAAACGAAACCCTTATCATTTTATCACATTCTGTCTCATCATTAGGAACTCAATGCACTCACCAGCTCCTACAGGCTTGGTCAAAAGTTGAAGGTCACGCTGCTGACCTGGGCCTGACACAATGAATGGGTATCCTCAAGTGGTCCTGTGCACCTTGAATCCCATACACATTGAATACAACTCTACGCAGAACAGAATGGGAAAGGTCAACATTGAATGTAAATGTTCACTGTACTATTAATCAAATTCACTTGGACAATTTCACAAAGACAATAACTTGTTGGAACCATTCTCTTCATGTTGAGATGAATAGAGCCCAACTGTACATTACTGCCCTCACGAAACACAAACTGAGAAGGATGTGGATCTGTACTTTTGTTCTCGGACAGTACTGAATGAGCATAGCACTTAATTTAACCTTGTGAAACTGGACCAGATCCTGTTTGTTCAGTGAATAGATTTAATCCTAATCTGCCCCACACAACTCGGTACTAAAGACAACCACAGTGATATGGTCAGAGATATGTGTGAACAGAATGCAAAAGTAGGCACAGGACCAATTTATGATAAATGTAATCACACTGAACAGGCTTTACCCACTCTAAATGCATAGCCAGAAAGCGGCCAATATCAGTGCTAATATATCTGCTGATTTGGAATGTGCATGTTGAACTGCATCTCATCAAGATGTGTTTGACATGTCAGAATACAGTATAACAGTTCGCACATCGTCCAGTCAGCTCTCAAAAGTAATTGTAAAAACAATCAAGCCCTGTGAATGAAATGTGAAATTTGATGGACATGCCCATAATGTGTGGGCAGATTGTTGCTTTCAATTGATTACACAATTTCAGGGAGACTGGAACTTAATCAGTGAACAAACAGACTGAATAATGATCTGGACAGGAAATAGGCTGCATATTCCAATATAACAGAATATCTAAGGTGATAAATGTTTCATTCATATACAAGGTACTTCATTCAATCCACCCTTGTGCATATTTGCAACAGCCTGTTTTGTACTTCACTTTTGTTTTGACCAAGGAATCCACATCTTGAAATTAATTCATTTTGGAGAAATGTCTTTTTTTACATGATTTTTTTTAATTACATCAAAATTGAAGACAAGCCAGGCAGAAATACCTCGAATCTGATTGCTCCAATTACAGTAATCATTGCAAAAAGTTCAAGGCATTTAATTGTGTCCCTGGAGCCTGCCATCAGGTACAAATGTGGCTGTCATTCATTGCAGGGCCAAAAGTAAACGCAGCTTGAGACAGAAATGCATGGGTTACCAAAAGGACTCGTGTTTGCTATTTATTATCCTATCCTAGCAATTGCTGGGGTTCCAGGTAAAGGACAGCCGTTAGTTATTAAGTGGGATGATTTTTAACAGCTTCTTTAATTTACCCGTTTGAGTTTACCCCTTAGTTATCAATATCATAGTCCCAATGAATTCGTAGGCTTTTTTGTATTCACTCCAACAACATAATCACATTCAATGGTATTGTCTATTTGAGGTATGCAATTTCGAGGGATCCAGTTAGCTCAGTTAGCTGGACAGCATGTTTTCGCTCCAACTCCTGCAGAGGTTACTATGAAGGATTTTCCTTCTCGACATCTTAAGTTTCCTGAGACATAGAGGCCTTCAGGATAACCATCACACGTCGTCTCTCTCTAAAAATAGAGCAGCCCTATGGAGCAGTAAGATTGTAACAATTTGATGCGCAAGATAGCGAGAACTGTAGATGCTGTTTTCAGAGACAGCACAGTATGGAGTTGAACGAACACAACAGGTAAGGAAGTATCAGAGGAGCAGGCGAGCTGACGTTTCAGATTTCTAAAGCCGGATGTCGAACCAAAATGTTATCTTTCCTGCAACTTTGCCTGATTTTGGGTTAGAATGTCTCACCTCCCTTTTAAGGGCATGATGGTCTATTTTGCCAACAAAATTTTTTCAATGAATTTCTTATTTGCTCGATTTTAATTGCATAGCTTCCTGATGTTGTTGTTAGTGTATTTCCTTGAGCAGTATCATTTTCCCCTGTCCTTTCTGCTTTATTGTTAACATCAGAATTCAAAAATATTGTTCTGGCGAGTTCTTCCTACCAGTGCTGCATGTGAGTTATATCACTGGGATTACTAATTAATTGCACTTCCATTGTTTTGAGCAGCATAACTGTCAATTAAATTTCAATTACAACTGTCAAACTGTTAACAATGCAAATGTATCAATTTTTAATCTTCTCAGCTACTGAGGTTCCTCAACTTTACCATGATGTGCTGCTTGTTGCTTCTGATAGAACATTAACAGCAGTTTCTTCATAGCTCAGCTCAATTTTAATTTCTACTTTCATTCCACAAATCTTTCATTTACCGGTTTCACACAAATGCAACATCCTGGGTGGTGCAAAGCTCAGTCAAATCTGAAGACTTGTAGCAGGATTCAAAAGAGAGCGCATTACTTGGGGAACTATAACTGGAATTCATCTGTTCTGTTGTTTCATTGTCTGTCATGAAAATGTTGTTGCCTTAACTTCAATTCCGTTTCAAGGATAAACTGAGGACTCTCTCCGTTTAGAGGTGAGTTTTCTTTTCATCTTCAGCTGTTTCTTATTGAATATTTGTTTCAATGTGAATCTCTGAGGATTTCTTCAAATTCTATAAGATCTGCTTCTTTTTGGCCATTTCATTGGTCGATATAATATTACTGATTCTTCAAATTACAAAAGTTTCAGAAGACTTATGCTTCGGTTCCACTATATGATTTTCCCAGGAGCAGAAGAGAGTGAATTTTCCACAACTGAATCATAAAGAAAGAAGACCAATGATTACCATAAAACTAAGAATGCACTCCTATTGCCACTGTTACAGAAAATGCAGACTGTTTTCTCTCTTTGTACATACTTTAAGAAAATTGAGCATTATCAAAAGTCTATTTGGTGTTTCTTTGGTTATGTACACATTTGTTGATATCACATAGTAACTCTTACATTGTTTTCTGTTAGCTAACCTTTCGGTGATTGTTATCCTGTCACGGGAAACGTGTGGTCTTTCCAAATGCATCGTGTATTATCTGGTATCCATGGCCGTGACAGATATCCTGGTCATTATCACAGCTGTGATATTAAATCGGATTATGGGTATTTATTTTCCAATGACATTCCTGTTCATCACCCCAACCTATAGTGCCAATCTCACATTAATTCATGGAGTCAGAGATTCTTCTGTCTGGATAACTGTTGCTTTCACTCTTGATCGATTTATTGCCATTTGTTGCCAGAAGCTGAAAATGAAATATTGCACTGAGAAAGTAGCGGTCGTGGTTATAGCAACTACCTGTACTCTGAACTGCATTAGAAACATCCCTTTGTACTTTGCATATGAGCCTTCCTTTATCATTAACGACGTACCCTGGTATTGCAGCCTCAAATCAATATATTATACGTCACCTCTCTGGATTGCATTTGACTGGTTAATAGTAATTTTAACCCCTTGTCTTCCATTCATTCTGATTTTGCTGCTCAATGTCCTCACTGTCAGGCATATTGTATTGGCCAGTAGAGCCCGCAGGAGACTCCAGACCAGGAGCAATGGAGAGAATCGGAATGACCCAGAGATGGAAAAAAGGAGGAAGTCCATTGTCTTACTCTTTGCTATCTCAGGCAGTTTTCTTCTGTGCTATTTATTGGTTCTCCTGACTTTTCTCCGCGTTCAAATTGCAAATGCCACTTATTTCTCAGGTTCAAATTACAATGAATCAAACTTTATTGTTGACGAAGGCGGGTACATGCTTCAGCTTTTGAATTCTTGCATCAACCCATTTATTTATGCAGGGACCCAGAGTAAATTCAGAGAGCAGTTAAAGAAACTGATGAAATTTCCCCTGACACTAGTGTTCAGAAAATGTAAATAGAGATCATAACAAAATCACAGTAAGATGTAATTTGAGTTCACCATTACAGTCTGTCCATCGCTTATTATGTTCATTTACCTATGACATCTTGATTAGGCTATGCTATTGCATTCTGCTGCTTTACCTTCCGTAATGTGCCAGCACTCCCTAGAGATACACCAGTACTTGTTCATACAAACACAGGGGAATAAACGGCAATAAGATCACTTCCAAGAAGGATAATGTCTTGAAAACGAAGGTATGTCTCGTCTAACCATTTTAATCTTGTATATAATCTCACCTCAAAATATTATGATGAGAATTATATAAAACAGCACATCATGATGGGCCCCAAAGCTGTCAGTGACACTGAATGTCATGGAAATGTTTTCTGTTGTCCCTCAATACAACGCTTAGATTGCATGCCATGCTGGTTCTGCACTGCTCCGTTGCATTCATTCCAACATTTTCCTGCAAGGAAAAGAGCGTATACCTGTGATTCTGCTGTGCTACAATGTTTGCATCGAGTTTTCTGACTGCAAATCCATCCCTCCAAATTGCCCGTGAGACTGATTTGTCACAGAAGAAAAACAATCAATGACAGAGAATCCACTAAAACATAAGGTATGTGTGAAATCAAGGTGGTGAATTTGCAACGTGTGAAAAATGCACTGTGAGGAACAAAATGACCATGAAAGTTTCTGGATTGTCTATATGTCTATAACTGGACCAAAATCGAATGTATTCCCCAGATGCTCTTCATGTAGAAAGACAAGCATTGCATATGAATGCCAGAACTTTCAAGTCGCGTGACATCCTGATTTGTCCATCGTCAAGTATTGGATGAGTAGAAGCTTACATGGTATCAGCTCGCGCATTACTGACTCTTTACCCAGCTCTGCCCGGAAGTGGTACAGTCCAATATCAGTTTCTACGCAGCCAAGTGGTTGTGAGCAAGTGCTGTTAAGAAGGCTTACGGTGTGTTAGGTTTCATTGGTTGAGGGATTGAGTTCTGGAGCCGTGATGTCATGCTGCAACTGTACAAAATGCTAGTGCGGCCTCATTTGGAATACTGCATGCAGTTCTGCAGCTCTACAAAACCCTGGTGAGGCCACACTTGGAATATTGTGTCCAGTTCTGGTCGACCTATTATCAGAAAGATGTGGAGGCTTTGGAGATGGTGCAAAGGAGGTTTACCAGGATGCTGCCTGGACTGGAGGACTTGTCTTACGAGGAGAGGTTGACTGAGCTCGGACTTTTCTCTCCGGAGAGAAGGAGGAAGAGAGGTGACCAAATCGAGGTGTACAAGGTAATGAGAGGCATGGATAGAGTCAATAGCCAGAGACGTTTCCCCAGGGCAGGATTGGCTGCCACGAGGAGTCATAGTTTTAAGGTGTTCGGAGGAAGGTATCGAGGAGACGTCAGAGGGAGGTTCTTCACCCAGAGAGTTGAGAGCGCATGGAATGCTTTACCTGTGGTAGTCGTGGAAGCAGAGTCATTAGTGACATTTAAGCGACTGCTGGACACGCACATGGACAGCAATGAATTAAGGGGAATGTAGGTTATGTTATCTTATTTCTGGATTAAGATTAACCCACGGCACAACATCGTGGGCCGAAGAGCATGTACTGTGCTGTACTTTTCTGTGTTCTGTGTTCTGGTCACCCCATTACAGGAAGGATGTGGAAGCATTGGAGAAGGTGTAGAGGAGATTTACCAGGATGTTGCCTGATCTGGAGCGCAGGCCCGATGAAGAAAGGTTGAGGGATTTTGGTCTGTTCTCATAGGAGTGAAGGAGGCTAAGAGGGAGTTTAATAGAGACATACAAGATGATCAGATGATTAGATAGGGTGGACAGTGAAAGTCTTTTTCTGAGGATGATGACTTCAGCTTGTACGAGAGGGCATAGCTACAAATTATGGGGTGATACATTTCAGACAGATGTCAGAGGCAGGTTCTTTACTCAGAGAGTGGTAAGGGCATGGAATGCTCTGCCTGCCAATGTAGTAAACTCAGCCACATTTGGGGCATTTAAACAGTCCTTGGATAAGCATATGGATAATGATGGCACAGTGTAGGTGGAGGAGCTTGGATTAGTTCAAGGTCAGCGCAACATTGACGGCTGAAGGGCCTGTTCTGCGCTGTATTGTTCTCTGTTCTATGTTCCATCCCCTGATGTGAACTGTACTACTGTAGAGGTAATAGGTAGAGTTAGCAGGTCTGAGACCTTTCATCTGAACTGGGTAGTTGTAGGATGCAATTTTCAGCCTTATGGAGTCGAAGTTCAAGAATTGTGTGATTTGATTCCTGTCCCATTTTACTTGTTTTTTTTTTCTCTCAGAGATTGCTTTCTGTTCTTGCACTTCTACATTTTTCTTTGCATTCATGGTTTTGATTTCCTTATCCATGCTTCACTCAAGCGTATCTTCTGTGCCTTGAGCGCTCTGATTGATTTCACAACTCTCCCAACTTTCCCTTTTGTTCATCTTCCCACAGCCACTCCCTGACCCATCTCACCCAGACCTGAAAAGTGAACCAATTTCTGCCTCCACTGAATCAGTCAGCACCGTTGAGCATCTCCAGCATTTCCTGATTGTATTCCAAATTTTAAAAATCGCGGGGTTTTCGTTCTACAATGCCACGAGAGCTAATTGATCTTTAATAGTAATTCACTCATAGACTTCATTTTATGATTGGTAGTTCGTACCCTGTGAAATTTAATTAATTATCGAGTTGATCGGTTATCATTGAACTGTAATTGCAATTGAATCACTCACTCATTTACATTACCTTATGATGAATCTTCAATATAAGTTTAACAGTGGCACAAAAGGCTGGTGAGGTTAACCTCGGTGGCAGGAAACCTTTTCGAAATGGTAATTTGACAAACAGTTAACAGCCATTCGGAAAAACGTTTGTTCATTCAGGAAAGCTGGCACAGACTTATTGAGGGAAGATTTTCCCCTTTTTTTATGTTGAAGCAGCAAAATGTTGATAACGGTAATGTAATTGATGTGATGAACATGGAGAAAATGACTTAATAAATTTCTCCATAGTGGTCTGCTGAAAAAAGAAAAATTCACTGGAGTAAATGAATTAAAATTGACTGTCTCATTGACGTGAAATAGTCACCATAAACAGCTGTCTTTTAGACTGGAGGATGGTTACTTTCAGACTTGCACAGTATTCAACGGTTGTTCTTGATATACATTAATGACGTTGAACTTGATGAAGAAGACACTATTTCAACATTTCCAAAAAGGTGGAAGTATTTTTGCTTTAATTGTTAAACAAGAAATAGATAGTAACCAAAATAGTTGGACATGTGATCCGTAGTAGAAAAGATAGCAACTGAGAACTTGGGCTGAACCCAGGGGAAGAAAAAAATCCTAGAGATTCAAACACAGGAGCAGGAAGGATTTATTTGGGGTTTGCGGACTAAACTGGTGTTACCACATCCTCCCCACTCATCTCCAGTTTCTCCCCATCTCCCGGGATTTATCCCTCATTTCTCTCCCTCTCTGAAATAAGTTGAACTGAATCAATTTTCCCACTCATCCTTTGGCTCTCTTGTTGGCAGTGAGCTCTTTGCAAGGATTCATTTGGTAACATGTTTCCATGCAGTGATCAAAGGCCTCATTGAATACAGTCCAAAATCAAACTTCTTACTTGAAGTTCCAGTTTTTACGCTTTCACCCAGTGAAGAGCTTCAATATGACCATGCATATAAACATATGAATCAGGATCTTGAATGCGCTGTTCACCTCCTTCAGTCTGCTGAGCCTTTCAACAAGGTTGGTTAAGCCACTATTGAAATATTGCATTCAGTTCTCTTTACGAGAGGAAAGATGTTGTTAAACTTGGAATGGTGCAGTGAGGAATTACAAGGATGTTGCCAGGTTTGGAGGGCTTGACTAATACAGAAATGCTGAATAGGCTGGGTTGTTTTCCCAAGCGTGTGAGAGCATGAGTGGTGATCTGACAGAAGTTTATAAAATCATGAGGGGTATATATAAGGTAAGAGGAGTCTAAAGCCAGAGGGTTCAGGGATTGGGGAAAGGTTTAAAAGGGACCGAAGGGGCAACCTTTTCATGCAGAGGGTGGTGTGTGTATGGAATGAGTCGCCAGAGGAAGTTGTGCAGGCTACTATTTAAAAGCCATCTGGATGTGTACATCAATAAGAAGGGTTTCAAGGGACATGGGCCAAATGCTGACAAATGGGGGATGAATTTAGGATATCTTGTCAGCAATGACACATTCCTCCACATTCAGGCCTATCCCATCAATGGTCGACTCCCTTGCCCACTGGGAACATACTTAGCTGCACCCTGAACGAATATTAAATGATTTTAAGTTTTTGAGAAGATTTGTAGCTCAGGTTATGGATGACGTTGTATACTTGCTCACCAAGCCGGTGTGCTTGATTGCAGATAGAACATAGAACATTACAGCACAGTTCAGGCCCTTCGGCCCTCGATGTTGTGCCGACCTGTCATACCGAACTCAAGCCCATCTGATCTGCAATATTCCATGTACGCCCATGTGCTTATCCAATGACGGCGTAAATGTACCTAAAGTTGGCGAATCTACTACCATTGCAGGCAAAGCGTTCCATTCCCTTACTACTCTCTGAGTAAAGAAACTACCTCCGACATCTGTCCTATATCTTTCACCCCTCAATTTAAAGCTCTGCCCCCTCGTGCTCGCTGTCACCATCCGAGGGTAAAGGCTCTCCCTTATCCACCCTATCTAACCCTTTGATTATTTTATATGTTTCAATTAAGTCACCTCTCAACCTTCTCTCTCATGAAAACAGCCTCAAGTCCCTCAGCCTTTCCTCCTAAGATCTTCCCTCCTACCAGGCAACATCCTGGTAAATCTCCTCTGCACCCTTTCCAAAGCTTCCACATCCTTCTTATAATGCGGTGACCAGAACTATAAGCAATACTCCAAGGGCAGCGGCACCAGAGTTTTGTACAGCTTCACCATAACCTCTTGGTTCCGGAACTGGAACCCTCTATTAATAAAAGCTAAAAGACTGTATGCCTTCTTAACAGCCCTGTCAACCTGGGTGGCAACTTTCAAGGATCTGTGTGCATGGACACCGAGATCTCTCTGCTCATCTACACTACTAAGACTCTTAACATTAACCCTGTACTTTGCCTTCTGGTTACTCCTACCAAAGGGCATCACCTCACACGTCTGCATTAAACTCCATTTGCCACCTCTCAGCCCAGCTCTGCAGCTTATCTATGTCTCTCTGCAACCTACAGCATCCTTCGTCACTATCCACAACTCCGCCGACCTTAGTGTCGTCTGCAAATTTACTAACCCATCCTTCTATTCCCTGATCCAGGTCATTGATAAAAATGACAAACAGCAGTGGACCCAACACTGACCCTTGCAGTACACCACTAGTAACTGGTCTCCAGGATGAACATTTCCCATCAACTACCACCCTCTGTCTTCTTTCAGCAAGCCAATTTCCGATCAAAACTGCTTTATCTCCCACAATTCCATTCCTCCGCATTTTGTACAATAGCCTATTGTGGGGAACCTTTTAGAACGCCTTGTTGAAATCCATATATACCACATCAACCAGTTTACTCTCATCTACCTGTTTGGTCACCTTCTCAAAGAACTCAATAAGGTTTGTGTGGCATGACCTTCCCTTCACAAAACCGTGCTGACTATCCCTAATCAATTTATTCTTTTCGAGATGATTATAAACCCTATCCCTTATTACCTTTTCCAACACTTTACCAACAACTGAGGTAAGGCTCACTGGTCTATAAATGCCACGGTTGTGTCTACTCCCCTTCTTGAACAGGGGAACCACATTTGCTATCCTCCAGACATCTGGCACTATTCCTGTAGACAATGACGAGTTAAAAATCAATGCCAAAGGCTCGGTAATCTCCTCCCTGACTTCCCAGAGGATCCTAGGATAAATCCCATCCGGCCCAGGGGACTTATCTATCATCACCCTCTGAAGGATTTCTAATACCTCTTCCTTGTGAACCTAAATCCCACCTAGTCTAATAGCCTGTATCTCAGTATTCTCCTCGAAAACATTGTCGTTTTCTGGAGTGAATACTGTTGAAAAATATTTATTTAGCGCTTCCCCTATCTCATCTGACTCCACATACAACTTACCATTACTATCCTTGATTGGGCCTAATCTTACTTTTGTCATTCTTTTATTTCTTAAATACTTATAGAAAGCCTTAGGGTTTACCCTGATCCTATCCGCCAACAACTTCTCATGTCTCCTCCTGGCTCTTCTGAGCTCTCTCTTTAGGTCTTTCCTTGCTACCTCATAGCCCTCAAGTGCTCTAACTGAGCCTTCATATCTCATCCTAACATAAGCCTTCTTCTTCCTCTTGACCAGAGATTCCACTTCCTTCGTAAACCACGGCTCCCTCACTCTACAGCTTCCTCCCTGCCTGACAGGTACATACTTATCTAGGACACACAGCAGCTTTTCCTTGAATAAGCTCCACATTTCTAATGTGCCCATCCCCTGCAGTTTCTTTCCTCATCCTACGCTCCCTAAATCTTGCCTAATCCCATCGTAATTGCCTCTCCCCCAGCTATAACTCTTGCCCAGTGGTATACACCTATCCCTTTCCATCACTAAAGTTAACATAACAGAATTGTGATCGCTATCACCAAAGTGCCCACCTACTTCCAAATCTAACACCTGGCCAGGCTCACCAGGCTTCGCCACTTGTTGGTTTATCTACATACTGTGTCAGGAAGCCCTCCTGCACACACTGGACAAAAACTGACCCATCTGTCGTTCCCGAACTATTGTGTTCCAAGTCAATATTTGGAAAGTTGAAGTTCCCCATGACAACTACCCTGTATCTCTCACTCCTATCAAGAATCATCTTTGCTTCCTTTCCTCTACATCTCTGGAACTATTCGGAGGCCTATAGAAAACTCCCAACAGGGTAACCTCTCCTTTCATGTTTCTAACCTCAGCCCATACTACCTCAGTTGACGAGTCCCCAAACATCCTTTCTGCAACTGTAATACTGTCCTTGACCAACAATGCCACACCTCCGCCCCTTTTACCATCTTTTCTGTTCTTACTGAAACATCTAAATCCCGGAACCTGCAACAACCATTCCTGCCCCTGCCCTATCCATGTCTCCGAAATGGCCACAACATCGAAGTCCCAGGTACTAACCCATGCTGCAAGTTCACCCACCTTATTCCGGATGCTCCTGGCATTGAAGTAGACACACTTCAAACCAACTTCTTGCTTGCCGGTGCCATCTTGCTTCCCTGAAACTTTATTTTGGACCTTCCTACTCTCAACCTTTTCTGTAGTCGAACTACAATTTTGCTGCCCATCCCCCTGCTGAATTAGTTTAAACCCACCCGAGTAGCCTTAGCAAATGTTTTGTCACCCTGTGAGGGCACATCGTCCTGATATTGATGTTATCTGGCAGGGTGATGAAATGTCTGCAATCAAACACATCGACTTGGTGAGCACTTTTAAAACCTCGAATATTCAATGACTCTGCATCTGTTTTCTTTCTTTTGTCTCATTCTAAATGGGAGACGCTTTCTATTTCAACAGCATTTCCGAGTTCTAGTCTCTTTGTAAACATTTTTTTTGTATCCACACTGGAAAATCCGACTGCTAATCTCTATGGATGACAAACAATTCTGTGTAGAGAAGCAGTGATGCCACGTCATGCAAAATATGCTTCTTCCTCGACAGAAGCTGGCTGAATATTCCAGCATTCTTTCTTCAGGTTGTCAGTACCCACTTTTGTTAACAAAAGAGTGTTGAAAATGCGGAGCACATCACAAGAAGAATATGAAACCACAGACTAAGCTAGAAATACATGGGTTTGCTTCATTCAGCAATATCCCCCCGAAATCTCTATCTGCCTCGTTCATACTCACACCCTCCTGTCTCTGACCAAATTCAAGATAATCTAGGTGGTATGACCACCTCTCTAAACACAGCATCTAGGTAACACTTCACCTCCCTAATGTGTCGCAGTGTTCAGAGCTCACAATCCAGCTCATCAACTCTGAGCTTTAGTACCTCAAGCAAGCAACTTTTGCTGCAGTAGCTCAGCAGATCCGCCAGCATCTGTGGAGAGAAATCGAAGATATCAGTTCTGAGGAAGATTCATTCGACCCAAAATATTAACTCTGATTTCTTTCCACTGAAGCTGCCAGACCTGCTGAGTTTTTTCCAGCATTTTCTGTTTTTGTATCTGAATTACTGCACCACATTTCTTTGGTTTGGACTTGCTACAGCTGTGGTCACTATGAACCAGAATGGCGTCCATCAGTTCCCATCTCATGCAGTTACATCATTTCACCTGTCCTAGGATTTCTCTTTTAATTACTTCGTTCTTACTTTGAGTTTTAGAAATTTCGTACTGCACTGCAAATATTTCGCCAATTCACCTTCAAATTGAAAGTAACTTATGCAATATGATCAAATTAGTAGCTGTCACCAACCAATGAAATTGTGTTTTAGAACAGAATGGAATAAAATATCCTTTATTGTCTCGTGTAGCCCAGTACAGGAGCACAGTAAAAAGGTTTACAATTATAGTCTGTAATAGCTCCATTTCAAGCACAAATGCTTGTGTACAAATATTGTATACATTAGATAAATAAAAAGGAAAGCAACAACAATACTTACTAGCCTGTCTCCGTCCTTCCTCCCACCTATCCACTCCTCCCACCTCAAGCCCCAACTCCACGTTCTACCTACAACCTCGCCCCACCTCCTTGACCTGTTCATCCTCCCTGGACTGATTTATCCCCACCTACACTCATCTTTACTGACTCAACCCAGCCTCTTTGACCTGTCTGTCTCCTCTACACCTATTTGCTCCTTTATCACTCTTCCATCTGCCTCCCCCTCCTTCTCTCTATTTATTTCAAAATCCCCTTCCTCTCCCCATTCCTGAAGGAGGGTCCAGACACAAAATATCAGCTTTCCTGCTCCTCTGATGCTGCTTGGCCTGCTGAGTTCATCCAGCTCTATGCCTAGTTATCTCAAATTCTCCAGAATCGGCAGTTCCTACTCTCAGTGAGCCAGATCTTTTTTCCCTCCAAACAATCAGGAACAGATTCGCTGTCATCATTAGACTCTTAATTCCAGATGCTTATTGAATTTAAATTCCATCATCTGCCGTGATGGGATTCAAGCCCAGGTCCTCAGAAAAATTTCTGGGTTCTCTGGATTAGCAGCCCTGCAGTAATAACATGAGACCACCACCTCCCCTCAACAGCAGCAAATCAGCTGTCCAATTACTATCCCCTCTCCTCCAAGTCCCCAGTCCGCTCTCCACTGGCACACAGCTGCATCGAGGTAAGTTGCACTGCACAGGGACTCATTCCCCTCGCGCTGATTCGGCATTCACTTCTGCTTGCGCCCTACTGGGACTCGCTTCCCCTAACACTATACTGGGACTCGTTCACTTCACTCTGCTCTGGGACTCAATTCACATTGTGCTGTACCGTGACTCACTTCCCCTCCCACTGCTCCAGGACTCGCTTCCTCTCGCATTGCTCCAGCATTTGCTTCTCCGTGCACTGCTCTGGCACTACTTCCTCTCCAGCTGTCCCAGGGCTGCTGAAAATGAAGGGGAAAAATGAATGAAAAAGAACAGATGATGCAGAGGAGCTCTGGGTGGAGCAGGTTACTTTACCACACCTTGCCAGAAGTCAGCTTTAATGTCACTCCTTTGTGCTGCAACCCTGATCCTGGGTTTCAATTTATTCTGTCAAAACAAAACTTTACAAACTGTGAGCTTAAAAAGAAGCAAGCAGAAAGTGCCTCTTACTCCCTGCTTGAAATTCCCACATTGCCTCCAAATTCGCTGAACTGTATTGTCACAGCTGTGTTACTGTCTCTCCTGACCATGCAAGCTTATTGATGAATTAGAAGGAGAATTAGCTTTGTCGTCACCTGTACTCAGATGAGTCCAATGAAAAGTTTAATGAGTGAGATAGTGAGAAAATGAATGAATGGGAAGTCTGCAGAGTGGACAGGGAAGCTTCATAATGGTATAGCGTAACCATAGGTTCCAAGCACGAAACTAACAGCCTGTAATTGGTGACTATGTTTACTTTGGAGGGCCTAAGGTATTGCTGCCATCTCCACGGCGGGCAACAATCTGTAAGATACATGCGCATCGTGTGGGGTAAGGTGTAGTAGAGATTAAACATCACCTTCGTTTCTTCGAGGGTGAGATGGAAAGCGTGCATGCTCAGCAAACTCAAGCCAAGAGAAATGTTTGTCTCTGCTGACTATCTGCCTCGGACGACAATGAAGGATTTTGTGAACTTATTAGCAGGGGTACGGGGTGGCATTTGGAAGCAATGACAGGTGGAAAACTTGAATCTAAAATTACATCAACATTTGTGAGAAGCTTTTGATACATCAAGGCCTGAATAACATGAACATCTAAATTTGGAAGGGTTTGCATTTGTTTGTTGTTTTGTTTGGAGAAGATTTGAGCTATAAGTGAAACAGAAAATGCACGGAGACAACCAAACTGTGGTTAGATTAAGCTTAGAGAGCTGTATTCAACTCGAGGCCACAGCCATTTTAATGATCCAATAGCCTTGCTATGAGAGACAACTGAATTCTAACGTTTCCAACGTTTCCAACTTTAGGTACATTTAAGTCATCATTGGACAAGCATATGGACATACATGGAATAGTGTAGGTTAGATGGGCTTCAAATTGGTATGACAGGTCGGCACAACATCGAGGGCCGAAGGGCCTGTACTGTGCTGTAATGTTCTATCTTCTTCTCTGTTCTATGTTTAGAATACAACGGGAGATTACACTACAGTCAGGTTCCATTAGCAACAGTGTAAGAACCACACACCCATTCCCGAGTTCCAACCTGAGTTCTGCTTGACCTTTCTCTCAGATGCTGACTCAAGTTCGTTTTCAAATCAATCACTGTGTTCTTTTCCAGAACCCATCAGAGGCAGCAAGCTACAGAACATCACCATCAATTACATGAAAATGTTCTTATTACATCTTCCCCACACTATTCTATCCCAGGAACTTTGATGTGCCCCTAATCTGTGCTAAAGCAACTAATGTGAATACATTGTCATTCTCTACCTTATTTAAACCTGTTGTTAATCTTGTAGCTCAGTCAAATCTCTTCTTGACTTGTTTTGCTGAGGCGATTCAGATAAATCTCTTCTGCACGCACCCCAGGATCCTGGAGACAAAACTCGAATTGAAGCCTAACAAGAGCTTTATATATGTCCAGTATTACTTTCCTCCCTTTTGTTCTCAATACCAATGCTTATGAAGCTGGAGATCCAACTTGCTCTGCTGAAGATGAATGTATTCAATGAGCCTTAAAGACACATATACATGAAACAGAAATCCCTTGGTCCCTGCATACTCTTTATAATTGCATCATTAATTATATACTGTCTCTCTATCTCTTCTGCTAAAATATATCACTATGAGGGAGATAGTTCCTGAAATTCAATAATTAAGTGGTCGTTTTGATCAAGAATTTTGAGATTGCTTGAGTGAGGCAAGAACTATTCCCATTGGGTGGGAAATGAGAATGAGCAGGCACACGCAAACAGTGCATCAGGCTCCAGGGACTTTTTGATGCAAGCGTTCTAAGTCCTGACAACTATGCTGTAGTGTAGAAACTGCTGAACTCCATGTTAAATCTGGAAGCTCGGTAAGTGCTGAATTGAAGGCTGTTCCTTGATCTCCCATTCAGTTTCCTTGGAGCATTGCAGGAGACGAAGGTCAGTGTGGAAAGTGGGGCGGAAAATTAAAATGACAAACGACCAGAAGCTCAGGGGTGAGTTGACAAACTGAATTTTATATTGTTCCGCAAAGCAATTGCCCAATCTACGTTTGCAGTTCCCAATATAACTAGACTCGTTTAGATCATTGAGGCAGTAATTAAAATACAAAAAGTAGAAGTGAACCATTGTTTACTTTAATCTCGTAGAAACATGAGGACAACCTGAAGAAAGACACTTCATTTCTAGTCAGGTTCTCAGATGCAGAAAACCGATTGCCAAAATGTTAAGCCCTCGCCCAGCTATCAATTCGAATTAATCTCAATTGTCAGATTGAATACGGTTCAGTCCCAGATGTGACAGCAAAATCCAATTTCTGCAATTACTCTGATCTCACTGGTTTCTCAGCGGGTTGAATAAATTCTGTGATAAGGTGCACAGTGGTTAGATCTGTTGGCTCACAGCGCCAGGGACCCAGGTTTGATTCTAAATGCTGGAGTCTGTCGACGTGGAGTTTGCATGTTCTCCCTGTGTCCGCGTTGGTTTCCTTCGGGTGCTCCAGCTTCCTCCCATGGTCTAATTGATGTACAACCTAGAAGGATTGGCATTGGGAAATGCAGGGTTTCTGGATAGGCTCGGGCAGTAGTTCTGAATGGGATGCTCTTCGATGGTTGGTGTGGGCTCGAAATGCTGAACAGCCTGATTCCCACACTGTAGGGATTCTATTTCTCACTCTTCTAGTTTATGGAAAAAGCCTTATAAATATTTCTACATGATAAACCTGTGCTCCTGCTGTCTCATTTCTGGTCGTTCTAATTTATCTTGTGTTGGATTCAAATGATGGAAAAAAAGGAGATGAAGGAAATTCTTGTCCCTTTACATCATTGCAATTGAATCCGCATTCCAATAAAACTTAAGTGATGGTTTTCAATCCCTGTTCTATTTTTCCCTGAAGTATACATTCTCTCGTGCAATAAATTGATAAGAAGCTTCCAGCTCTTTCAGAGGCTGGGCAAGCATACCACAAGATCTTGATGCAAACACTCACTGAAATGGCAACGCGAGTGCGATTTGTACCAACGTGTGAATTACATACTAGATTTGCAGTCCTTTGCATTAAAATGGGACACCTCGTTGCACCAGCTGACGGATGAAAGCTTTCTAAAGTGGTGTTGCAATCTGCAGAGACCGAGGTAACACTTTGGGGTTCCTGGTTCATGTCCTGCCATGGTGGTTACTGGGATTTGAATTTAATAACCAATCCAGAAAAAAAGAGCTTAAGCTGGCAATGAAACATTTGTTGGAGGGAGAAGATCCAGTTCACTGATGTCTTTCAGAGAAGCAAACTTCTATCTATACCTAGTCTGTTCTACACGTGACTCCCAACCCACAGAACTGACTCTTACATGGGCAACAAATACCGACCAAGGCAGCGACATCCACATCCTGTGAATTAACAAAATAAATCTAATGACTGATGGGATGCCTCGGGCATTGCCATCGCAGTATAACGTGCGCCAATAGACATGTGGCAATGTGCAGCAATATTCCTCTCGGACCTTTGATCTTGCTCTGCCATTTCATTCCTTGATTGGGGATTTCCACCGGCAACATCAACTTTCTACCAGATCCCTAAAGCCAATACGAAGATGATAAACTGAATGCATTTTTGAGACTCTGTGAGCAGCAAATGTCATGTGTCACAAAGTTCACTAAAGAAAGCATGAACTGCATATCTTTTCTCAAGTTTTGTTGCTCGCTTTAAACAATGGTTCGAAAAAGATCTAACGTTCACATTCAGTTGCATAATGTTTGCCTTTTTAAAGCAGCCAGACCCATTAGCAGCTCATCCAGTCGTCAAAGAGATTGAAGATGTTTACAAACGCAAATAAAACCTGTGCCGCAGTCTGTCATAGGGTCACTAACATTGGCATGTGCTCTGAAAGACACACTCCGACGATGTTGTAACTGCAACTGATGAAATGACAGAGAATCTATCAAATTACTTTGTATCTTTTTTTTCTTCTTCTCAGAGAGCAGCAGGAAAATCTAAACAAGGAGTCAAAGAAGACAAGGAGCATGCAGCTCTGGTGAAAAACACTCTTTATCTTTAAATTAGCAACAAGAGACATGAGAACTTACTCAGGTACCAGATCCTTTTCATCGAGTGAATGGAGATGGTCATTACTGGGAATTACAGTGTGATGGAGGAATCTAAGAGCTTCTTCCACGGGGAATGTTATTAGCTTTCTAAATTCATTCTTCAGTAAAGAATGCAGAAAGCTTTTTTTTCCCACAAAGATTTGCAAAACTTAAATCCCTGTCAGTGCTGAGGCTCAGAATGACCGTTCTGTTGCTCCTCCCTGAACTGGTACGCACATTGAAGAATCTCTGCCTTAATAGGAGACTGCAACAGGAGACAGAGAGTCATAGTGGAAGTGAGTTTCTCCAAATGGAGAAGTGTGACCAGTGGTGTTCCACAGTGATCGGTGGTGGACCACAGTTGTTTGTGATATCCATAAATGATTTAGAGGAAGGTATAGATGGGGCTGATTATCAAGTTTGCAGATACAATAAGATTGTTGGATTTGCAGATAGTGAAGGGGTCTGTTGGAGAATGCAGCATAATATAGATAGATTGGAGAGTTGGGCCGAGAAATGGCAGATGGAGTTCGATCCAGGCAAATGCGAGGTGATGCATTTTAGAAGATCCAATTCAAGAGCAAACTATACAACACACGGAAAGGTCCTGGGGAAAATTGATACACAGAGAGATCTGGGTGTTCAGGTCCATTGTACACTGAAGGTGGCAACGCAGGTCGATAGAGTGGTCAGGAAGGCATACTGCATGCTTTCATTCATTGGACGGGGTATTGAGGGCAACAGTTGGCAGGTCATGACACAGATGTATAGGACTTTGGTTTGAAAACATTTGGAATACTTCATACAGTTCTGGTTGCCACATTACCAAAAGGATGTGGATGCTTTGGAGAGGGTGCAGAGGAGGTTCACCAGGATGTTGCCTGGTATGGAGGGCGCTAACTACGAAGAGAGTTTAAGTAGATCAGGAATATTTACATTAGAAATACGAAGGTTGAGGGGGGACCTGATTGATGTCTACAAAATCATGAGAGGGAGAGACAGGGTGGATAGAAAGAAGCATTTTCCTAGACTGGGGAACTCAATTAATGCAAGTCACGATTTAAAGACGAGAGGGGGTAAGTTTAAGCGAGGTATGCGTGGAAAGTTCTTTATGCAGAAGGTGCTGGGTGCCTGGAACTCGTTGCCAATGGGGGTGGTAGAGGCGGCCACGATAGTGTCATTTAAGATGAATCTGGACAGATATATGAATGGGCAGGGAGCAGAGGGATACAAATCCTTGGAAAATAGGTGATAGGTTTAGATAGAAGATCTAAATCGGTGCAGTCTTGGAGGGTCGAAGGCCCTGTTCCTTTGCTTTAATTTTCTATGTGCTTTGTTCTTTAACCAAAATCACTTCTACCAAATAGAAGCATGGATGTGGTGCATGCATGTGTCTGAGGTCTGCTGGATCTTTTTTCCCCTTTGACAAAGAGATTCAGAGAATTAAGCAGGCCATTATAGCCACCTGCCTGTGTTTGGGCCATATCGCTTCAAACCGTTCCTGTTCATGTCCTTCTTGGAATTCCATGTCGACATCGTAAATGTACCCACACCCACCACTTTCTTTGGAAGGTTATTCCATGCACCAAACACTCGCTGAGTTAAAAAATATAGTTGGTCCTCATGTACTTTCTTTCTCCTCTAACATTAAAAAACTGCCCCACAGTTTTGAACTCCCCCACTTTAGGCCAAAAACTTTTGCTATTTACCTTAACTACGCATCTCATAATTTTATAAATCTGTATAAGATCCTTCTCAGTCTCCTGTCCTCCAGTGAAAAAAGACATCTCAGCCTATCTTGCCTATTTTTATAAAGTCAACCTACCATTTTTCCCAACATCCTGGTAAATCTTTACTGAGCCCTCTCCAGGTCAATAATATCCTTCTTCTGACAAGGTGGCCAGAACAGCACACAATACTCCAGAAGGGATCCCACCAACGTCTTGCACAGCCTCAACATGACATCCTAACTCCTACACTCAAAGGCCTGAGCTTTCAAGGCAAACTTGTTTAGTGGCTTCATAACCAGCCTGGCTACCTTTCCTGCAAATTTCAAATAATTCTGTACTTGAAACCTTAGGTCTCTTTGTTCTGAGCAGGGCACAGGGCCCATATGAAAACAGTCAAAAATGATCCAATTTTCTCAAACGTAACAAGATTTTGTTATGGTAATAGCTCTAAAGGCAAACATAGTGCACAATTTGGTTTAAATTGCCCTTTCACATTCTTCATTCCAAAATGCATTTTCACACTTCTCAGAGTTGTCATCTATCTACTATTTTCTGCAATCTATGTGCTCCTGAAGTTTGTTATTCCGTTTCTCACTGTTCGGTATACTTGCAACTCGTATGTCATCAGCAAACATCGAAATTTCACACAGACTATTGACGTATTGAAAATTATATGTGTGCATGCGTGTGTATTGTGTGTGCATATATATATATATATATATATATATATATATATACACATACACACATTATATATGTATGTATATTGTATATGTATATTATATATATATGTAATATATGTACGTGTGCATGTGTGTATATATCTATATAGCGGGGGACAGAAGAGAGGGAAAGAGGGAGAGCAGTGATTTGAATCAATGGGCACTACCATTTCTGTTCTTTCAATCTGTAAAACATCCATTCACCATCATTAAATAAAAACTGGGAAAAAAATTGGATGCTGTAAATCAGAAATTAAAAACAGAAATTGCTGGAAAGGCTAGCAGATCTTGCAGCACCTGTGGAAAGAAATCAGTGTGAACGTTTCACACCCCGTGACCCTGCCACAGACTTGATTGGCTTTTTCAGCAATTTCTGTTAATTCACCATCATTTCCTGTTGTGTGTTCGTTGCCAAATTTGTGTCAACATTGTGACTGCCAGGGATATTTAATCCAATGGGATTTAAGTTTGCTAACATATCAGAATGGAATGGGACATCTTATTAAATCTACATTTTTAACATCAACAGGACTACCTTCATTATTCACCTAATCATCAATTCAATCATGTTTGCCAGGTTTTGTCTTTAACAAAGCTATACAGACTGTCATTTACTATCTCCAAGTGAAAATTATTTCTATCACAGATAATGATTTCTACTGTTGCCCCGTCCACCCACCAAGAGTGACATTTGGTGACTGATGTATGATTGCTTGGTTTATTACCTTTAACTTTCAGAGGTGTAACACAGTGAACCATTCATTCGTTTGTCATGATACCAGCATTGAAGGAACATTGAAAAAATTGTGCCTACAATCTCATATTTCTACACTTGCTTCTACTCATCAACGCAAGAGGTATCCGTTATGGCTGGATGATAATTATTTGGACAGTACCAATCATTTAATTATTCCTTTTTTGGCTTCTCCAATTTCTTGGCCTTAAGAAGGTCTTTCTTCACAGATATATTAGAAATGTTCTAATTCCTGAACACCGAGTCAGAGTGGTCATTCAGTTCATAGAATTTCACTCATGCAGAAGTGACCATTCAGCCCATCAAGTGCACACTGAATCTCCAAAGAACATCCCATCAAGATCGACGACATTTTCCTTGTGACCCTGCATTCCACACGATTAAACCGCCTCACCTACACACTTTTGACCTTTGGGAGGAAACTGGGGTACCCAGACGAATCCCACTCAGACATGGAGAGAATGTGCAGACTCCACACAGACAGTCGTCCAAGGGTTGAGTCAGGCCCGATATCCTGGCATCATGAGGCAGCACTGCTAATCACTGATTCACTGTCCACTCCAGTTGCTGAGCTATGCCTACCATTTCTAATTATTTCCTCCTTGTACCTAATTTGCCCCATTGTTTTCCACAGACCGACCAATGGCCCATGGGAGACAGACGAACAGATGTATAGCCAGATACTGGAAACTTGTGAAAAGAGCCAAGTAGCAGTCAATTATTTCAACTGTCCCTTTATTGACTGGGAATCCATTCGAACCAGGGGCTCAGATTGAGACCAATTTGTTAGTTCCGTCCAGGAGGCCTATTTGAGGCACTATGTTGACAATCCAACTAGAAAGGTGGTCATATTAGACTGGGTCCTCGGGAATGAGTCAGGACAGGTGATTGATACTTCAGGAGCATTTCAAGCTTAGCGACCATAACTCCGTAAGATTTAGAGAAGTCATGGAAAAGGACACATGTGGCCCTCGGGTGAAGCTGCATAATTGGGCAAGAGCCAATTACACCCAAATTTGATACGAACTGGAGAATGTGGATTGGAGGCAGTTATTTGAAGGCCAATCTACCTCTTGCATGTGGGAGGCTTTTAAAGACCAATTGACTTAAGTGCAGGAAATGAGCATCCCGGCAAAACTTTGGATAAGGAAGGGCAGGATTCAGGAACCATGAATTACAAGGGAAATTTTAAGGTTAGTCAAAAGAAAAATGGAAGCTTGCGATAAAGTCCAGGCAGCAACAAACTGACAAAGTCCTGGAGGAGTACAGAGGGAACTTAAATGCACAATTAGGAAAGAATAAAGTGGCCATAAAATGTCTTTAGAAACCAGGGTCATGGAGAATCACAATGTTTCTTTATGCATGAGTTAGGAGAAAGGGTGTAACAAAGAAAATAGTAAGCCTACTCAACGTTGAAGGAGGGATGTCAAAACTTAGAAACACAGGTAGTGGGGGAGATCCTGAATGAGTACTTTGTATCGGTTTACATCAAGGAGAAGTCCATGACTAATGTTGAGGTCAGGGATGAGTATGAATACTCTCGAAAATGCCAACATATTGAAAAGGAAGTTTTGGGAATTCTAACTTTCATTAATATAGACAGGTCCCCAGGACTAGAAGGGACCTATCATGCATTCCCCAGAGAGGCAAGGGAGGAGGTACCTGGGGCATTGGCAGATGCCTTCACATCCTCGTTAATGACACATGAAGATCCAGAGGGTTGAAAATTAGCAAATGCTGTTCCCTTATTTCAGAAACGAAACAGGGATAATTCAGGAAACTATAGGCCAGTCAGCATGACCTCTGTGGTGAGGAAGCTCTCGAAGAAGATACTGAGGGATATGATATCTGTGCATTTGGAGGAAAATGGACGAGTGACTGACAGGCAGAATGGCTTTGTGCAGGGAAGGTTATGTTTCACCAACCTGATTGAATTTTTTTGAAGAGGTAACAAGGATAATTGATGAGGGAAGGGCTGTGGATTTAGTTGATATGGACTTTAGTAAGGCATTTTATAAACCGAAAGTCACAAGGGATTCGGGGTGGCCTAGCTAGATGGACAAAACCTGGCTTGGTCACAGAAGACAGAGGCTAGTGGTTGAAGGATGTTTTTCCAAGTGGAGATCAGTGTCGAGTGGAGTTTCAAAGCGATCGATCCGAGGTTTTTTTTTGTTTGTATTAGATACAAATGATCTGGCAGAAAATGTGCCTGGTCTGACAAGCAAATTTACTGATGACTCAAAGACTGGTGGAGTTGCTGATTGTGCCAGCAAATGAGAAGGGAAACAAATGTACACGGACAGATGGGCAACTTGGGAACAGAAATGGCAGAAGCAAATGAGGATAACCTGTTAATTTATTTTAAACAATATGTCCATAAGACATAGGAGTGGAAGTAAGGCCATTCGGCCCATCAAGTCCTCTCCGCCATTTAAATCATGGGCATTTCAACTCCACTTCCCTGCACTCTCCCCGTAGCCCTTGATTCCTTTTGAGATCAAGAATTTGCCAACCTCTGCCTTAAAGGCATCCAACGTCCTGGCCTCCACTGAACTCTGCGGCAATGAATTCCACAAGCCCACCACTCTCTGGCTGAAGAAATGTCGTCTCATTTCAGTTTTAAATTTACCCCCTCTAATTTTAAGGCTGTGTCCATGGGTCCTCGTCTCCCCGCCTAACGGTAACAACTTCCTAGCATCCACCCCTTCTAAACCATACATTATCTTGTAAGTTTCTATTAGATCTCCCCTCAACCTTCTAAACTCTAATGAGTACAATCCCAGGATCCTTGGCCGTTCGTCATACGTTAAACTTACCATTCCGGGGATCATCCGTGTGAATCTTCGCTGGACACGCTCCAGGGCTAGTATGTCCTTCCCGAGGTGTGGGGCCCAAAATTGGACACAGTATTCTAAATGGGGCCTAACTAGAGCTTTATAAAGCCTCAGAAGTACATCGCTGCTTTTATATTCCAACCCTCTTGAGATAAACGACAACATTACATTCACTTTCTTTTTTATGGACTCTACCTGCAAAATAACCTTTAGAGAATCCTGGACCAACACTCCCAGATTCCTTTGCACATCTGATTTGTGAATTTTCTCACCGTTTAGAAAATAGTCTATGCCTGTATTCTTTTTTCCAAAATGCAAAACCTCACATTTACTCACATTGAATTTCATCAGCCATTTCCTGGACCACTCTCCTAAACCGTCTAAATCTTTCTGCAGCTTCCCCACCTCCTCAGTACGACCTGCCTGTCCACCTATCTTTAATCATCGGCAAACTTCGCCAGAATGCCCCCAGTCCCTTCAACGAGATCATTAATATATAAGGTGAACAGCTGTGGCCCCAACACTGAACCCTGCGGGACACCACCCATCACCAGTTGCCATTCCGAAAAAGAGCCTTTTATCTCAACTCTCTGCCTTCTGTCAGACAGCCAATCTTCAATCCAAGCCAGTAGCTCACCTCGAACACGATGGGCCCTCATCTTGCTCAGCAGCCTCCCGTGAGACACTGTATCAAAGGCCTTTTGGAAGTCTAGATAGATAACATCTACTGGGTTTCCCTGGTCTAACATACTTATTACCTCTTCAATGAATTCTCACGGTTTGTCAGGCACGACCTCCCCTTACTAAATCCATGCTGACTTGTTTTAATCTGACCCTGCACTTGCAGGCATTTAGAAATATCATCCTTGACAATGGATTCTAGAATTTTACCAACTACCGAGGTTAGGCTAATCGGCCTGTGATTTTTCATCTTTTGCCATGATCCTTTCTTAAACAAGGGGGTTACAACAGCAATTTTCCAATCATCTGGGACTTTCTCTGACTCCAGTGACTTTTGAAAGATCACGACCAAAGCCTCCGCTATTTCCTCAGCCACCTCCAGTCAGGGTGGCGTTTGAAATATTTTATCAGAAATCATTGGTCATGGCAAACAGGTATTCAATCTTAAAAATCATTTTGGAAACCTTTGCTGCTGAAACAGATAGAAAAACAGGTGTTGGTTTCTCAAGTTGTTTTGTAGAGATAAAAGAGTTGTAAAAACCATTCAGAGAAGGACAAAGTAAAGGAAATGTCACTCGATCAGAAAGAATACTTAGAATTTTTGGGATCGGGAATTAAGCAAAATAACTTTTCTTACAAAATGTTTCAGTCAGTCCATGGTGGAAAACAAAAGCACATGAGTATGCGATAATGAAATTGCAGAGAGTGACTATTCCATGCTTTGCGATATTATTTGAAGGTAATAATGGATAGAATGGACAACTTGAACAATGTACACCAAAGAAAACCTCTGATTATGCTATTAGCTGTTTAGGTATGCAAAATTATAGCTAAACCCTGCAATATACTGACATCCCTTCTGAAAACATTCAGGAAATGATGCATTTTTGACATTGTGTTGATGTCTTGTTGGGAACTCCCTGTTCCATGATCAAAACTCGGGTGGGATATTGGCATTGCTGACGAGCTCAATATTATTACCATGGCGTGGTACCATGCTGGTGAAGACAATTATTCAATGACTGCACATTGATTTGTAGATATGCCCACAATACAATCAAATAATTTCATTTTTACACTGCTCTTTTTATACAATCACAGATTTGCCGAACACAAAAGCGGGTATTCAACATAATGTGTTTGCACTGGTTCTTTTGTCGAACAATGCTTCAAATGTGTCAAGACATGCTTACAATTTTCACTTCTTCAGCTAGCTATTCAATTTCGTTTATAAATCGCTGAATTCACATGTACCATACTATTCTAAATGCATTCTAAGGCCCAAATACTCTCGGAAGGCATTTTTTCCTGTGTGTCATTCACCACTGTTCATTTTATCAGCTGCTCAGTATCAGACTATATCCTGAGATCATCCTCCTCAGTAACAACAACAATATCAATTTACTTGCAATTTGCAAGCTTGCTAATTATACCTTCTACATTCACATCCAAGTCGTTAATACACACAATCAACAACAGGTACCATTTCGTGTGGTACCCCTCTGGTCAAAGGCTTCCAATCACGAAAGCATCTCTCCACCATTACCCTTTGCCTCATGCTTGCAAGCCAATTTTGGAACCAATGTGCCAAGTAGCCTTGAACCCATGGTAATAATGTATAACGTTTTGGACTAACTTTATATGTAGCACCTTGTCCATGTAGACACATCAATGGCACTACTACCAGTCAAATTTAAACTCAATTAATTTAGTCAGACATGATCTCCTTTTTACAAATCCATTCTGACTATCCCTCAGCAATCCCTGCTTTTTCATGTGTTGATTATTCCTGTCCCTCTGAACCTTTTACCAACGTATTCTCTGCCATTGATCTCAGAATCACCCGCCTGTAATGACCTCGCCTATCCCTGCTGCACTTCTTGAACAAAGGTTATATTAAATATCTCCGCTAGGGGCGCAGAATTCTCCTCCCTTGTTTCCCAAAGATGTCTGGGGATACATCTTATCAGACCACGTGGATATGTGCAACTTTATAATATCTAAACAATATCATACTTGCTCCTAATAAATGATAACATTTTCCAGAGCATCATCATCCCCAATGGAATCATCAGCTTCCCTGTCTTTGTCTTCTGACTCATCGGGCTATGAAGCATCTGACATGTAAAGACAGTGAGAATGGGAAAATAACAATGTTGGTCAGAAGGATTGTAAATGACTTTCTGAAAAGTAAGAGAACCTTGCGCTCTTTTCTTGGCAGTCAATGGCATTGCCCACACTCCATCTCACACAATCAATGTCCTGTGGGTGACATCATCCTGAACCTGAACTGGGAAATCTGTATGAATATTGTCATAGGCAAAATGCATCAGCAGCGACGAGTGCGACAGACAGCACATCAAACCAGTCTGCCCAAAGATTCGAAAGCATCATCAGTGCATAAGTGAGCAATGAAATACTCTTCACGTGCCTGGACGTGCTTAGTTGCATCAAAACTCATGCAGCTCGACACAATCTAAGGGGAAGCAAGCCACTTGAATGGCATCTGATCCATAAACATTCCCTCTCCCTGTACAATGACGGCAGAGTTTACTAAAGATAAAATAGCTTGTGGAAACTTGTGAAGTATCCCTCAGAGAACGTTCCAGGACCATCACCTTCACCAAGGAGACCAATAAAGGTGGCAGATGCCACCCCGTCACTCTTACAAAGTCAGAATAATGGATCTCCATTCTTAATTGCTTTGTACAATTTGGCTGCGTGTCAAAGACAACTGTCCATCAAGAATTCAGCTTTCCCTGCCTTGTTGGGGGCAATTAGGGATGGTCAATAAATGATTCCATTGAAATGGTCGCCATCGTCTGCTAAATGGCTGATGATAACATACATAAATGAAATGGTGTTTACTTCAATTTATGAAAATGATGGTCATGGGAGAAAGTCACTGTTGAGGCTCAGGTGCAGTTGCAATGATGAGGTTTCTTCTGACTTGTTCACGTTGTTTGTCCTTCCCACCACTTCCTCCACGGGACCTGTCAGCTGCTGGGTTGCCAAATAAATGATGCGATGTCCATATCATCTATAAAGTCCAGGTTTTTCTACTTGTGAAAGCTAACAGAGCACGCAGCACATACTTCCGCAGACGACAGGAGTACTGACTGAGAAAACAACATGAATGTTTCTTCTCGTCCTCTCTGTGACCAAACCAGTGTCTGTGAAAGTGTTATTTTTCCTCACAATGCTTCTGCCGAGTAGGTATTTTGCCCGATTGTATTGTTAGCATCCTTGTTATTTTCACTGCTCATCTTCTTTCTTTTATATTTCTATCTGTTATTGATACATACTTCCAGGGGCTTTGATCAGGAGTCAGTGTCTTTTACTATTTAAAGAAGCAGGCCTGTTGCTGTCACAAAGGGAGATTTTCAGAAAGGAATGTTCGCCCTTGACCTGCTCTCTCTCGGCTGAACAGCATACCGAGAAACAACTTGCGGTGATAAGCAAAACAAGGGGCAAAAACCTTGGCTGTGTAGGTGAACGCTAGAAAAGATGTGAGGTGAGTGCACCCGTATTCAATGAGGCATTTAGAACATAGAACATAGAACATTGCAGCACAGTACAGGCCCTTGTCATCCAAACTGAAATAAATGTTACATGTAAAAGTTACGTTTGTAACTATTTATTTTCCAGAGCCTTGCGGACAGAATGAACTTTCCCAAACGCCACCAGTCGTATCAGTGAGTGAAGGAGAGACTGTGGTGTTGTCCTGTAACTACCCCATGACCTACACAGCCGCTGATCTGTTCTGGTATGTGCAGTACTCAGGAAAAGGCCTTCAGTACATGTTGGTAAGACACACTTCAGGTAATGAACACACCGCACCGAGTTTTGCAAAGCGGTTTTCTGCTGTACAGGACAAAATTAACACAAACATTCCTTTAAACATCACGGACACCCAAGTGTCTGACACGGCCATGTATTACTGTGCGACCGTGAATCACCATAGTATGGATATGCTTGGCACTGGTACAAATACTATCAGCTCTGAGTGAGATGCCCTTCATGAATTCTCTGCCTCATCCAGACCTGGGTATCCTGTCAATCCCATACTGCGGTAGATCAGAGGGACCACTCTTCGCACAGAGCAAACACGTTTGACAATCAAACGCTGAGATTTGTGTCGATAACTGCAGATGACATTTCAGTGAAGTGCTGAAAGATTTTTTGAATGAAGTGTGAAACTGGACCTCATTTGTTGCCTCCAGTGCACGTTTAAGATTCGTGCTGTATTGCAAGAAGTGCAGCGGAGCCCCTGGAACTGCATTTAAATGAGTACTCCCTCCAAACACAGCTTTAATGCGAAATGTGGTCCCGCATTGTGAAATCCTGAAATGGTGAAAGGTGCCATGTAAAGACAAGTCTTACTCTTTTTTATTTACACAATCTACAAAAGATGAATTCAAACGATAATGAAATCGGCACAAATTGTACGCAGCTGTCTCTCCAATAAGCAGGGAAACTTCAATATGGCTCACCTCAGCATATGACACTGGTGCAAAGATTCAGAACCAAAACATCGTGTCAGATGGAAAGGTCATCGAATAACCACCACTGTATTGTTCAGGGAACCCGTAATTTAAGTATGCACGCAGAAATGGTCTCACAGAGACTCCACAGTGCTTATTTAAGCATTGCAGACATATACATCAACAGTGTAGGAATAGAATTAGTGAGCATAAACAGAAGGAAGGATGGAAGGTAGAAAGGCTGGACTGAAGGATGGCACTGTAGGGAGGATGCAAATGGCAGAATGTTGTCCCCGAGGTTAGGAGAATTTCACCTCACTCCTCTAGACTTGTTGTCAGTGCTATGTTATCCGACACTTTAAATTTCGTGACACATTCTGGGCTTTGTTGTTACACTCACTTTCCCAGAAGAAAACTACCTTTCACTATTTCAATCTCTGTTTCCTTCGTGAATGAATTTCAATAAGTTTCGATAAATTTTATCTTACTGTATAAATTGATTACAAAAACTGAAGGGAAATAAGGAGATACTACTCGTGTTATGGCAATGGCATAGATAACAAAGTGTGGAGCTGGATGAACACAGCAGGCCAAGCTTCATCTTAACAGCACAAAAGCTGACGTTTCGGGCCTAGACCCCTCATTAAAATTTTTTTCTGATGAAGGGTCCAGGCTCAAAACGTCATATTTTGAGCTCCTAAGATGATGTTTGCCCTGATGTGTTTTTCCAGCTACACTCGTTGTTATCACGGTTTCTCGAGCATCTGCAGTTCCAATTATCTATGGTAAAAACATAGTCTGCTTTACTTTCTGTGTATGCTTCACCAGTGTCACAGTGCTCACCCTCATCTTGCACTTCAGAAACCATTGCCATTGTGATAACCAAGCACAGATTTGATCACCATTCCATTTGCTGGAACTCATCAGCTCGAGTATATCAGAAATCTTTTGTCAATTTGCAGGATCATAAGTTTACCCACAGCCCGTCCTCTCAGCCCTGGTGTATTCCATTTAACAAACGACAATATTTTAAGATCCTCATCTATTTCTTTATTTTCATCCAATCACTCCATGACTTTGTTCGTCTCTAAGTCTGTACTTAATGCACCCTCAAAAGTTCCCAATGCCCCCGCACTTCCTGAATTACATCACAACATCATCTGCTGTAATTTCTTCAGCCATTGCACCCATAACCACTGGATTCCTTTCATAAATAATGTGATCTCCACATCTGTTTCTTCTCATGCTCCACATCTTCTTCAACACACACCCAGATGAAAAATCATGTTGCTGACTGCCATTATATGGATTTCCACCAATTGTTCACCTGGTAGGGAGAGGCACTCACAATGCAATAACTGCACATGGAATCAACATGCATGAGATATCAAATACAGGGCCAATCCTTAATCTGCAGATGTTGGTTAAATATTCAAAGATGCCACTTGAAGGGCAGGAGAGCCCTGTGCCCGAGCCATTATTCTCCCAGAACAGAAACCACCACAAGGCAATATCTGTTCTTGTTCATTTTATTGTTTTGACAGCATGCTGTGTCAATAATTCCTCTTGCAATATGTAGGGACTGAAAAAAAAGCTTTGCTGAAAAGCGTTTTTGGACGCCTTAAGGTCACAAAACAGTGAAAAATGTTGGTTCGGGTTCCAAATTCGACACAATGGCTACATTATCAAAACATTTTGTAAAAGATTTTCTCCTGAAGGTTTTCCTGTCCGTATCATTTGCAAGTTTAAATTACGTGCGTGCACAAGTAGCCACCTCAACATTCTCTGTATTGCATGAAAATATTTCCATATCAATTTCTATCTTAATTAAACAACATCATTACTTTGTTGATTTCACCACGAAATGCAATTGTGCTGTGAATATACTGTGTCAGCAGTCTGTGCAGTTGTTGAAAAACCTTCTACGAAATCATTTTATCACTGTCCTTTTTCTTCCACCTAAGAGTCAGTTGGAGATGAAAAACAACCGTTAGAATCGGAAGTGCACCTGTTTCGTACTGACTTATTTGGACCACATCTGTCCCTGTCAGGTTACACACAGTAGTGCGCAATTCACATCAACTGACCATCAGCTGTTAAAATAGCACTAACGACAGGTCTCCTTTATTAACAAGGAATCTTTTTCACGGTAAAATCGACAGATCAAACAGTTTTGTCCTTTATGTCAATAACATTGCACATTCGTTGAAGAATGGCAGTGAAACGAAAGATATTTATCTGGGGCAGGTGGCAACTGAAACTCAGACTGAAATATACACATTAGAAACTTCACAATGTTTGGCCATTGGTTATTTTCTATCAAAAAAAAGCTTTTTTTAATTATCCAGAACATGAAACCAATTCTTAGTGTTAAAATGGACCTCACAGTTTCCAAAACTGTTGGCTGCACACTAAATATAGTATGTAATTTATCAATTTCTGTTCCATAGGTAGGCCCACTGTGTAAGGTACGATCATACAGGGACCCTTTTTGAACTTAACAACATTTATAATTTAAAGTGGTGGTGGTAATCACGGTGAGTCCACATGTAACTTTCGTATGGAACCATTCTTTTTAAAAGAATTAAGGTATCACAAAATATTTCCTTCACCGGAAGATAATTGCTGTAGCATTTTCGTGTTTGCAGTCGGTCCAATTTGGCAGTTATATGGGTTCCTGGCAGGAGGATGTCATGAGCAATGGCGAACATGAGAGTGGTCACTAATGCTATGAAAATTGCTCAATTTTTAACAATATCCACAGATCTGGATGTAAATTATTATAAGTTTAACTTGACTTATACGTTTATGAAATAATAGAAAAAAAGTGCGTGCAATTTTTACAGCTGATGGCTTTCTACTTATGACAGGTATCTGTGCATATGAATTAATGGCTTCGTACTCTAACAACTTCTGGCACAAATTTCGAAAAAGAAAAGTATTTCGAAAAAGACCCATCCATTGGCAACCATGTGTCATATGAGTCATATGTTTTCACAATGTGCTTCGAATCGGGGTCATCGGGCGTATTACATGGAATAACATTGGACAAAACAGCAGAATCAGGCTATTTAGCCCAAAACGACTTGTGAAGATGTTTATGGGGAGAAGGACGCTTGCTTTCACACCATTTCGGCTATGTGATGTTAACACTATCGCTTCCAGTCTGTCCACAATCCGATGCATCTCCGAAATATTGGAGCAAAAAATGAGAAATTGTATATCTGACACCAACAGGTGGAGACAAAGCAAATTTAATGTTTTCGGTGGAGTGACTCTTCTGCAGAACTCAAGATCGAGGAAAGAGGACTGAAGAAAGGTCAGTCGACCCAAAACGGCAATATTAATTTCTCTCCACAGACCTAGTGAGTTTTTTTCCAAAAAGTTCAATTTTGCTTGCTGTCTTAGCAGCCCATGACCGAGGTGAAAAGATGGCCAATCTGGAATTTGATTTGTTTAGCTAACACAAGATGGCTGAAAGTGCTTGACTATTACTTACAGATTTCTGCAATATATAAACGTGAAGCCCTGATCACAAAAATAAAACATGAGTGTCAATATGGAAACCCAAACAACAGCAATGTATTCTAATGCAGTCCAGTGTAAGAGCAGTGTTATTACACAGCTTTTCAATTCAATAAAATTAGAACTAGCCCCAGTGCATCATTTTGTTTCTTGTGACTGCTATGTTTCTAATTATTTGTACCATCACCTCAAGATCCCTTTGTCATCTGTCAGACCCTCCAAGGGACATGAGACCTCTTCACATTTTCATCAGAAATGAATCGGTTCCCAACAGCCTTTCTTGAAAGTAATAGAACAATTGCTGTATTTGCAAGATTAGAATTTAATGAGTGCAGGATCCTTGTGACATTCCCTCGGGACGGATCACACATCTGTCCGAAGAAATTGATCTCATCAAATTCAGATTCTTATTTTTCAAGATTGTTAGCTTGTAATACAACTGTGTTCCAACACTCGGAACATTTTGAATGCCGCGGGTTGATGCAGCGGGGAGCTGAACTCCCAACAAAACCAAGTGAAACCATGTGCATAAAAGCACAAGAAGGTGTCAGGACAAAATTACAGATCCAAAAGTTTAAATATAGGTGTTTGTTTGGACTATAACAGTAATGTAAGATTTCCTGAACGTTTAAACTTCCTGTAGCACCATTTCAAATGAATTTGAAAGCATTAGGTCGTGTGCAGAAACGTTGTACCAAAATTATCTCAGTAATGATTGATTTGGGTTACAAAGAGATTTTGAAGATTCTGGGGCTGTCATACTGAAGGAAGAAAAGCTTGAGAGAAATTAAAATAGAAGTGTTCAATATCAGGAGTCGTCGAGGTTGAATTGCTGATAAGAAACTCTTCAAGTTGGAGGGAATTCAAGACACAAAAGGCACCAATATAAGTTTTACATATGACACTTAATAAAGCTATTAATAAAATCAACAAAAATCCTAAAACTTCATTTCAAACAATATCCTTTTCAGATACTCAACCCCAGTGTACTTTTACTCGCGTCTCAAATCTTTTCCATTCCAGTTTCCTCCTTGGACTTTCCTTCTTTCTAATCTGCTGACTTTCTTTTTAATACTACTATATCCGAACCGTCTTTACCAATCTGACAGTTACAGTTCGATTTACAGACCATTCTGAAACAAGATGATGGCAGTGTATAGATAGCAAGATCCAGTGCACGAAACCTACCCAAAACATAATTTCATGGGCCTAAAATATTACCTACAAATATTCTCTTAAATTTTACGAAAGAGCGACAACTCTGCATCCTCAATGAAAACCGAAAAAACAGCGGATGCTGTAAATCAGGAATAAAAGCAGAAATTGCTGGAAAAGCTTAGCAGGAAGGGTAGCAACTCTGAAGAAAATATCAGAGTTAATGTTGTGGGTCCAGTGATGGGTATCAGAACCTCACCTATTTGACCTGGGTTGTTTCTGCCATTCTTCAAACTCTCATCTCAAAAATGGTCTGTCACTTTTTGTGCGTGCTGAATACTTCCTCCAAACGTCTCCCCAAATTATTTTGCCTACCTGAATCAAAACTAAATCATTTTTCAATATTTGCCCGATCGAATTTTTTATTGCCTGTTGTATCTCAGGTGGATGACATGTATCATCAAGCGAAAGCATTGGCTGTTCTTATCTCTCCAGGCATTTGTACTGAGTATTCCTCATATTCTATGTTTTGTTTTGAAGTCAGGGCTCATAGTGTGAAATTAACAAAAGGGACAGTAAGCGATAGTCTGCAGTAGAAGTGTGACACAGTTGGTCCACTGTTCCGAAGTAGCATCAGTCAGCAAACTTTCTTTGTATACAGGCAAATTATTTGATTTTCTCGTGTTTAGAGCTAGAGGGTAACATCAGGATGTCCCAGCGTAATTTCCAGCTGGGGAATAGGTTTCTGTTTCTGCTCGAAGTGTAGTCACAAAGAACAGGAATTCAAAACCAATTAAAATCAATTTGGTAGCCTTTGTAGGTGGAGAAACTGATTTTATTCGAAATGGATGTTGTCTCAGGACAATTGGAAATGACTGAAATACGAGAATGTGAAGCTAAACTGCATTAATTCACAGTGACAGAAGCCAATATCTACATCAAACGAACTGAGATGAAGATGCTCCAGAGCATCTTTCTTGGTTACGTCGACCTTGGATCAGCAACGTAGATAGGTGGTCAATCAAGCACAACAATACCTCTTCTTCCTCAGCAGGCTGAAGAAATTCTTCACGCCCATAAGGACTCTCACCAAACTTTGCAAATGAACTATACAAAGCTTTCTGTCTGGATGCAACACAGCTTTGCATGGCAACTGTTCTGCCCAGGAGAGGAAGAAACAACAGAAAGTTGTGAACACTGTCCAAATCTTCGCAAAAGCCAGCCTTTTTCTCTTGACTCCGTCTGCACTTCACGATGTCATTGAAAAGACGTCAACATCATCCTCCTATCCCAGTTATATCCTCTTCCACCCTCT
The DNA here is from genome assembly GCF_030684315.1 of Stegostoma tigrinum. Lineage (NCBI taxonomy): Eukaryota > Metazoa > Chordata > Chondrichthyes > Orectolobiformes > Stegostomatidae > Stegostoma > Stegostoma tigrinum. The sequence goes on along the minus strand of NC_081396.1, from coordinate 9,093,310 downwards.
TCTGACAGCCAGAAAATAAGAAGCTGAAACATTGGTACCAACAGATTCAAGAACAACTTCTTCACCCGCTGTTATTAGACTTATGAATTGACCTCTCAAATTGCAAATCTAATGATGATCCTGCTTTTTGTGCACGTACTTATCACCCTTAACTTTGTATACCTCGCTCTGTTCAATCATCCTGTGAACTTTGTATCTTATGATCTGCCTGTACCGCACACAAAACAAAACTTTTCATTGATTGAGTTGCACCTGACAGTAAGAAATCACATCAAATCAAATTACCAATTTGACAGTGGGCTGAAAAAAAGCACACAGCAAGAAAATGAGGAATACAAAGGGGGAATTGAATGAATATTTGCCTTGAAATATTATGCTTACAGATCCATCCGAAACACAATGGCCCTTCCCAGTAATTATTCTGTTGTTCAGTGATTTATTGATTCAAATGGCGATATAAACATTGCTTAGAGATCCATCCGAAACACAGTGGCCCTTCCCAGTAATTATTCTGTTGTTCAGTGATTTATTGATTCAAATGGCGATATAAACATTGAACTTTGAACTGAAAAACCTGTTCTGGTGATCAGTTTTTGATTTCAAAACTGGGTCTGACAGTTTTACTCAAGATGTCTTGTTGTTGAATATGCAAATAAGTGAGTTACAATTCAGATTAACGCTAATGTGATTCAATACCTCAATAATCTCATTCTGGCCCTCTGTAATTGTAGCTTTAAACGTTCAATGTATTTTTAACATGCTTTTCTGCAGTACTCGTTGAAGCAAGGTCTTTTAATTGATTGTAGGTGATAAAATAAGGGAATTGTTGAACAATAACGGTGAAAGTTTTGACAAGAAGACAATATTTCTGTATTCCTCATGATTGCACGCTCCTAATCGCTGGACCTCCGTTTCTTCTGTTCTCTCCATTGTGCAATGCTACGTTTTCATGATGTAATAGTTAATACCTCGCTGTGAATGCGACCATTAAACTCTGCAAGCACTGTGTCTTACTCATTCCTCATGATGCCATCGTGGATACATACAGTCATGATGGGCAATTTGTTGAGCAGTTGAACAAGTCAGTTTTCATTTTGTGAACTTGCGCAAGTTCACACTGACAGCTTTGTAATCCAGGACTCAGCAATGATCCCCAATTGGACAGTGAAATTTCAAATTCGGATCCTATACTGATCCTTTGATGTCATCAGCATCTGGCAACGCATTGAGAAAAATTAAGTAATTAGTAGTTCTCCTTACCATGTTTGGTCTTTAATCCATGCGATTTAACCGAGTAGATCACCGTTAAGGAATACCGGATCCATACTCTACCAACTGACATGCATCAATTCAAAACACAGCCTCTTCACTCCTGTTCTAGGTGCCCTATCAATCAAATCTAATCTATAAGGTATTTTGTAATGGAGACTGCGGCAGTGTTTACTGCTAGGTACCATTCTAAAAGCATGTCACATAAGGTTGCTGCTAAACGAAACTGTAAGACACGTTTCCAGACCTTGGCATCGGTTGTCAAGTGCACGGTCTGGTTCACTTTCAGGGTGCACATTATTCGACTTCTTTCACTTGTCGGTTTCATTCTTCACTTCCTACTAGAGAAGGCTTACTGGGTTGCCGGCCTTTTGCAGAGACGGGATAAGCAAAAAATTTTCTTGGGCAGTTGTAGTCAAATATGTGCAAAAAGGGAAGATAAGGACCTGTCCAACGCTTGAGGACAGAAAACGTTAAAAACCCTTTAAACCTCGTTTTCTCCTTTCTATTTAATGAAAAATAAAGGAAAGGGAAGTCAGTAATCTTGAATGTTATCACTTTAACGATTATGTGAGCTACTCAATTTGTTCAACAGTTGTAAACAACATAAACGTTGATATAATCGTATCTAGCTGTTTCTGAACATGAGTAAATGGGATGGTGGTGAATGCAAAACAGTTTTTTTCTTGTTATTCCCGGATGACTGTATTTAATATCAATAATGTTGTTATCTAAATGTGTCTCTAGTGTGTTCGCCTCAGGTATAATAGGATCCCTCGGTAAATGGAACAGAACACATCAGAAACTGTAAACGGATATCGTGACATCTCTTAAGAAAATGCATGCCCCACCAAGAGGTCCTGCGTATGCCATTTACTACACTACACTTGCAGCTATCGCTGTCCCAGGTAAAGTGACGGAAGAAATGATTCATGATCTAATTGGGTGCCAGGTCCTATCTAAAAAAGCAATGTAAAGCACAAAGTTCCGAGAGGAGGTACATTATCTTCAAAAAATTAACTCAGCTTCTCTCTCCACAAGTGCGACCAGACCTGCTGAGGTCATCCAGAATTTTGTCTTATTCCTGTGATGTAGAGTTTGCAATTATGCAAGGGATGCGGAAAAAAAACTCTGATCATAGCGCAACTCAATTTTACATTGGACGTTTAGCTGTGGAAATTAGGAAAGCATTTGTTATTTTTGGATTTTGTTTTCATCAATATGAGTAAATAAATTAGTTTTTCAGTGGTTACGGTATGGGTATTAATTGAGGAGGGAAAGGGAGCATTAGTTTTATGAAGGAAAGAAGCTTAGTTAATGACCAAATTCAACTAATTTATCTTTCAATATTTAAAGAATTTCATACAACAGGCATGGGCAAAACTATTGTCTCTCCTTGTAGCATAGATTATTGGATGCAGAAATTTAAAATTAGAGCAAGTATGAATGAATGATTTCGATAATTGTGTAATTGTATGTTTTCATACATATCTACATGGTAACATTGAATTTAGGGAAAGGTTGAACCACAGTATTGACTGAAGATTTAATTTAGAGGTACATAATCATGACAAGTTCATATGTAACGAATAGGAATTGTATATTTCATTAACAGAGATGATAATGCACCTTAATAAGGTATTTGAATGAGGTTTCAGAGTGGTGTTGAGAAGAAAGGAAAAAAAGCAAAATCACCTCGAGAGTGATAGCAGTTTTTAACATCCTGTCTGAAAGAATGGCAACGATACAAAACGTCAACCCGTTAGAAGTGTTTGGCTTTTATTTAAATTTGAACTATTAAAATTTTTTTTTGGAAAGAATGTTCGAGTTCTGCTGACATTAATTCGATATGACCAGTAATCTCCTTTGCTCCATAATATTTTAAGCTCAAATGATTCTGTGAAAAAAATCTTTTGATTTGGAAAGACTAATAACTCAGATTCTCATCAAACAATACATTCAACCAATATCAATGGGAAATCGAAGCACAAACAAATCAGTCATGTACTTCTTGAAATAAAAGAGTCCGAATGACCGACTTCTGCGCATAAATCACATTTTTGTACTGCAGTTTGATATTGCTCAACAATTTGTGGATGTTCATGAATTCATACATATAGATGGAGTGAAGTCGTGCCTTTTTCGATTAGATTAGATTCCCTACAGTGTAGAAGCAGGGCCTTCGGCCCAACAAGTCCACACCACCCGTTGAAGCATCCCACCCAGACCCATCCCCCTCTAACCCAAACACCCATGAACGCTATAGGCAATTTAGCATGGCCAATCCACCTCGCCTGCACATCTTCGGACTGTGGGAGGAAACCGGAGCACCTGGAGGAAACTCACGCAGACACGGGAGAATGTGCACTCTCCACACAGACAGTCGCCCGAGGTTGGAATGGAACCCGGGTCCTTGGTGCAGTGAGGCTGCAGTGCGAAACACTGAGCCTCCGTGCCGCTGGCGTTAGAAATGATCAAACCAAAAATCGATAAATCCTTGGCAGAAAATGTAGGGTCGATAAAGGTTAAATATTTCCACCGATTGGGGATTCCAGAACGAGGGGAAATAGTCTGAAAATTAGGGCTTTCAGAAGAAGGGATAGGAAGCAGAATATAGTCTGGTACATTTCCCACAAACGGCAGCGCATGATGGATCATTTGTTAACTTAAAACCTGAGACAGATTTTTATTTGTTGAACACAGGTATTGAGGGATGTGGATCAAGGTCTGATGTATGGATATCAGCCACAGATGAGCGATTGTCGCATTGAATGGTGGGATAGGTGCGAGGAGCTGTGAAAGGCTTTCTCTTCATTACTTTTACTTTGCTCTTATTCAATATGTTGTATTTTTAACAGTTTAATAATTATAATTTGTAGTACTATGGAGAACACGTCTGAAACTGTTCTGCCACCATATTCAAGAACCGTCAGGTAATGTGAGATAAAGTGTGAACAATGCATGTGAGTCTTTGAGTTACTCAGAGTTGGAAACATCATTAGAGACTAAAAAGAAATTGGAGGTCGACATCCATTTATTTGAGAAGTGAATTCTTTGCAGAATGATTTATTTTGCCATAGGTTTAGGTCACATATTGAGTGGCTCAATTGAATTGCAGAATTATGTCACTACTGATGCAGGTTCTGAATTTCTTAACATTTACAATTGAATAATTAATAACTACATTGTTGATTTCCGCTGATGTCTAGATTCCTGCATAGATTTCAAAAATAAATATGCAGTGATTTGATTTGAAGTATACCAATGAATTAAAAACTGGAAACAGATATAATTCACCACACATCAGTGGTCACAGCAGGCTGCTAAATCCTTGCATACAACTGATACTTCCAATGTTTTTCCCTTCTTCTGTTCTGACGAAGAAACTGCAGACTCAAAACTGTAACTCTGCTTTCTTACCACAAATGCTGCCAGGCCTGATGAGTTTCTCCAGCAATTTCTTTACTTCTTTCCTTTGTTGTGTTAACCTTTCTTAATTTGTAAAAATTTACTTATTTTCCACTGCTCTTTACATCCGATCCATTTATGTCACACTTTCGCTATACGTTTGGCATTTCTCTCAACACTCAACTCAAAATACGTGCAATTCTGATCTTCCTGCTGTAAAAATGACGTTGTGAATCTTCAAACTGTTCAGAAAGTATTGAAAAGGATGTTTCCAGGGTTCGAGAGTTTGAGCTGGAGGGAGAGACTAAATAGGCTGGGACTATTTTCCTCAATTTCGGAGGCTGTGGGAAGGCCTTTTCGAGGTTTATAGAGTGGTATGGATAGCGTGAATAACCAAAAGTTTTTCCCCAAAATGGTGAAGTTGAAAAGTAAAGAGCATAGGATTAAGGTGGGAGGGAAAAGCTTCAAAAGGAACCTAAGGGGCAATTTTTACAAGCAGCGTGTTGCGTGTATAGAATGAGCTGCCAGAGGAAGTCGTGGAGGCTGGTACAATGATAACATTTAAAAGGCACCTAGATGGGTTTATGTATCGGGGTGGTTTGGAGAGATCGGGGACTAGCGCTGGCAAATGGGACTGGATTAATTTAGGATGTCTGGCCGACGTGGACGAGTTTGACTGAAGGGTCTGTTTCCGTGCTGTACATCTCTATGACTGTATGACTCTTAGACTGTCACTCCTAGTTACTCTGCTCAAATATGTCGTTCCCTTAAATACGCCTTCTGAGCCTACTGCCCACTCATGGCTTGATGTGTGCTGACTAAAGCAAAAGGTCTCACATACATGCAAAATCCATGTATTTTTGTACTGTCAAAGGATCGGCTTCATTCAGCCACCTATTTGGGACAGCCAAGCAGAACAGAGTTCACTGGTCAAACTACGATTCAGTTGTTGATTGCCCTGAAAATTTCACTGTTCTTTGACGTGCTTTTCTTTCTACTTACTTCAAACATTTCGTATGGCCTGAGATCCGATTGTGGCAAATGGGATTCACAGTCCACAACATCTATGCATTAAAATCCATTCCAATCTTCATTGTCATTTTTACGTCGGTAATGCAGGGATTGCATACGAATTTAATAAACTCTCTGGCAATCCCCCAATAAGTGAACAATATCACAGAATGACATTTAAATCTATGTCACTACTAAGTGTTGAAAAGTATGCTCAGGAGACAACTGCCATGCCATAAGGATGATTCACTAAAGCCTTGGGCATGTACAAGGATGAAAACACAGAGACCTTGCACACAAACGAGAAATTTAACTGGCTGACAGATTGTTTGAGACCACATACTATGTTAGACGATTACATGGTGCTGGAATATCAAGGACGGAGATCCACACAGGATGAAATAAAGCATTTGAGGTGATTAGGTCATGTTGGTTTTGGACGTATTTCTTTTCAGTCAGTATTTCCTCGATTTACAAGTTATATATTTCAATTTTATATTAAAGCCTGTCTTATACAGGCAAATTGTTGGATCCATTCATAAGGAATTTTCCAGTATGTATATATCCTGAAAAGCAGTCAGAGACTACAAAACGAAAGTGAAAATTTCCAGAACTTTAAATTTGTTCCAGAAGTGAATTGAAATTCTGATTTTGCTTTTGTTCAATGTACGCAGCTTTGATTTGTGTCTCTTTCCATTCATTATCTCAATTTTACAGGAAATTCTAACTGATGTGTTTAAATTAAAATTACGTAGTCATTTCTTTCAATAAGAGATTTGAATTTTTCTAATACAATACGTGGTCTCAAACAAGCTGCCTGCCATTTTAATTTCTTCTTCGTATGTAAGGTCCATGTGTTTTCATCCTTGTGCAATCAGGAGGCAACAGAGATGTCACTGAGAGAAATTCTGGGAGGCGGCACTGCAGTCACCGTGACCTGTCTGAATACCTCGGAGGTACTGGAGCAGGAGGGAGGGCTCCATATCGATGGATCGTTGGAATGTTTTCAGAGGAAGGTGGGACCTGTACAGGAAGGACGGATTGCACCAGAACTGGAGGGGCATTAATATCCTGGGCGGGAGGTTTGCGAGAGCTCTTCCAGGAAGGCTGAAATTAGTGTGGCAGGGGTTTGGCAACCAGAATACTAGGCCAGTAGGTGCAGGTGCTGAGGGCAAAAGTCTGCCTGAGATATGCACAGTACAGAGTAAGAGCCAGCACAGGGAGTTTTCAGGGCTCAGAGGGACTTGAGGACTGGAATTCATTTACTTCAAAGCAAAAAGTATAGCAAGTTAGTCAAATGAAGTGAGGGCATGTATTAATGCATACAATTACGATTTTATTGCAATTACAGAGACATGGTTAAAGGAGGAGCAGGCCTGTCAGATTAGCATTCCTGAATATCACTTTTAAAAGGGAAAAAAAAGAGTGGGAGAGTTGCACAGCTGATTAGGGATCACATCACAGAAGTCTTGCAGGAGAGGACGTTGGAGGGATCTTACATTGAGGCATGATGGTTGGATTTCAGGAGCAGGAAGGACGAAATGACAGTCTTGCAGGTTTCCCACAAACCTCCCAACAGTACATGGGAGACTGACGAACAGATGTGCAGTCAGATGCTGGAAATGTGTGAAAAGAGCGGGGTAGCAGGTGGGTGGTTTCAACTGTCCCCGTATTGACTGGGAATCCCTTAGAACCAGAGGCTCGGATGGAGACCAATGTGTTAGCACGGTCCAGGAGGCCTATTTAAGGCAGTATGTTGACAATCCAAGCAGAAAGGAGGCCGTATTAGATTCCGTCCTTGGGAATGAGCCAGGACAGGTGATTGATATTTCAGGTGGAGTGTATTTCAGGCTGAGTGACCATAACTCCATAAGATTTCGAGAAGTCATGGAAAAGGTAACATGTGACCCTCGGATGAGGCTGCTTAATTGAGCAATAGCTGATTAGACCCAAATTCGACAGGAACTGGAAAATATGGATTGGAAGCAGTTGTTTGAAGCCAAATCTACCTCAGGCTTGTGGAGGCTTTTAAAGGCCAATTAACTTAAATGCCTGACATGTGTGTCCCTGCAAAACGAAGGATAAGGAATGGCTGGATTCAGGAACCATGAATTACAAGGGAAATTGTGAGGCTACTAAAAAGAAAAATGGAAGCATGCGACAAATCCAGGCAGCAACAAACTGACAAAGCCCTGGAAGGGTACAGAGAAATTAGGAAGAAACTTGAATGTACAATTAGGAAAGCAAAAAGTGGCCATAAAATGTCTTTTGAAAACAGATTCATGAAGAATCCCCAGACTTTTATTTTGCATGTGTTAGGAGAAAGAGGGTAACAAGGAAAATAGTAGGTCCACTCAAGGATGAAGGAGAGAAGTCAAACATAGAGCCTCAGGTAGTGAGGGATATCCTGAATGAGTACTTTGTATCGGTTTACATCAAGAAGTCCATGACTAATGTTGAAGTTAAAGCAGGTAGTGAAGAAAGCTAATAGCATGCTGGCCTTCATCACAAGATGAATTGAGTATAGGAGCAAAGAGGTCCTTCTGCAGCTGTACAGGGCCCTGCTGAGACCGCACCTGGAGTATTGTGTGCAGTTTTGGTCTCCCAATTTGAGGAAGGACATTCTTGCTATTGAGGGAGTGCAGCATAGGTTCACAAGGTCATTTCCCGGAATGGCGGGACTATCAAATGTTGAAAGATTGGAGCGACTGGGCTTGTATACACTTGAGTTTAGAAGGATGAGAGGGGATCTAATTGAGATGTATAAGATTATTAAGGGATTGGACACTCTGGAGGCAGGAAGCATGTTTCCGCTGATGGGTGAGTCCAGGACCAGAGGACACAGTTTAAAAATAATGGGTAGGCCATTTAGAACAGAGTTGAGGAAAAACTTCTTCACCCAGAGAGTGGTGGACATATGGAATGCTCTGCCCCAGAAGGCAGTGGAGGCCAACTCTCTGGATGCTTTCAAGAAAGAGATAGACAGAGCTCTTAAAGATAGTGGAATCAAGGGTTATGGGGATAAGGCAGGAACAAGATACTGATTGTGGAGGATCAGTCATGATCATAATGAATGGTGGTGGTGGCTCGAAGGACCGAATGGTCTACTCCGCACATAATGTCTATTGTTTATTGTCAGAGCTGGTGCGAATACTCCAGAGAATGTCGACAAATTAAAAGATGAACTTTTCGACATTCTAACTTGCATTAAGATAGACAAGTCCCCAGGACTAGAAGTGACTTATTCCAGGTTCCCCAGAGAGGCAAGGGAGAAGATAGCTGGGGCATTGGCAGATATCTCCACATCCTCATTTACCACAGTTGAAGGTCCAGAGGATTGTATATTAGCAAATGACGTTCCGTTGTTCAAGGAACGATGCAGGGATAATTCAGGAAACTATAGGCCGGTCAGCATGATCTCTGTGGTGAGGAAGCTCTTGGAGAAGATACTGAGGGACATGATATATGTGCATTTGGAGGAAAATGGACGAGTGAGTGGCAAGCAGAATGGATTTGTCCAGGGAAGATTATGTTTCACCAACGTGATTGATTTTTTTGAAGGGATAACAAGGATAACTGATGAAGGAAGGGCTGTGGATTTAGTTGATATGGACTTTAGTAAGACATTCGCTAAACCGAAAATCACAAGGGATTTGGGGTGGCCTAGCTAGATGGATAGAAAACTGGCTTGGTCATAGAAGACAGAGGCGAATGGTTGAAGGATGCTTTTCTGAATGGAGATCAGTGCCGAGTGGTGTTCCACAGGGATCGATCCTCGGTATTTAGTTATTTGTAATAGATGTAAGCGATCTGGCTGAAAATATGCCTGGCCTGACAAACAACTTTATTGATGACTCAAAGATTGGTGGAGTTGCTGATTGTTCCAGCAAATGTGAAAGGAAACAACAGGTTATAGACAGATTAGCGACTTCGGAACAGAAATGGCAGAAGAAGTTTGATCCAGACAAATATGAGGTGATGCATTTTGGAGGATAAAATTTAAGCAATAATTATGGTGTAAATGGCAGAACCCTTAGGACAATAAATATAAGGATGGACTTGGGAGTGCAGGATCACAGTTCCCTGAAATTGAAAACATTGGTAGCCAAGGTCATAAAGGAGGCATATGGCATGCTCGCATTCAACTCCCGGGGCATGGATTACAAAAGTTGGCAAAATATTTTGAAGCTATATAAAACCCTTTTACAGCCACATTTGGAATATTGTGTGCAGTTTTGGTCACCATACTTCCAGAAGGACGTGAAAGCTTTTGAGAAAGTATAGACAAGGTTCACCAAGATGTTGCCTGGTTTCCAGGATATTAACTGTGTGGAAAGCTAAAAAGACTAGGATTGGTTTCAATGGAAAGATGGAAGCTGAGAGGAGACCTGATTGAGGTCTACAAAAGTATGAGAAGCATTGATAGCTTCAAGTTCAGAGGGGGAAATTTTAAGGGAGATGTGCAAGCGAAGCTATTCATGCAGAGAGTTTTAGCAGACTGGAGAACCTGCACTACCTGAAGAGGTGGTGTACGTGGGCACAATAATGACATTTAGATGCATCTAGATGGGTTCATGAATAGGGAGAGAATAGAGGAATATAGATCGGAAAATGGCATGTTTGTTTTTCAATTAATTCGGGCATGATCGTAAGCACAGTTTTGGAGAGACAAAGGGCATATTCATGCACTGTACTATTACATTTGTTCATTTATTCAACATGGAAATTTTAATGCGTTTTAATTGTGTTTCTTTCCCTCTCAGATTTTGTGATGTATTTCTATTATATGAATGTTCATGCATTATCCAGATACCAGTTTATTTTGGTATCGTGTTTGGTGAGGCCTAGTGGGATTGAAGGGTCTATTTCCATGTTGTTTGAATCTAGCATTCTATAACTATGACTCGAAATCAAAATGATTTGAAAATATACACCAGATGTAATGAGCACATTTTCTTGGAGACAAACAAATTGTGCAACATGATTTCATTGTCTTTCAGTTAATTTAATGGCGATTGTGATCCTGTCCAGAGGAAGGTGCGGTCTCTCCAGATGTATCACTAGGTACCTGGTGTTTATGGCAGTGACGGATCTCCTGGTCATTATCACTGCAGTGATATTAAATCGAATTCCAACTATTTATTTTCCCGGTAGTTTCATGTCCATTACCCCAGTGTGCAGTTTCAGTATCGCACTAATTTATGCATGCAGAGACAGTTCAATATGGTTAACTGTGACTTTCACATTTGATCGACTTGTCGCCATTTGTTGTTTGAAACTGAAAACAAAATATTGCACTGCAAAAACAGCAGCTGTGGTCATAGGAATGGTTTGTGTGCTAGCTTTTTCAATTAATATCCCCTGGTATTTTATGCATGAACCAGTTTATGTAATTGACAACACACCATGGTATTGTAGACAGAAGAATATTCGTTATACGTCACGTCTTTGGACAGCATTTGATTGGTTTGATCGTATTGTAACTCCTTGTCTCCCATTCTTTCTGATTGTTCTGTTTAATGCGGTGACTGTTCGACAGATTCTGATGGCAAGTAGAGCCCGGAAAAGACTCCGTGCCCAAAGCAATGGAGAAAATACGAGTGATCAAGAGATGGAAAGCCGCAGAAAGTCTATCATTTTATTATTTGCAATATCTGGTACTTTCATCGTGTTGTGGATGACATATGTTGTGGAGTTTCTTTGGCAAAGATTTGCAAAGCACTACATCATTGATGGTTTTGATGACCCTAAATTTATTTTTAAGGAAAGTGGAAATATGCTTCAGCTTTTAAGCTGCTGCACAAACTCATTTATTTATGCAGTAACACAACGTAAGTTCAGACAGCAATTAAATATTATGGTGATATGCCCATTGAGTCTAATTGCTAAATTGTGCAAAAAATGAAAACAAAGTTCAATTCTGTTTTCTGATACCTCCTGTTATCAATAAAAACATTACTTGCATGATACTTGTCAGTTTAATCTCTTTTGTGGACTGATTCATTGGCATGGATCTAAAATTCTGGTTATTGAAAGTCTTCCTGACTGATGTTATCAACTTGATATTCAAGCTGTGCTCTCCACTGGTGTCAATCTGATTCACAGCACCTTCAAGGCGAGAGGAAAGAATTCCCAAACATGGTTAAATATGGGAGAGTTACGAAAATGAGCACATTATTAACTTCAGGTTGAATGCTCCTGCAACTTAATGAACTGTAATTTTAACATCGATTGATTTATCTTCAAATATCCTTGTGTTTGAACTGAACTAGCATGACCATAGCTACTGCAAATGAGGATAACCTATTGATTTATTTTAAACAATATGTCTGTGTGGGGTTTGAAATATTTTATCAGCAATCATTGGTCATTGCAAGCTGGTAATTCAATCAGAAAAGTCATTTTGGATTTCTTTGCTGCTGTGACAGTTAGAAAAAGCAGTATTGGCTTCTCAAGGTGTTTTGCAGAGATAAAAGACTTGTGAAAACCATTCAGAGAAAGACAAAGTAAAGGAAATGTCACTAGATCAGAACGAATACTTATAGTTTTTGGAATGGGAATTAAACAAAATAACTTTTCTTACAAAATGTTTCAGTCAGTCTATGGTGGAAAACAAAAACACTTGATGATGCGATAATGAAAATGTTGAGTGTGACTATGACCTGCTTTGCGGTGTTATTTGAAGATAATATTGAACAGAATGGACAACTTGAACTACGTTCACAAAAGAAAACTTTTGATTGTGCTAACATCTATTTCAGTATGCAAAATTCTAGCTAAGCCCTGCAATATACTGACATCGCTCATGTAAACATTCAGGAAATAATGCATTTGTCACATTGTGTTGATGTCGTGTTGGGAGCTCCCTGTTCCATGATCAAGACTCGGATGGGATATTGGCATTGCTGCAAGCTCATTATTATTACCATGGTGTTGTACCATGCTGGTGAACACAATTATTCAATGACTGCATATTGATTTGTAGATATGCCCACAACACAAACAAATAATTGCATTTTAACACTGCTCTTTTGAGACAATCACAGATTTGCAGAACCGAAAAGGGGGATTCAACGTAATGTGCTTGCACTGCCTCTTTCGTCGATCAATGCTTCAGATGTGTGAAGGCATTTTTGCAAATCGCACTTCTTTAGCTATCTATTCAATTTCCTTTCTAAGTCGCTGGATTCACATGCACCATGCTATTATAAATGCATTCTGAGGCCCAAATACCCCTCTGGTCAAAGGTTTCCAATCACGAAAGCATCTCTCCACCATTACCCATTGCCTCCTGCTTGCAAGGCGATTTTTGAACCAATTTGCCAAGTCGCCAACAATCCATGGGTCCTTACGTTTTGGACTAACTTTCTATGAAGAACCTTGTCCATGTACACACATCAATGGCACTACTACCAGTGAGCTGTAAACTCAATTAATTTGGTCAGACAGGATCTCCTTCTAACAAATCCACGCTGACTATTCCTCATCAATTACTGCTTATTCATGTGTTAACTAATCCTATCTCTCTGAACGTTTTACCAAAGTATTCCCTGCCATTGATCTCACTCACCTGCCTGTAATGGTCTCGCCTATCCCTGCTGCACTTCTTGAACAAAGGAATTATCAAATATCTCCACTAGAGGCAGAGAAATCTCCTCCCTTGCTTCCCAAAGAAAGCTGGGGATACATCTCATTGCATCACGTGGATTTGTTCAACTTTATACCATCTAAAATAGATGATATCTGCTCTTTATAAATGATAACATTTTCCAGAGCATCACCATCCCCACTGGAATCCTCAGCTTCCATGTCTTTCTCTTCTGACTAATCGGGCTATGAAACATCTGACATGCAAAGACAGTGAGAATGGGAAAATAACAATGCTGTTCTGAATAATGGGAGACAAATGTAATACCACCAGAAGGATTGTAAATGACTTTCTGAAAAATAAGAGAGCCTTACACTCTCTTCTTGGCAGTCAATGGCATTGCCATCATTCCATCTCCCACAATCAATGTCCTGTGGGTGACATAATCCAGAACATGAACTGGGCAATCTCTATGAATATTGGAACAAACAAAATGCGTCAACAGCGACGAGTGCTACAGGCAGGACATCAAACCAGTCTCCACAAAGACTCTATACCATCAATAATGCAGAAGTGAGAAATGTGAAGAAATACTCTTCACTTGCCTGGATGTACTCAGTTGCATCAAAACTCATGAAGTTCGACACAGTCTAAGGTAAAACAAGTCAGTTGATAGGCATCTAATCCATAAACATTTCCTCTCCCCGTACAATGACGGCAGAGTTTACCAACGATAAAATAGTTTGTGGAAACCTACGAGGTAGCCCTCAGAGAACCTTCCACAACCATCAGCTTCACCAACGAGACTGATAAAAGTGGCAGATTGCATCCTTTCACTCTCTGGAAGTCAGAATAATGGATCTCCATACTTACCGGCGTTGTACATATTGACTGCATGTCAAGGACAACTGTTCATCAAGAATTCAGCTTTCCCCACCTTTTGAAGGGCAATTAGAGATGGTCAATAAATGCTTCAATTGAAATGATCGCCAATTTCTGCGAAATGGCTAATGATAATACTAATAAAGAAAATGACTTTTACTTCAATTTATGAAAATGATGGTTATTAGAGAAAGTCACCATTGAGTCTCAGGTGCAGATAGAGCAATGAAGTTTCTTCTGATTTGTTCACTTTGTTTTTCCCATCACTTCCTCCATGGTACCTATCAGCTGCTGGGTTGCCAAATAAATGGTGTGATGTCCATATCGTCTATAAAGTGCAGGTTTATCTACTTGTGAAAGCTAACAGAGCACGCAGCACATACTTCCACAGACGACAGGAGTACTGACTGAGAAAACAACATGAACGTTTCTTCTCGTCCTCTCTGTGTCTGCTGGACCAAACCAGTGTCTGTGAAAGTGTTATTTTGCCTCATAATGTTTCTGCCGAGTAGGTATTTTGCCAGATTGTATTCTTTGCATGCTTGTTATTTTCAGTGGTCATCTTCTTTCCTTTGTATTTCTATCTGTTATTGATACATACTTCCAGGGGCTTTGATCAGACGTCAATGTCTTTTGCTATTTCAAGTAGAAGGCCTGTTGCTGTCACAAATGGAGATTTGCAGGAAGGAATATTCCCCCTTGACCTGCTCTATCGGCTGAACAGCACACCGAGAGACAACGTACATGGTGAATAGTCCAGGATAAGCAAAACGAGGGCCAAAAACCTTGGCTGAGTCGTTGAATGCTGGAAGAGATGTCAATTGAGCACACCCATGTTCAATTTGGTATTTAGTCCAAACTGAAATAAAAAGTTACCTGTAAAAGTTAGGATGGTAACTATTTCTTTTCCAGAGCTCTGCCGACAGAATGGCCTTTCCCAAACGCCACCAGTAGTATCAGTGAGTGAAGGAGAGACTGTGGCGTTGTCCTGTAAGTACCCCGTGACATACACAGCCGCTGATCTTTACAGGTATGTGCGGTACTCGGAAAAAGGCCTTCAGTACATGCTGGGCAGACACACTTCTGCTAACGAACACACCGCAATGAGTTTTGCGATGCAGTTTTCTGCCATGCAGGACAGAACGAACACAAACATTCCTTTGAACATCGTGGACACCCAACTGTCTTACTCGGCCATGTCTTACTGTGCGGCTGTGAAGCACCATGGTACATGCATCCTTGGCACTGGTACAAAAACTGTCAGTTCTGAGTGAGGTGCCCTTCATGAATTCTCTGCCTTGTCCAGACCTGCTAATCCTGTCAATACCTTACGACTGTAGATCAGAGGGACCACTCTTTGCACAGAATAAACACGTTTTCAACTCATACGCTGAGGTTTCGACCAACAACTTCAGATGGCGTTTCAGTGAAGTGCTGAAAGATTATTTGAATGAAGTGTAAAACTGGACCTCATTCGTTGCCTCCAGTGCACGTTTTAAGATTCGTGCTGTATTTCAAGAAGTGCAGCCTAGCGCCTGGAACGACATTTAATTGAGTACTCCCTCCAAACTCAGCATTAATGGTGAAATGTGGTCCCGCATTGTGAAATCCTGAAATGGTGAAAGGTGCCATGTAAAGACAAGTCGTACTCTCTTTTATTTATACAATCTGCAAAAGATGAATTCAAACGATAATGAAATCAGGACAAATTGCACGCAGATGTCTCTCCAATAAGGAGGGAAACGTCAGTACGGCTCACCTCAGCATATGCCACTGGTGCAAAGATTCAGGACCGATAAATCGTGTAAGAAGAAAAGGTCAACTGATAACCACCATTGCATAATTCAGGGGACCCGTAATTTAAGCGTGGGCACAGAGATGGTCTCACAGAGACTCCATGTTGCTAATTTGAGCATTGCAGGCATATACATCAACAGTGTAGGAACAGAATTAGTGAGCATAAACAGAAGGATAGATGTGAGATAGAAATGTTGGAATGAAAGAAGGGACTGTAGGGATTATGCAAATGGCAGAATGTTGCCGCAGAATTTGGGAGAATCTCACCACACTCCCCTCGTCTTCTTGTCAGTGCTATGTTATCCGACACTTTAAACCCCGTAACACATTCTGGGTTTTGTTGTTACATTCACTTTCCCAGAGGAAAACGACCTTTCACTATGTCAATCTCTGTTTCCTTGCTGATTAAAATTCAATAAATTTTATATTGTAGTGGAAGCTGATTACAAAAACTGAAGAGAAATGAGGAGACACTACTCGAGTTATTGTAATGGACTGCTTTAATTTCCATTTATGCTTCACTCACATAAAAGTGCTCAATCTGGCCATGCACTTGAAAAACCACTGCCAATGTGATCACCAAGCACAGACTTGATCACCATCCCATTTGCTGGAACTCATCAGCTCGAGTATATCAGAAATATTTTGTCGATTTGCAGGATGATAAGCTTAACCAGAGCCCGTCCTCTCGGACCTGGTGTTTTCCATTTAACAAACACCAATATTTTAAAATCCTCATCCATTTCTTTAATTTCATCGAATCACTCCATAACATTGTCCCTCTCTAGGTCTATACTCAATGCACTCTTAAAAGTCCCCAAGGCACCCGCACTTCCTGAATTGCATCACTGCATTATCCTCTGTAATTTCTGCAGTCATTGCACCCATAACCTCTGGATTCCTTTCATAAATCTTCTGATCTCCATATCTGTTTCTTCTAATGCTCCACATTTTCTTCAGACCACACGCAGATGAAGAAGCATGTTGCTATCTGCTCTAATATGGATTTCCACCGATTGATCACCTGGTAGAGAGAGGAGCACACAATGCGATTACTGTGCATGGTCTCACTTCTTATTCCCAGGCTCGTACATTGGAACTGAAGCTAAAAGACAATAGGTAGTTGTTGAAATGCTCGAGATGTTCTCTGATGCATGAGATATCAAATGTGGGACTAATCTATAATCAGCAGATGGAGGTAATTATTCCAAGATGCCACTTGAAGGGCAGGAGAGCCCTATGCCCGAGCCATTATTCTCCCACAACAGAAACAAACGCAAGATAATATGTGTTCTTGTTCATTTTATTGTTTTGACAGCTTGCTGTGTTCATATTTCCTGTTGCATTACACAGTGACTGGAACAAAACGCTCGGCTGGAAAAGGTTTTCGGACGTCTTCAGGTCGTGACACAGTCAAAAAGGTTGTTTCAGGTTCCAAATTCTACACAATGGCTAAATTATGAAAGCTTTTTGTCAAGACTTTCTCCTGAAGGGTTTCCCCTAAATGTTTCCTCCGTATCATTTGCTCATTTAACTTACCTGGGTGCACAAGCAGCCGCCTCAACATTCTCTGTATCGCATAAAAATAGTTCCATATCAATTTCTATCTTAATTAAACTACTTTATCGTTTTGTTGATTTCACCACAAAATGCAATTGAGGTGTGAATAAACTGTGTCAGCAGTGTGTGCAGTTGTTCAAATACCTCTTACGAAATCATTTTATCACTGCCCTTTTGCTTCCACCTAAGAGTCAGTTGGAGATGAAAAACTAGCGTTAGAACCAGAAGTGCACCTGTTTCGTACCGACATCTTTGGACCACAACTGTCCCTGTCAGGTTACAGCAGTAGTGCGCAATTCTCATCAACTGACCGTCAGCTGTTAAAACAGTACTAACGATATGTCTCCTTTATTCACAAGGAATCTTTCTCACGGTAAAAGTGACAAATCAAACAGTTTTATCCCTTATGTCAATAACATTGCACATTCGTTGAAGAGTGGCAGTGAAACGAAAGATATTTATCTGGGGCAGGTGGAAACTGAAACTCTGGCAGAAACATACACATTAGAAACTTCACAATGTTTGGCCATTGTTTATTTTCTGTCAAAAAAAAAGTTTTTTTTTAAATTATCCACAACATGAAAACAATCCTTCATGTTCAAAGGCCCTTACAACCCCCCCGCCCCCCCCCCCCACCAAAACTGTTGGCTGCACACTAAATATAGCCAGTAATTTATCAATTTCTGCTCCATCGGTAGGCCCACTGTGTAACGTATGATAATACAGGGAGCCTTTTTGAACTTAACAGCATTTATAATTTAAGGCGGTGGTGGTAGTCGCGGCGAGTTCATATGTAACTTTCACATGGAACCACACTTTTTAAAAGCATTAAGGTATCACACAATATTTCCTTCACCGGAAGATAATTGCTGTAGCGTTTTTGTGTTTGCAGTCGGTGCAATTTGGCAATTATATGGGTTCCTGGCAGGAGGCTGTCATGAGCAATGGCGAACATAAGGGTGGTCACTGATGCTATGAAAAGTGCTCAATTCTTAACAATATCCACAGATCTGGAAGTAAATTATTATAAGTTTAACTTGACTGATACGTTTATGAAATAAAAGAAAAAAGTGCGTGCAATTATTACATCTGATGGCTTTCTGCTTATGACAGGTATCTGTGCATCTGAATTTATGGATTTTTACTCTTGCAACTTTTGGCAAAAATTTCGAAAAAGAAAAAAAATTCGAAAAAGACACATCCACTGGCATCAATGCGACATATGAATCATATGTTTTCACGAAAGTCTTCGTAGAAAACACAGTCAATACGATTCTACTCCGACTGATGGAAACAAAATCATGAGTTTTTTTTCATGTCCGTACATAAAGGCATGATCACGAAGTAACACGAGTAAAGGTAGAACAATCGGTCCCTCAGGACTGCTGAGACATTTTGCTAGAATTGATGTTGAAATTTATCAGAAAATATATTTTCCCCCGTAATGCTTCTACCATTTGATTTCCTGACAACTTCTACATGCAGAATCCCTGCAGTGTGGAAACAGGCCCACCAGACCAAAAGCTCCATACCAACCCCGAGAACATCCCACGCAGAGCCTCCAACCCACTTAGTCTCCATGTTGCTGAACACTGCAGGCAATTTAGCATTGCCTATCCACCTAGCATGTGCGTCTTTTGACTGTGGGATGAATCCGAAGCACCCAGCAGAAACCCACGCAGACACGGGGAGAACATGGAAGCTCTACACAGACAGTCAGCGATGGTGGAATCGAACTATCTCTCTAGCGCTCTGAGGCCAACCAGTAAGGGACCCTGTGTCTGACGAGGTGGCCGAGAGGTTAGGGCGATGGACTGTTAATCTATTATGCTTTGCACGCGTGGGTTGGAGGCACGATCTCACTGCTGTTTCCAGCAACAATTCCGCAGTCTTTTTGTTTCAGTCTTAATTGTAACAGCATTCACTTGCTGCTGTTAATTCCAACTATCAATAGATCTTTATTTGTAAACATTTTTTGTCGTTTCTGCTGCAAATGGGCAATCGATCATTCCAATGTGTTCTGTAAAATCAATTAAACACAAAATAAATAATTTGTCAATGTTTACCATATTCACCACAAGGCTGGACACTGTTCCCCTGTCTCGAGCGGAATTATTCCACAGGGTTTTCAGTAATTTTCTCAATGCATGTTGGTACCTTCAAATGCTTATGTTACCAATGCCCCAGTTGTTCTTACCACATGTTGAAATTGCATATTTTATTCATACCGCTTACCAAAAGTTAAATTTCAAATTCTTCAACAGAAATGTTCCCAGTTATTTTTCTCCCTAAATCAGCAACAGTTGGCAATTAATTTCTGAAGTCTATTGCATCAACACGTTTTTGAATCTTGGCTTAATTCCATATTATAGCCTGCAATTCCATTGATATTCTGTCCCATATGGACAGCTGGCAGTTCCCAGCGTCTCATGATTCAGCGTGTTCCGCAGAAAATCCACACTTACCGCCGCCCCCCACCCCCCGCCCCGCCCCAAGGTCATTAACCGTGAACCCGACATGAAGACTTTGAAAGTGCATTCCTCCTGTGCATGACACAATGATTCCTTTTCTCACCTGGCACAAACCTTACAGTGACTTAGTCTCAGGCTTTATTTACAGAAGTAGTGAATAAGATCTGATGGAATGTCGAACATGGGATACTCTCTTGCATTCACTTTGCAAGCATTTCGAGGCCAAAGCCATTGGAATCACACAAATCCAACAATGTGAAAAGAGGCCAATCAGTCTAAACTGGTTCTCTAAAGAGAATGCCACCAACTCAACCCCTCAACCTATACCCGCAAGCCCCCATGGCTCATCCACTTAACCTACACATCCCTGGACAATATGGGTCAACTTAACATGGCCATTCCACCTGACGTGCACATCTTTACACGTTGAGAGGAAACCGGAGCACCCAGAGGAAACCCATGCAGACACGGGGACAATGTACAAACTCCGCTCTGTCCAAGGATGGCATCGAACCCGGGTCCGTGGTCCTGTGAGGTGCCAACTGCACATGTTTATAAAGGAAAATCACCTCATTGTAACTACATCGCTAGATCATGATTGGTTCTGTCTCTCTTCGGTTTTGTTTGAATCAATTCGTTAACGTGATAAACCAACGGTTCAGTTCCAAAACAATACTTTGCTTCAGTTCTAGATTAGCTATCCGCTGATAGTGTACAAGATTTTTTTTAGTTTAAACAGAATATTAAGGAAATAATATGCATTCTTAAATAAAGAGTGAATACTGTCTAGTCTTCCTGAACAAACAAACAATTATGCGCCCTTTATTCAATATTGAAAAGAATATTTCGGGATTTCTTTACGTGTGGAATGTCCCAGTTGGCAGACTGGACGAGCACCTCAGGCAATGGTCACGTTGACTAGCAAAGGCAGAATCCAATCCCACACTGTCCAAAATGCTGTAGTAATGAAAGGTTAAGGTCTATGATTGATAAAGAATCTTAAATAAATTTCAATGAATTGTAACATCCATAGATGCAAGCTGTTCTTATCTTGTTCTAGGCATATGGAAAATCATTATTTCTATGCCGAATAGATGATGTTCTCTAGATAATTGTCTGAAAATGTTTTAAGCCTAATAGAGAGAAGGCATTAAATCCTGTAATTAATCATTGATTTCAACAGAGATATCGTTTGTTTCCAGGTATTGCTTGGTCCTGAGAAGGAGTTCAGCTTTGCCTGTTAATCCATTATCAGTAGCTTCTGAACTTAGTTGCTTTTCAACGTTGATGTTTCCCCTCTTCTTTCAAGTGATGAAATTGATGTAAGCGGCGGTAACACGATTTTCCCGGATCAGAACTCTGTTACAGATTTCCCTTACGCCAAGAAATCGACAAGCAGTCCTCTGCTCTGCTAATTTCCTGATATGATAGTTGGTAACTTTAACATAATTCGTCAGTCTGTTTTGTGAAGGGCGGCAATGCACAAAATGGAAATACATTTCTGTTGGATATTAGTTTTTACCAGGCCCGTCAACTTCGTGAAATGGGCTGAAGAGTGGCAGATAGAGATTAATTTGGATCAATGAGACGTATTGCATTTTGATAAAAGAGAGGCAAGACCAACATAATTAAAAGTTTTCAGAAACCATGAGACGCCAGATGAGAGTCCAACAGGTTTCTTTGAAATCACCAGTTTTCAAGCCTCTGCTCATTCATCAGGTGAAATCAAATAAATCTGTTGGTCTATAACCTGTTGTCGTGTCACTTCTGTATTTTTCCAAATCAGTTCAAAACCAGTATCTCCACATCACAATTGAAAGTAGGGCTTTGGATGCAGAATACAGAGTCCCAGGGGTTCACGTACGCAATTTTTTTAACTTTGCTTCAGATTTGGATAGTGTGGCTGAGAAGGCATTTAGCATGCTTGCCTTCATTACTCAGACCTTTAGTTGTAACAGTTGGGACATCATGTTCAGTTTGTACAGGACGCTGGTGAGGTCCCTTCTAGAGTATTGTGTCCAGTTCTGGTCTCTCTGTTCTAGAGAGGATATTATGAAGCTGGCTAGGTTCTGAAGGGATTTGCCAGGATGTTGTTGAGATGGGAGGGTTGAGGTTTAAGGAGAGGCTGTATAGGCTCGGACATTTTTTTCACTGGAGTATAGGATGCTGAGGGGTTAACTTTCAAAGGTTTATGATATCATGAGTGGTATACATAAGGTGAATGGCAGGGTCTTTTGCCGAGGGTGGGTAATTCAAGTCAAGGGGGTTTGTTTTTACGGTGAGAGGAGAAAGACTCAGAAAAGACACGAGGGGCATTTTATTAACACAGAGAGTGGTTTGTGCTTGGAATGAACTTCAGAAGAAGTGGTGGATGCAGTGTACTAACAACGGTCAAAAAGACATTTAGCTAAGTGTAAGGGTAAGAAATGTTTGGAAGTATACGGCAAAGCGATGGCTGACGGGACTAATTCAGTTTGGGATTATAGCCTGCATGAATTGCTTGGAAGAAAGGGCCTGTTTCACTTTTGGACAAGTCTGCGACTATGACGGTATCACTATGATTATGTAACTGTTTAAAATGCGTTAACAGAGAGCAACAAACGCGTTAAGTTTCCCTTATACTGTGCTAT
The DNA here is from genome assembly GCF_030684315.1 of Stegostoma tigrinum. Taxonomy (NCBI): domain Eukaryota; kingdom Metazoa; phylum Chordata; class Chondrichthyes; order Orectolobiformes; family Stegostomatidae; genus Stegostoma; species Stegostoma tigrinum. The sequence continues at coordinate 9,070,694 of NC_081396.1, read as the reverse complement.
CCTGATTTGACATGATTTGTTTTATTGTCACCTGTCCCCGAGCAATGTCAAAATCTTTGTTTGTGAGCAGAACAGATAGGAAGCAATGACATATATATCATAGGGTGAAGAAAATTTGGATAAAGTAAGGCATTTAGGTTACACCACATTGAACGGGCACTAGACAACGTTAGCCTGAATTGAAGTTCGAGGGTCCATTCACCAGTTTAATAACTGCAGGGAATAAGCTATTCTTGAAACTCGAGTGGACATAACTTGTCACGAAATTTATCAACAATTTGGATCAGGAACCAACAAATGTATATCCAATTCTGTGTATTTGGTTGCATTTTGGGTGAGCAGGAAGTGGGAGGAAAGATAGCAAGCGTAGCAGGGCGACAGACGTTTGAGCTCAAATGAATGCATCAACAATAGAGCAGATTGGGCTGAATTCTTGGCAAATGTGCAGGTATCCATTTTAACCTCTATTCCGTGAGAAACGAACTAAAGTCTGAATTCACAGATACCAAGTGGTGAAAGCCAAAGTACAGATATGCAAAGTGTGTGTGGGGGGGGGGGGGGGACAGTATCTGGGTTACTTCATTGGGCTCATTGCACTGTATACCAGAAATCCTCTTCGCTTCGTTGGGCTTACATCCACATCTACAAAACAACAGTGTGAACGAAATAATAAACCATAAGAAGTGGAGATGTTTTGGAAGGAAATTTAGAAAATTATCTTGCAAACAAAAGGTCAGTTCTCCTCCCTAATGTGCTTCGGATTCGGGGTCGTCTGGCACATTATCTAGAATTATAACGGACATAACGGCAGAATCAGGCCATTTAGCCCAAAATGGCTTGTGAAGCTGTTTATGACAAGAAAGACCCTGCTCTGATACCTCTTAAGCTACCTGATATCAACTCTATCACTTCCAGTCTCTCCAGAATTCGTATCTCCCAAATATTGAAAAAGAAAATAAAAGGAATTGCTGTAGATTTGACAGCATCAAATGGTGGCGAGAAATCAGCGTCAATGTTTTTGGTCGAGTGACTCTTCCTCAGAGCACAAAATCGATGGAAATGAGTTTTGCAGAAGGGTCGCTCGACCCAAAACGTTAACTTTAATTTCTCTCCACAGATGCTACCAGACCTACTGAGCTTTTCCAACAATTTCTATTTTGCTTGCTGTCACAGCAGCCCATGACTGTTGGAATCTGGCATCTTGTGTGTGTTCATTTGTCTCTATCTGTTCAATCCTTGCGTGTCTAGAATAGCATTGTTGTCCAACTAGAATTAGAAAGACGAATATGCAGGAAGGAACATTTTGAATGCAGCAGATTGGTGCAGCAGGGAGCCAAACTCCCAATAACACTGACCGGACAGTGAAACCAAGTGAAACCATGTGTCTAAAATTACATGAACGCGTCAGGACAGAATAACAGATCCTGAATTTTAAATATATATGTTTCGTCTTTTTGGACAAGAAAAGCAATGTAAGATTTTTTGGGTGTTTAAACTTCCTTTAGCACCACTTCAGATGGATGTGAAAGCAATAGGTAGCGTGTAGAAATCGTTCACCAAAATTATCCCAGTGATAGTTGACTTGGGTTTCAAAGAGATATTGAAGATTCTGGGATTGTTTTATTGAAGGAAGAAAAGTTTGAGATGAGGTTAGGTAGAAGTGCTAAATATCAGGAGTAGTCGAGGTTGAATTGCTGGAAAGAAATTGTTCAAATTGGTCGGACTTCAAGAGACAAAAGGCACCAACATAAATTTTACAAACGATATTTAATAAAGATATTAATAAAATCAGTAAAACAACAGTTCGACTTATTTTCAAACAATATCCTTTTCAGACACTCAATCCTAGTGTACTATTACTCGCTTCTCAAATCTTTTACATGCCAGTTTTCCTCCTTGGAATTTCCTTCTTTCGAATCTGATGACTTTGTTTTTAATATTACTGATGATCTCATCCTTTTTGCAGTTATGACAGCTACCAATCGACTTGTAGAAGATTCTGAAACAAGATGATGGTCGTGTCTCGACAGAGAGTTCCAGTACATGAAACCTACTGAAAATGCAATATCATGGACCTGGAATGCTCCCCACAAATATTTTCTTCAATTTTATGAAACAAAATCAACTCTGTTTCCTGAATAAAATCCGAAAGAAATGTGGATGCTGTAAATCAGGAACAAAAAGAGAAGTTGCTGGAAAAGCTCAGCAGGTCTGGCCGCATCTGTGAAGAAAAAAATCAGGGTCAATGTTTGGGTCCAGTGACCATTTCTCAGAACCCTGTATCCTCACTTTGCTGGACTGGGTTGATTCTGTAAATCTTCAAACTTTCATCTCAAATGAGCCTCTAAGTTTTTGTGCTTGCTAATTTTACATCACAGCCTACATTCAGACAGCTTTAAAGGAGCTAATTTTAGCTCCATTGTTCTTTTCTTTTTGAGTAGCACTTCCTCCAAAAATCCCACAAATTATTTTGTCAACCTGGATCAAAACTAAATCAATTCTCTTTATTTGCCCAATCAAGTTCTTTCATCACCTGTTGTATCTCTGGTGGATGACACGTATCATCGAGCTGAAACATTGACTCTATTTATCTCTCCATGCATTTCTGCTGAATATTCTTTTCATTTTATGGTTTTTCTAAAGTCAAGACACACACTGTGAAGAGAGCAAAAGGGACAGTAAGTGACAGCCTGCAGTACGAGTGAGATTTGTCGACAGTTCCGAAGTATTTTCAGTCAGCTAACTTTAAATTATTTGATGCTCTCGTGTTTAGAGCAAAAGGCTTTCACCACGATTTCCCAGTGTAACTTCCAGCTAGAGGATGAGTTTCTGTTTCTGCTCCAAGAATAGTCACAAAGAACAGGAATTCATTACGTATTGAAATCAGTTTGGTGAGTCTTTGCACGTGGAGAAAAGGGTTTTACTCGAAATGGATGTTGTCATTTGGACATGACTGAAATGCAAGAATGTGAAACTGAACTGCATTAAAACACGAGGACAGAAGACCCTATCTATATCAATGCAGCTGAGGTGGTGATGGTACCAAAGCATCTGTCCTGATCAGATCTGTCCTGGACCATCCACGTAGGTGTGATGGTCAAGAAGGCACCACAACGCCTCTTCTTCCTCAGGAGGCAAAAGAAATTCTGCAAGCCCATGAAGACTCTTGCCAACGTTTACAGGTGCACCATAAAAAGCTTTCTATCTGGATGCATCATTATTTTGGATAGCAACTGCTCTGCCCGGAACAGTAAGAAACTGCAGAAAGCTATGAACACCCTCCATCCATTGACTCCATCTGCACTTCACGATGCCATTGAAAGGAAGCCAACATCATGAAATGCCGCTCCCACCCAGCCATAATCTCTTCCAAACTCTTCTGTCAGCTCGAAGCTGCAAAGCTTAAACACAGGCACCAACAGATTCAAGAACAGCTTCTTCCCTACTATTATTAGACGAATGAACAGACCTCTCAAATTTCAAATCTCATGATGATCCTGATATAACAAAGTGGACAGCTGGATAAACACAGCAGGCCAAGCAGCATCAGAGGAGCACAAAAGCTGATGTTTCAGGTCATTGCCCCTTCTTCAGAAATGATGATCCTGCTTTGTGTGCACCTAATTATCAGCTTTAACCTTGTATTCCGTGCTCTTTTCAATCACGCTGTGATCCTCGTATACTATGATCTGCCTGTACTGCATGCAAAACAAAACGTTTCACCTACTTCTGTGCATGAAACATTGAGAAATCAAATCAAATCACCAAAACTGACAGTGGGCTGAAGAGAAACACGCTGAAAGGAAATGAAATATCTCTAAACTGCCTCAGTTTCTGCTCCATTTTGAAGAGCAGATTTCCAGAATTCTGACCACTCAACCAATATAATAAAAATGGCACATTACTTATTCCCTGTCACCAGTAATGATCTCTGGAGACACTGTCATGAAGAACATTACAATGAGCAGAACTTGAATCTATGTCAAGAAATTCTAATGGGCTTTTAATCCATCATTTGGGCTGCACATAATTCAAAGGATAGGGACCTGCAATCAATTCCATGATCGGACTTTTCACATTCTCCGTTTCTGCGTGGGTTTCCTCTGGGTACTCAAACTTCCTCCCCCAGTACAAAGATGTGCAGGTTAGGTAGATTGGCCGTGGAAAATGCACGGTTACAGGGATAGGGTAGCGGGGTGAGTCTGGTTGGAAAGCTCTTGAGAAGGTCAGTGTGGACTCGATGGACTGAACGACCTGTTTCCAAACTGTAGGGATTCTATTTCTCACTCATCCAATGTATGAAAAAATTTACAAATAGATATATTTCACACAATAATCTAGTGATTCTGCTCTCTCATTCCTTTTCATTCTTACTTGTCTTGCATTGGATTCAAATTCACAGAACGTAACGACAGAAGGAAGGGAAGGAGGGAAATTCTTGTCCCTTTTCATTATTACAATTGAATCCACATTCCAATAAAGTTTAAGCCAGACAATGCAGAAAATCCCGCGCTTAATAAGTTGATAAGAAAAGCTTCCAGCTTTTACAAAAGCCAGGTAAGCAGAACATTGAGTTATGCACTCACTGAAATAGCAACGTGAGTGCATTTTGAACCAATCCATGCATAACAGTAGATTAGAAGTTTATCACTTTAGTCTCTCAGGCACCTCGTTGCACCAGACAAGGGAAAAAGCATTCAGAAGAGATTTTGTGATTTACAGACACTCAGGTGATGTCCTGGGATTCCTGGTTCACGTCCCACCATGGCAGTTCATGGGTTTTCAATTTAATAACACATCTCAAATTAAAAATTTAAGATGACAAGAAAACATCTGTTGCAAGAAATCAGTTCAATAACGCCTGTTAGAAAAGTAAATTGGTGTCTTTGCCTGGCCCGTTCTGCACGTTCCACATGCGACTCCAGACCCACAGCAATGGCTCTGAAAAGGGCAACAATACCTGAGCCAGCCAGTGGCACCTAAAACCTGGAATTTTGTAAAAATTCAAATAAATGAACGCTGGGCCATCATTTCTACTGCTGTATCACGTGGGCCAAGGTAGAACAATAGACATCCAGGGCTTGAGGCCTTGCTCCATACTATGAGCAACAAATCGTCTGTGAGAAAATGCATTTGGTTAAAGATCACTGAAGAAAACATGAACTGCACGTCTTTTTCCAAATTTAGTTGCTTATTTTGAAAAATGATTCAATGGAAAACAGCTTTCACCTTCAAATGCAACACGTTCAAATTTTAAAGTGGCTGGACATGTTGGTAGCTTCACCCAGTCAACAAGATTGAATAGATGATATCCCAACTCCCAAAATAAAAGGTTTGCGCAATAAAGGCAACCGTGCTCAATGTCTTCTCAACAACCTTGGCTACCTGCGAAGCAAATTTCAAAGAATTATGGATATGAACCTCTCACTTTCTCTGTTCTAGAATATGTAGACAGGATGTTTAATGGGGTGTTTGGCCGTGCCTGTCTTTATTGCTCGGTCCTTTGAGTGTAGGAGTTGGGAAGTCATCTTCAGGTTGTACAGGGCATTAGTAAGGCTTCTTCTAGAATACTATGACCAATTGTAGTCACCCAGTTATAGAAAGGATATTATCAAGTGCGAGAGAGTTCAGAGGAGATTTACCAGGGCATTGCTGCATAATGGAAGGTTTAAGTAATAAAGAAAGGCTGGATAGGCTGGGGCTTTTTTTTCCACTGGAGTGAATTGAGGTTGAGAGGCGACCTAATAGAAGTATATAAAACAAGGAGAGATATCAACAGAGTTAATGGTATTGTCTTTTCCCCAAAATATGGGATTTCAAGGCTAGCGGACTCATTTTTAAGGCGAGAATTTAAAAAAGCACAGGAGGTTTTTTTTTACACAGAAGTTGATTACGTATGGAATGAACTTCCTGAGGAAATAGTAGATGCTGTTACAATTATAACGTTTAAAAGACATTTGGATAGATACATGCATAGAAATAGTTTGGAGAGATATGGGCCAGGAGCAGGCAGCTGGGTCAAGTTTAGTTTGTCATTATGCTCAGCATGGACTGTTTGGGCTGTATGACTCTATGACTATGACTTTGACTACCCAAACTGAACATGGTAACAGAATAAAATTTTCCAAATCTCACAAAAGTTGCATGTTTTGCTCCTGGGCTTCCATTTATTCTGTTAATAAATCTTCCAAACTATGAGCCTAAAGAAAAGAAGTAAAAAGCATCTCTTCCGGTCTTCCCACATTATCTCCAAATTCCCTGAACTGGATACTTACGTTTGTGTCATTATCCTTCCTTACCAAGTAAGCTTACTAGCGAATCAGAATTACAATTAGAATTAACTTTATTGTCACGTGTACTTAAATGAGTACAATGAAGAGTTTAAAAAATAAAAACTGAGTTCGAAGGAAGTGTCAGTGGATCCGAAACTTTAACTCTGATTTCTCTTCATGAGCAGCACTGTTGCTCAGTGTTGAGCACTGCTGCCTTACAGCGCTAGGGTCGCGAGTTTGATTCCTGCCTTGGCCGGCTCTCTTTGTGACGTTTGCACGTTTTCCCTGTGTCTGCGTGGTTTCCTGCGGGTGCTCCGGTTTCCTGCCACAATACAAATATTTACAGATTAGGTGAATTGGCCACGCTAAATTGCCCATAGGGACGTGTAGACGAGGTGGATTACTTGGGGATGGGTCTGGGTGGGATGCTCTGAGGTTTGGTGTGGACTTGCTGGGCCGAAGGGCCTTTTTCCACACTGTAGGAATTTTATGCTGCCAGGCCTGCTGAGCTTTTCCAGCAACTTCTCTTTTCGTTCCTGATAGGGAAAAGTTTAATGAGTAATATACTGAGAAACAGAGTGGGCGGAAAGTCCACAGTGAGCAGGGAAACTCCATAAAGACTGAGAGTAACTGCAGACTCTGAATTCAAAACTACTAACCCCATCCTTGTAGCAAACAGTCAGCTATCATTAATAATTTGTTTTGGTAGAGACTGGCATCCTGCCGCTATCATTATTGGTGGAAACAATCCATGTGACACAAGCACATGATACGGGGCAAGGTGCAGCAGCATGCATGCATGACCGTCCTTTCTAAAAATCTGAGACAGGGAGGATATATATTCTCAGCAAACTCACCCCAAGAGAAATGTTTGCCTTTTTCTGAATTTCTGTCATGGACTGACAGGGATGGAATTTCTAAACTTATAGGGCAGTGAAAGCAGATGATTGACAGACTGGAAACTCAATTAAACATTGCATCAAGATTGGCAATGATCATAAAGAATGGCAGAGCTGGCTCTAAGGGCAGAATGCTTTCCCCCTGTTCCCATCCTCTATATTTCTAAGCTTCTACCTGAGACAGGCACTCAGTTCATCAGGGCCTGAACAACATGAGCATAAAAATTTGGAAGGATTAAGGTTCATATGTTCTGCCAGTGGGAGAAGATCTCAGCTTTGAGTGAGACTGGAAATGCACTGAGATAGCCAGACTGTGGTTAGATTAAGTCTGGAGAGCTGGGCTGCACCCATATGAATGACTCAATTGCCTCAGAATGATTAGATTTGATTAGATTCCCTACAGTGTGGAAACAGGCCCTTCCGCCCAACAAGTCCACACCGCCCCTTGAAGCAGCCCAACCAGATTCATTCCCCTATCACCCACACACCCCTGAACACTATGGTTAATTTAGCTTGGCCGATCCACCTAGACTGCACATCTTTGGACTGTGGGAGGAAACCGGAGCTCCTGGAGGAAGCCCATGCAAACACGGGGAGAATGTGCAAACTCCACACAGACAGTCGCCTGAGGCTGGAATCGAACCCGGGTCCCCAGTGCTGTGCGGCTGTAATGCTAACCACTGAGCCACCGTGCTGCCCCTAAAGCGTGCCAACTGGATCCTAAGATCTCGAAAAAAAGGTGTAACTGCACCAAAGGGTCAGAGTCCTCATGCCACAGAGTGGACCATTCACCCCTTGGCATTCATGGTTAACGTCTGCAAAAATCCAGTCATATCCATTCCACAGTTCCATTCTTGCAAGTGCTTTCTCTCAAATGCTTGTTCAATGTTGTTTTGAAACTATTACTCCGACAATCAGAGGCAGCAAGTTCCAGAAGATCGCCATCAATTGTGTTAAAATGTTCTTGTCACATCCCCCTCTTTTCCTTCCTCAGAAACGTCAACCTGTCCCTCGTCTGCATTAAATCAGGAAATGGGATAATATTGTTTTTTCTCTATGAAATGTAAATCTATTACAAATCTTGTAACTCAACCGATTATTTTCTCAATGTGCTTGGCTGAATATGTTCTGATAAATCTCCTCTGCAGGCCCCCAAAGGACCTCACAACCTTGAAACAGACAGATGGTGAAAAGATGTGGATGGAAAACTCAAATTGTGGCCTCAACAAGCACTTAAATAATGTAGAATGTCATCGGTTGCTTTTTGTTTGCAATATCAATAAAAAACAAACCAGCTCAGCGAGCAAATCAACAACCTCACCCACAACCTGAGCTGCAAATGTTTGTGAAAACCGAAAACACCTACCAGTGTGACGCGCTAAAATTTGCCCAGCGATGGGAAACCTTCAGCAACTGACTGCACGTTATCCACAAACAATCTCACTTTCTCCACGAATGCCTCAGGAAAGCACATATTTCCCCGCGGGTTGAAGTACAAACGTCCACTCAACAACCCACAGGCATTCAAAATAGCTGAAAAAAAACGGATGCAGAACACTACCAGCAATGATTAATGATGCCCATAACCACTCTACAAATATGAACAGGAAATTTCACGCCAAAAATCAGAGTAAGAAAACATTACAACGCTAGAATAGGCCATCACCATCAAACAACACAGGACCAAAATTAAGCGACACAAGCTGAAGGAAAAACTTGCCGAAGTGATCCACCACAAAGACAAGGACAACAAACAAGGACACATGGGTAAGCAAGTTATCCAGCAGACGACTCACGAAACTGAGAAAGCTGTCTTAGAAATACATCATCTAACCAAGTTAATTCAACATGGTGTCATTAAAATGGAAAACAAGCCAACAAAGTCACCATTATTCCTTGAGGAAGTAACAAGCAGGAAGATAAATGTGAACCAAAAAATGTAAAGTTTCCAAATTTCTAAAAGGTGTTCAATAAGGTTATGCACATATGGCTACTTAATAAGAGCCCATGGTGGGTAGGTCGTATGTTTGCATGGATAGAGAATTGGTGAGTTAATAGAAGACAGAGTTGGGACATGAGGGAAATTTTCGGGATGGCACTCTGCAACGAGTGGAGCAGTACAGTGATGAGAGCTGCAAGTAGAATAATTTACAAAGTGTATTTATTATATAAATAATGCAAATGAGTATGGTAACAGAAAACAATGGGAAGGTAAGTGGTGACGATGAGTCAAAACATCTGCAGATAAATATAAACAGGTTATGTTTGTGTCAAAAATTTGGGAAATGGGAATTAATGAGAAAAGTTAGGTTTTGCAGAGGTATGCAGACGTTATTATTTAAACAGACTGCAGGAAGCTGGATCACAAAGGCATTCGGACATCCTACTGCATTAATCACAAAAAAAAACTTCACATACATGTTCAGCAGATAACAAGGAAGGCAACTGGAACATGAGTCTATCTCAGAGAATGGAGTATAGAAATAGAGAAGTCTTGTGAAAACTGTACAAGGTACGACTTAGACCTCACAGAGAATAATGTGAATGGGTTTAGCCCACTTATTGAAGGCAAGCTATAATGTCATTGTAGGCAAACTACAGAAGATTCACTGATTGAAATCATGGAAAGGTTTTCACATGTGGAGAGGTCAAGTAAGGTGGGTTGTAAACATTGGAGTTTAGAAGAATGAGAAGTGTCTTGATTGACATACATATGTATATAAATACATTTCGTGGATAATTTTACAAGGTAGATGCTAAGATGTTGCTTCTTCTCAGACGAGAGAGCATAATCTCACAGTAAGAAGTTGCACATTTAAAACAGAAACAGGGAGGAATTACGTTCAGAGGGTTGTGAATTTGTGGAGTTCATCACAACAGAGAGCTGTAGAGGTTCTGTCACTAAGTGTACTTAAGGCTGAGATGGATTTTCTTTTAAACAGTAAGAGAATCGGGGGTTGTAGGATAAAGGCAGGAAGATGAAATTGACGGTTATCTGATCAGCCATGATCTACTTGAACAGTGAAGCAGGCAGTGGGTTTCTGCGTAGGATATTATTTATTTCAGTCCTTCCCAGGCACTCTCTCCTCAGACCTTTTCCAGGTACATTTCAACTCACCTGCAACAACAGTTTGCTTTACAAGGACATTTTGCAAACGCAGGAAACGAAACCATTATCATTTTACCACATTCTGTCTCATCATTAGGAACTCAATGCACTCACCAGCTCCTGCAGTCTTGGTCAAAAGTTGAAGGTCACGCTGCTGACCTGGACCTGACACAATGAATGGGTATGCTCAATTGATGCCGTGTATGCTCAATCCCGTAGGCATTGCAAGCAACGCTGCACAGAACTGAATGGGAAAGGTCACATTGAATGTAAATGTTCACAGCCATTTGCTTGCACTGTACTAATAATCAAATTCTCTTGGACAATTTCACAAAGACAATAACTTGTTGGAACCATTCTCTTCATGTTGACATGAAGAGAGCTCAACTGTACATTACTGCCCTCACGAAACACAAACTGAGAAGGATGTGGATCTGGACTTTTGTTCTCGGACAGTACTGAATGAGCACAGCGCTTAATTTAACCTTGTGAAACTGGACCCGTTCCTGTTCGGTCAATGAACAGATTTAATCCGAACATGCCCCACACAACTCCGTACTAAAGACAACCACAGTGATATGGCTCTGTGTGAAAAGAATGCAAAAGAAGGCACAGGACCAATTTATGATAAATGTAATCACACTGAACAGGCTTTACCCACTCTAAATGCATAGCCAGAAAGCGGCCAATATCAGTGCTAATATATCTGCTGATTTGGACTTGTGCATGTTGAACTGTATCTCATCAAGATTTGCTTGACATGTCAGAATACAAAATAACAGTTCGCACATCGTCCAGTCAGCTCTCAAAGTAATTGTAAAAACAATCAAGCCCTGTGAATGCAATGTGAAACTTGATGCACATGCCCATAATCTGTGGGCAGACTGTTGCTTTCAATTGATTACACAATTTCAGGGAGACTGAAACTTAATCAGTGAACAAACAGACTGAATAATGATCAGGAGAGGAAATAGGCTGCATATTCCAATATAACAGAATATCGAAGGTGATAAATGTTTCATTCATATACAAGGTACTTCATTCAATCCACCCTTGTGCAAATTTGCAACGGCCTGTTTTGTATTTCACTTTTGTTTTGTCCAAGGAATCCGTATCTTGAAAGTAATTCATTTTGGAGGAATGTCATTGTACATGATTTTTTTTAAATTACATCAAAATTGAAGACAAGCCAGGCAGAAATACCTCGAATCTGATTGCTCCAATTACAGTAATCATTGCAAAAAGCTCAAGGCATTTAATTGTGTCCCAGGGGCCTGCCATAAGGTACAAATGTGGCTGCCATTCATTGCAGGGCCAAAAGTAAACGCAGCTTGAGACAGAAATGCATGGGTTACCAAAAGGACTCGTGTTTGCTATTTACTATCCTATCCTAGCAATTGCTGGGATTCCAGGTAAAGGACAGCCGTTAATTATTAAGTGGAATGATTTTTAACAGCTTCTTTAATTTACCCGTTTGAGTTTACCCCTTAGTTATCAATATCATAGTCCCAATGAATTTGTAGTCTTTTTTGTATTCACTCCAACGACATAATCACATTCAATGGTATTGTCTATTTGCCCTATGGAGCAGTAAGATTGTAACAATTTTATGCGAAAGATAGCGAGAACTGTAGATGCTGTTTTCAGAGACAGCACAGTATGGAGTTGAAGGAACACAACAGGCAAGGAAGTATCAGAGGAGCAGGCGAGCTGACGTTTCAGATTTCTAAAGCCGGATGTCGAACCAAAATGTTATCTTTCCTGCAACTTTGCCTGATTTTGGGTTAGAATGTCTCGCCTCCCTTTTAAGGGCATGATGGTCTATTTTGCCAACAAAATTTTTTCAATGGATTTCTTATTTGCTCGATTTTAATTGCATAGCTTCTTGATATTGTTGTTAGTGTATTTCCCTGAGCAGTATCATTTTCCCCTGTTTTTTTTCTGCTTTATTGTTAACATCAGAATTCAAAAATATTGTTCTGGTGAGTTCTTACTGCCAGTGCTGCATGTGAGTTATATCACTGGGATTACTAATTAATTGCACTTCCATTGTTTTGAGCAGCATAACTGTCAATTGACTTTCAATTACAACTGTCAAACTGTTAACAATGCAAATGTATCAATTTTAAATCTTCTCAGCTACTGAGGTTCCTCAACTTTACCATGATGTGCTGCTTGTTGCTTCTGATAGAACATTAACAGCAGTTTCTTCATAGTTCAGCTCAATTTTAATTTCTACTCTCATTCCACATATCTTTCATTTACCGGTTTCACACAAATGCAACATCCTGGGTGGTGCAAAGCTCAGTCAAATCTGAAGACTCATAGTAGGATTCAAAAGAGAGTGCATTACCTAGGGAACTATACCTGGAATTTATCTGTTCTATTGTTTCATTGTCTGTCATGAAAATGTTGTTGCCTTAACTTCAATTCCTTCTCAAGGATAAACCGAGGACTCTCTCCGTTTAGAGGTGAGTTTGCTTTTCATCTTGAGCTATTTCTTATTGAATATCTGTTTCAATGTGAATCTGAGGATTTCTTTAAATTCTGTATGATCTGCTCCTTTGTGGCTATTTCCTTGGTTGATATAATATTACTGCTTCTTCAATTTACCAAAGTTTCAGGTGACTTATGCTTCAGTTCCGCTATATAATTTGCCCAGGAGCAGAATAGAGTGAATTTCCCGCAACTGAATCATAAAGAAAGAATACCAATGTTTCCTGTAAAACTAAGCATACACCCCTATTGCCACTGTTACACAATACTCAGAACTCGCTGCCAATTAGTGACTTATTCTGCAGTGGAACAGAAATATTTTCAGTGAAAATTGCAGACTGTTTTCTCTCTTTGTGCATACTTTCAGAAAATTGCGCATTATCAAATGTCTGTTTTATGTTTCTTTGGTTACATACACATTTGTTGATATCGCATAGTAACTCTTACATTGCTTTTTGTTAGCTAACCTTTCGGTGATTGGTATCCTGTCACGGGAAAGGTGCGGACTTTCCAAATGCATCGTGTATTATTTGGTATCCATGGCCGTGACAGATATCCTGTTCATTATCACAGCTGTGGTATTCAACCGGATTATGGGTATTTATTTCCCAATGACATTCCTGTTTATCACCCCAGCCTGTAGTGCCAATCTCATGTTAATTTATGGAGTCAGAGACTCTTCTGTCTGGGTAACTGCAGCTTTCACTTTTGATCGATTTATTGCCATTTGTTGCCAGAAGCTGAAAATGAAATATTGCACTGAGAAAGTAGCGGCTGTGGTTATAGCAACTGCCTGCACTCTGAACTGCCTCAGAAACATCCCTTTATACTTTGCATATGAGCCTTCCTTTATCATTAACGATGTACCTTGGTATTGCAGCCTCAAATCAATATATTACACCTCAACCCTTTGGGTTGCATTTGATTGGTCAATAGTAATTTTAAACCCTTGTCTTCCATTCATTCTGATTTTGCTGTTCAATGTCCTCACTGTCAGGCATATTGTATTGGCCAGTAGAGCCCGCAGGAGACTCTGGACCAGGAGCAATGGAGAGAATCAGAATGACCCAGAGATGGAAAAACGGAGAAAGTCCATTGTCTTACTCTTCGCAATCTCAGGCAGTTTCCTTCTGTCATATTTATTGGTTCTCCTGACTTTCCTCTACGTTCAAATTGCAAATGTCACTTATTTCTCAGGTTCAAATTACAATGAATCAAACTTTATTCTTGACGAAGGCGGGTATATGCTTCAGCTTTTGAATTCTTGCATCAACCCATTTATTTATGCAGGGACCCAAAGTAAATTCAGAGAACAGTTAAAGAAATTGGTGAAATTTCCCCTGACACTAGTGTTCAGAAAATGGAAAGAGAGACCATAAGAAAATCACATAAATCACAGTAAAATTCAATTTGAGTTCAACATTACAGTCTGTCCATCGCTTATTATGTTCATTTACTTATGACATCTTGATGCTGTTACATTCTCCTGCTTTACCTTCTGTAATGTGCCAGCACTCCCTGGAGATAGACCAGTACTTGTTCATACAAACACAGGGGAATAAAGGACAATAAGATCACTTCCAAGTAGGATAATGTCGTGGAAACGAAGATATGTTTGTTCTCACCATTTTAATCTTGCATATAGTCTCACTTCAAAATATTATGATGAGAATTATATATAACAGCACATCATGATGATTCCCAAAGCTGTCAGTGACACTGAATGTCACGAAAGTGTTTTGTATTGTCCCTCAATATAACTCTTAGATTGCAGGCCATGCTGGTTCTGCGCTGCACTCTTGCATTCATTCCAACATTTTCCTGCAAGAAAGAGAGAGTATACCAGTGAGTCTGCTGTGCCACAATGTTTACATCAACTTTCCCGACTGCAAATCCATCCCTCCAAATTGCCCGTGGGACTGATTTGTCGCAGTGGAAAAAATTCTTGACAGAGAATCCACTAAAACACAAGGGTATGTGTGAAATCAAGGTGGTGAATTTGCAATGTGTGAAGATGGCACTGTGAGGAACAAAATGACCATAAAAGTTGATGGATTGTCATTATAAAGCAAACTAATTCGCTGTTTTTCTTCAGTGAAGGGAACCAGTCGGTATCTGTGAATAATGGAAGGAGATGGAGAGGTACAGAGGCAAGGATGAAGGTTTTGATATGTCCATAACTGGACCAAAATTGAATGTAGTCCCCAGATGCTTATCATGTAGAAAGACAAGCATTGCATATGAATGCCAGAACTTTCAAGTCACGTGACATCCTGATTTGTCTGTCGTCGGGTACTGAATGAGTAGAAATTTACGTGCTACCAGCTCGCGCAAACTAACTCTTTACTCGGCGTTGCCCAGAAGTGGGACAGTCCAATGTCAGTTTCTATGCAGCCAAGGGTTGGGAGCAAGTAATCCTCTGATCTGAACTGTACTACTGTAGAGGGAATGAGCAAAGTTAGCAGATCTAAGACTCTCCATCTGAACTGAGTAATTGCAGGATGCAATTTTCAGCCTTGTAGAGTTCAAGTTCAAGAATTGCGTGATTGGATTCCTGTCCCATTTTACTTGGTGTTTCTCTCAGAGATCTCTTTCTGTTCTTGCTCTTCTACGATTTTCTTTACATTTATGGTTCCTATTTACCTATCCACGCTTCACACAAGCATATCTTCTGCACCTTGAGCGCTCTGATCGATTTCACAACTTTCCCTTTTGTTCATCTTACCACATCCACTCACTGACCCATCTCACCTGTTCACAGACGTGAAAAGCAAATCAATTTCTGCCTCCACTGAATCAGTCAGCACAGTTGAGCATCTCCATCATTACCTGCTAGTATTCCAAATTTAAAACATCCACGGGCGTTTTCACTCCACAATACCAAGAGAACTAATTGATCTTTATGAGCAATTCACTTATAGACTTTCTTTGTGATTGGTAGTTCATGTGCTGTGAAATTTAATTCATTATCGATCTCTTTATCAGTTATCATTGTCCTGTAATTGCAATCGAATCACTCATTCATTGGTATTACCTGATGGCAAATCTTCAAACACCGTCAATATAAGGTTAACAGTAGCAACACAGGCTGGTTAGTTTAACCTCGGTGGCAGAAAACTTTTTAGAAACGGTAATTTGATAAACAGTTCACGGCCATTCGGAAAAATGTTTCTTTATTCGGGACAGCTTGCACAGACTTATTGAGGGAAGATTTTCTCTGTAACTGTTTTTGAAGCAAAACACCGTGGGCTGAAGGGCCTGTTCTGTACTGTACTGTTCTATGTTCTATGTTCTAATATTGATAACGGTAATGTAATTGATGTGATGAACATGGAGAAAATGATTTAATAACTTTCTCCCTCGCATTCGGTTGAAAAAAAATCACTCAAGTAAATGAAATAAAATTGACTTTCTGATTGACGTGAATAATCACCATTAACAGCTATCTTTTGGACTGGAGGACGGTTACTTTTGGACTTGCAGAGCATTCAAATGTTGTACATTCATGACGTTGAACTTAATGAAGAAGACACCATTTCAACATTTCAAAAAGCTTGGAAGTATTTTTGTTTTTATTATTAAACAAGAAATAGGTAGTAACCGAGATAGTTGGGCATGTGATCCCGAGGGAGAAAAGATAGAAACAGAACTTGGAGTAATCCCGGGGTGGGGGGGAATCCTAGAGCTTCAAACACAGTAGCAGGAACGATTTATTTGGGGTTTGTGGACTAAACCGGTGTTACCACATCCTCCCCACTCATCTCTAGTTTCTCCACATCTCCTGGGCATTTATCCCTCATTTGTCCCCTCACCGAAATAAGTTGAGCTGAATCAATTTTCCCAGTGAGCTCTTTGCAAGGATTCATTTGGTAACATGATTCCACGCCGTAATCAAAGGCTTCATTGAATTCAGTCCAAAGTCAAACTTCGTACTTAAACTTCTAGTTTTCATGCTTACACCCAGTGAATAGCTTCAATATGACCATGCATATAAGCATATGACTCAGGATTTAAATACACTGTTCAGGTCAGTCTGCTGAGCCTTTCAACAAGGTTGGTTAAGCCACTATTGGAACATTGCATTCAGTTCTCTTCACTACAGGAAAGATGTTGTTAAACTTGAAGTGGTGCAGTGAGGAATTACAAGGATGTTGCCAGGGTTGGAGGGCTTGACTTATACAGAAAGGCTGATTAGGCTGGGGCTATTTTCCCCAGAGCTTGGGAGCATGAGTGGTGATCTTACAGAAGTTTATAAAATCATAAGGGGTATATATAAGGTAAGGGGAGTCTAAAATCAGAGGGTGCAGGGAGAGGGGAATGGTTTAAAATGGACCTACAGGGCAACCTTTTCATGCAGAGGGTGGTGTGTGTATGGAATAAGTTGCCAGAGGAAGTTGTGCAGGCTACTATTTAAAAGCCATCTGGATGGGTACATCAATAAGAAGGGTTTCGAGGGACATGGGCCAAATGCTGACAAATGGGAGATGAGTTTAGGATATCTGGTCAGCAAGGACACATTCCTCCACATTCATGCCTATCCCATCAAGGGTTGACTCCCTTGCCCACTGGGAACATACTTAGCTGCAACCTGAATGAATATTAAATGATTTGAAGTTTTTGAGAAGATTTGCAGCTCAGGTTTTGGATGAAGTTGTATACTTGCTCACCAAGCCGGTGTGCTTGATTGCAGATGTTTTGTGACCCTGTGAGGGAACATCGTCCTGATATTGATGTTATCTAGCAGGGTGATGAAATGTCTGCTATCAAACACATCGGCTTGGTGGGCAATTTTACAACCTCGAATATTCAATGACCCTGGATCAGTTTTATTTCTTTTGTCTCATTTTAAATTGGAGGCGCCTTATATTTAAACAGGATTTCAAAGTTCTAGTCCCCTTGCAATTTTTTTTTTAGCATCCACACTGGAAAATACGACTGCTAATATCTATGGATGGGAAACAATTCTGTGTAGAGAAGCAGTGATGCCACGTCATGTAAAATATGCTTCTTCCTCGACAGAAACTGGCTGAATATTCCAGCATTCTTTTTTCAGGTTGTCAGCGCCCACTTTTGTTAACGAAAGAGTGTTGAAAATGTGGGGCACATCACAAGAAGTGTTTGAGACCACAGATTAAGCTAGAAATACATGGGTTTGCTTTCATTCAGCAGTATCCCCCCGAAATCTCTATCTGCCTCATTCATAGTAACACCCTCATTGTCTCTGACCAAATTCAAAATAGTCTAGGTGGCATGACCACCTCTCTAAACACAGCATCTAGGTAACTCCTCGCCTCCCTAATGTCCCGCAGTGTTGAGAGAGCAGACTCCAGCTCATCAACTCTGAGCTTTAGTACCTCAAGCAAGCAACTTTTGCTGCAGTTGCTCAGCAGATCCGCCAGCATCTGTGGCGAGAAATCGTTGATATCAGTTCTGAGGAAGATTCATTCGACCCAAAATATTAACTCTGATTTCTTTCCACTGAAGCTGCCAGACCTGCTGAGTTTTTTGCAGCATTTTCTGTTTTTGTATCTGAATTACTGCACCACATTTCTTTGGTTTGCACTTGCTACAGCTGTGGTCACTATGAACCAGAATGGCGTCCATCAGTTCCCATCTCATGCAGTTACATCATTTCACCTGTCCGAGGATCTCTCTTTTAATTACTTAGTTCTTACTTTGAGTTTTAGAAATTTCGTACTGCACTGCAAATATGTCTCCTATTCACCTTCACATTGAAAGTAACTTATGCAATATGATCAAATTAGTAGCTGTCACCAACCAATGAAATTGTGTTTTAGAAGAGAACGGAATAAAATATCCTTTATTGTCACGTGTAGTCCAGTACAGAAGTACAGGAGCACAGTGAAAAGTTTTACAATGACAGTCTGTAATAGCGCCATTTCAAGTCCAAATGCCTGTTATGAATATCGTATACAAAAGACAAATACTTACTAACCTGTCTCCGTCCTTCCTCCCAACTATCCACTCCTCCCACCTCAAGCCCCAACCCCACGTCCTACCTACAGCCTCATCCCACCCCCTTGACCTGTTCATCCTCCCTGGACTGACCTACCCCACCCTAACTCCCCACCTGCACTCACCTTTACCGACTCAATCCCAGCCTCTTTGACCTGTCTGTCTCCTCTACACCTATTTGCTCCTTTATCACTCTTCCATCTGCCTCCTCCTCTCTCTCTCTCTATTTATTTCAAATTCCCCTTCCCTCCCACATTCCTGAAGGAGGGTCTAGACCCAAAAACGTCAGCTTTCCTGCTGCTCTGATGCTGCTTGGCTGGCTGTGTTCATCCAGCTCTACGCCTAGTTATCTCAGATTCTCCAGCATCGGCAGTTCCCACTATCAGTGAGCCAGATTTGTTTTCCCTCCAAATAATCAGCAACGGATTCACTGTCATCATTAGAATCTTCATTCCCGATACTTATTGATTTCAAATTCCATCATCTGCAGTGATGGGATTCAAGCCCAGGTCCTCAGAAAAATTTCTAGGGTTGCTGGATTAACGGCCCTGCAGTAATAACACGAGGTCACCACCTCCCCTCAACAGCAGCAAATCAGCAGTCCAATAACTATCCCCTCTCCTCCAAGTCTCCAGTCCACTCTCCACTGGCACACAGCTGCATCGAGGTCAGTTGCACTGCACAGGGACTCATTCCCCTCGCGCTGATCCGGCATTCACATCTGCTTGCGCCCTACTGGGACTCGCTTCCCCTCACACTATACTGGGACTCGTTCACTTCACTCTGCTCTGGGACTCAATTCACCTTGCGCTGCACTGAGACTCTCTTCCCCTTGCACTGCTCCAGGGCTCGCTTCCTCTCACACTGCTTCAGTATTTGCTTCTCCTTGCACAGCACTGGCACTACTTCCTCTCCAGCTGCTCCAGGACAGCTGAAAATGAAGGGAAAAATGAATGAAAAAGAACAGATGATGCAGAGGAGCTCTGGGTGGAGCGGGTTACTTTACCACAACTTGCCAGAAGTAAGCTTTAATGTCACTCCTTTGCACTGCAACCCTGATCCTGGGTTTCAATTTATTCTGTTAAAAAAACTTTACAAATTATGAGCTAAAAAAGAAGCAAGCAGAAAACACCACTTACTCCCTGCTTGAAATTCCCACATTGCCTCCAAATTCGCTGAACTGTATTGTCACAGCTGTGTTGCTGTCTCTCCTGACCATGCAAGCTTATTGATGAATTAGAACTAGAATTAGCTTTGTCGTCACCTGTACTCGGATGAGTCCAATGAAAAGTTTAATGAGTTAGATAGTGAGAAAATGAGTGAATGGGAAGTCTGCAGAGTGGACAGGGAAGCTTCATAATGGCCCAGCTTAACCACAGCTTCCAAGCACGAAACTAACAGCCTGTAATTGGTGACTTTGTTTCCTTTGGAGGGCCTAACTTATTGCTGCCATCTCCACTGGGGGCAGCAATCTGCAAGACACATCATGTGAGGAGAGGTGCAGTAGAGTTTAAGCATAACCTTCATTCCTTAAAGGATGAGATGGAAAGGATGTATGCTCAGCAAACTCAAGCCAAGAGAAATGTTTGTCTCTGCTGACTATCTGCCCCGGATGACAATGAAGGATTTGTGAACTTATTGGCGGGGGTAGTAGGGTGGCATGTGGAAGCATTGACAGGCGGAAAACTTGAATCTAAAATTACATCAACATTTGTGAGAGGCTTTTGATCCGTAAGGGTCGGAATAACATGAACATCTAAATTTGGAAGGGTTAGCATTTGTCTGTTCTTTTGTTTGGAGAAGATTTGAGCTATAAGTGAAACAGAAAATGCAGGGAGACAACCAAACTGTGGTTAGATTAAGCTTGGAGAGCTGTATTCAACTCGAGGCCACAGCCATATTATTGCTCCAATACCCTTGGTGTGTGTGACAACTGAATTCTAATGTTTAGAATACAACGGGAGATTGCACTGGTAGTGGAGAACCTACCAGGAGACGTGGAGAATTCTTCAGGAAGTTAAACTTTTATTCTGTGACAATCAGAAAATGATTTCCTGATTGCTCCCGAATCCCGGGGTCCGTTATTCTTTCTACTTTTTAGTTATCATACTTTCTTCAAAGATTATCAGCATAACCAGTTGTTATCTCTCCAAAGCTATGCAGCAGACCAATTATGTTAGCTCCTGTTATCTCTCTGAAGCTATTCGTCTTCTGAATCACTTTCTGCTGCAGCAGTTCTCTACTTTCTGCCACAGTGGTTTTCTACTTATTAGACTTTACCTATTCCATCCTGATCATTTCCTGCCACAATGGTCTTTTATTTTAAACTTAACCTATTACACTATGGTTATTTTCTGCCACAATGGTCTTCTACTTTGTACCTAATCTATAAGACAGTTACTAAGTCCAATGATATTAACTGGTAAACAACTTATGTCACCACACTTAGATCACTTTTTTATCTTCCGACAGAGAGCCACTGCACCTGCACTTGAAGATCAGTTAGAGTGGTTCATACTCCTCTATCTTATCAGGATACTACTGTATTCTGAAAAGCGCATTGTCTACTACCTTCCTTTGCAGAAGTCTGAGGGTTAGTGATTTATGTAGCTCTAGCAGAATTAATAAAGTTCGCAGCCTAGAAGCCATTTTGTTGCTAATTTGCATCGAGAAGCTGTCTTGTGCCTGTATCCAAGTTTCTTATTTATTACTAAAACAGTCACAATGGTCCTTCGCCGCAGGTTGACCCCATTACATCATGCTAGTCCTTAGTTCTACGTTACATGCTGATCACTGTAAGATTTAACCCTTCGTCTGCCCCTATAATTTTAATTTCCATTACACTAGAATCAGATTCCAGAATCAACAGAGCAGGCTGTTCAGAATTTTGAGTCCATTCTTGCTGTGTAGAACCACACACCCATTCCTGAGTTCTATCCTGAGTTCTGCTTGATCTTTCTCTCAAAAGCTGACTCAATTTCGTTTTCAAATCAATCAGTGTTCTTTTCCAGACACCATGAGAGGCAGCAAGCTGCAGAACATCACCATGAATTATGTGAAAATGTTCTTAACACATATTTCCCACCCCCTTCTTTCCCAGGAACTTTGATGTGTCCCTAATTTGTGCAAAAGCTGCTAATGGGAATACATTGTCTTTCTCTACCTTATTTAAACCTGTTGTAAATCCTGTAGCTCAGTCAAATCTCTTCTCGACTTGTTTTGCCGAGGCGAACCAGGTAAAGCACTTTTGCACACTCCCCAGGATCCTGGCAACAGAAGTGGAAACAACACTCTCATTGAGGCCGAACAAGAGCTTTATAAATGTCCAGTATTACTTTCCTCCCTTTTGTTCTCAATACCAATGCTTATGAAGCTGGAGATCCAATTTGCTCTGCTGATAATGAATATATCCTATGAACCTTAAAGATACGTGTACATGAAACAGAAATCCTTTGATCCCTGCATATTCTTTATAATTGCATCGTTAATTATATACTGCCTCTCTATCTCTTCTTCTAAAATGTATCACCATACTAGGAGGGAGATAGTCCCTGAAATTCAATAATTAAGTGGTCGTTTTGATCAAGAATTTTGAGATTGCTTGAGTGAGGCAAGAACTATTCCCATTGGGTGGGAAATGAGAAGGAGCAGGCACATGCAAACAGAGCTTCAGGCTCCAGGGACTTTTTGATGCAGCATTCTACACTATGCTGTAGTGTAGAAACTGCTAAACTCCATGTTGAATCTGGATGCTTGGAAAGTGCTGAATTGAAGGCTGTTCCTTGATCTCCCATTCAGGTTCCTTGGAGCATTGCAGGAGACGAAGGCCAGTGTGGAAGTGGGGCGGAAAATTAAAATGACAAATGACCAGAAACTCAAGGTTCAGTTTACAAACTGAATTTTATATTGCAATTACCCAATCTATGTTTGCAGTTCCAAATGTAAGCTGACCAGTTTTGATCATTGAGACAGTACTTAAAATGCAAAAAGTATAAATGAACTATTGTTTATTTCATCTTATAGAAACATGAGGACAACCTGAAGAAAGACTTCATTTCTAGTTACGTTCTAAGATGCAGAAAACTGATTGCCAAAATGTTAAACCCTAGCCCAGCTATCAATTCGAATTAATCTCAGTTGTCAGATTGAATACAGTTCAGTCCCAGATGTGACAGCAAAATCCAATTCTGCAATTACTCTGATCTCACTGGTTTCTCATCGGGTTGAATAAATTCTGTGATAAGGTGCACAGTGGTTAGATCTGTTGGCTCACAGCGCCAGGGACCCAGGTTCGGATCTAAATGCTGGAGACTGTCGATGTGGAGTTTGCATGTTCTCCCTGTGTCCACGTTGGCTTCTTTCGGGTGCCCCAACTTCCTCCCACTGTCTAAAGATGTACAGCCTCGAAGGATTGGTCATGGCAAATGCAGGGTTTCTGGATAGGCTGGGGCTGTAGTTCTGAATGTGATGCTCTTCAACGGTCGGTGTGGGTTTGAAATGATGAACAGCCTGATCCCACACTGTAGGGATCCTATTTCTCACTCTTCTCATTATTGGAAAAAGACTTATAAATATTTCTACATGATAAACCTGTGCTTCTGCTGTCTCATTCCTGGTCGTTCTCATTTATCTTGTGTTGGATTCAAATGCACAGAATGTAATGATGGAAAAGAGGAGATGAAGGAAATTCTTGTCCCTTTACATCATTGTAATTGAATCCGCATTCCAATGAAGTTTAAGTGATGGTTGCCAATCCCTGTTCTATTTTTCCCTGAAGTATACATTCTCCAGTATGATAAGTTGACAAGAAGCTTCCAGTTCTTAGAAAACCTGGGCAAACAACTACAAGATCATTGGCATAAACACTCACTGAAATGACGACGCGAGTGTGATTTGTACCAACGTGTGAATTACATACTAGATTTGCAGTCCTTTGCATTAAAATGGGACACCTCGTTGCACCAGCCGACGGATGAAAGCTTTCTAAAGTGGTGTTGCAATCTACAGAGACCGAGGTAACGCTTTGGGGTTCCTGGTTCATGTCCTGCCATGGTGGTTACTGGGATTTGAATTTAATAACCAATCCAGAAAAAAAGAGCTTAAGCTGGCAATGAAATATTTGTTGGAGGGAGAAGATCCAGTTCACTGATGTCCTTTAGGGAAGCAAACTTATATCTATATCTAAGAGATAATGGGGACTGCAGATGCTGGAGATTCCAAGATAATAAAATGTGAGGCTGGATGAACACAGCAGGCCAAGCAGCATCTCAGGAGCACAAAAGCTGACGTTTCGGGCCTAGACCCTTCATCAGTGAGGGGGATGGGGGGAGGGAACTGGAATAAATAGGGAGAGAGGGGGAGGCGGACCGAAGATGGAGAGTAAAGAAGATAGATGGAGAGAGTGTAGGTGGGGAGGTAGGGAGGGGATAGGTCAGTCCAGGGAAGACGGACAGGTCAAGGAGGTGGGATGAGGTTAGTAGGTAGCGGGGGGTGCGGCTTGGGGTGGGAGGAAGGGATGGGTGAGAGGAAGAACCGGTTAGGGAGGCAGAGACAGGTTGGACTGGTTTTGGGATGCAGTGGGTGGGGGGGAAGAGCTGGGCTGGTTGTGTGGTGCAGTGGGGGGAGGGGACGAACTGGGCTGGTTGAGGGATGCAGTAGGGGAAGGGGAGATTTTGAAACTGGTGAAGTCCACATTGATACCATATGGCTGCAGGGTTCCCAGGCGGAATATGAGTTGCTGTTCCTGCAACCTTCGGGTGGCATCATTGTGGCAGTGCAGGAGGCCCATGATGGACATGTCATCAAGAGAATGGGAGGGGGAGTGGAAATGGTTTGCGACTGGGAGGTGCAGTTGTTTTTTGCGAACTGAGCGGAGGTGTTCTGCAAAGCGGTCCCCAAGCCTCCGCTTGGTTTCCCCAATGTAGAGGAAGCCGCACCGGGTACAGTGGATGCAGTATACCACATTGGTAGATGTGCAGGTGAACCTCTGCTTGATGTGGAATGTCATCTTGGGGCCTGGGATGGGGGTGAGGGAGGAGGTGTGGGGACAAGTGTAGCATTTCCTGCGGTTGCAGGGGAAGGTGCCGGGTGTGGTGGGGTTGGAGGGCAGTGTGGAGTGAACAAGGGAGTCGCGGAGAGAGTGGTCTCTCCGGAAAGCAGACAGGGGAGGGGATGGAAAAATGTCTTGGGTGGTGGGGTCGGATTGTAAATGGCGGAAGTGTCGGAGGATAATGCGTTGTATCCGGAGGTTGGTAGGGTGGTGTGTGAGAACGAGGGGGATCCTCTTGGGGCGGTTGTGGCGGGGGCGGGGTGTGAGGGATGTGTCGCGGGAAATGCGGGAGACGCGGTCAAGGGCGTTCTCGATCACCGTGGGGGGAAAGTTGCGGTCCTTAAAGAACTTGGACATCTGGGATGTATATCTATATCTAGTCTGTTCTACACGTGACTCCCAACCCACAGAACTGACTCTTACATGGGCAACAAATACCGACCAAGGCAGCGACATCCACATCCTGTGAATTAATGAAATAAATCTACTGACTGATGGGATGCCTCGGGCATTGCCAACGCAGTATAACGTGCGCCAATAGACATGTGGCAATGTGCAGCAATATTCCTCTCGGATCTTTGATCTTGCTCTGCCATTTCATTCCTTGATTGGGGATCTCCACCGGCAACATCAACTTTCTACCAGATCCCAAAAGCCAATATGAAGATGATAAACTGAATGCATTTTTGAGACTCTGTGAGCAGCAAATGTCATGTGTCACAAAGTTCACTAAAGAAAGCATGAACTGCGTATCTTTTCTCAAGTTTTGTCGCTCGCTTTAAACACTGGGTTCGAAACAGAATGAACTTTCACCTTCAGATGCATAATGTTTGCCTTTTTAAAGCAGCCAGATCCATTTGCAGCTCATCCAGTCATCAGCAAGATTGAAGAGGTTCACAAACTCAGATAAAACGAGTGCCTCAGTCCGGCATAGGGTCACTAACATTGGCATGTGCTCTGAAAGACACACTCCGACAACGTGGTAACTGCAACTGAGGAAATGAAAGAGAATCTACCAAATCACTTTGTATCTTTTTTCTTCCTCTCATAGAGCAGCAGGAAAATCTAAACAAGGAGTCAAAGAAAGCAAGGCGCCTGCAGTTCTGGTGAAACACCTTCTTTAACTTTCAGTTAGCAACAAGAGACATGAGAACTAACTCAGGCACCAGATTCTTACACATCGAGTGAATTAAGATGGTCATTACTGGGAATTACAGTGTGGCAGAAGAATCTAAGAGCTTCTTCCACAGGGAAAGTTATTAGCTTTCTAAATTTGTTCTTCAGTAAAGAATACGGAAAGTTTTTAGTTTCCCACAAAGATTTGCAAAACTTAAATCTCTGTCAGTGCTGCAGCTCAGAATGACCGTTCTGTTGCTCCTCCCTGAACTGGTATGCACATTGAAGAATCTCTGCCTTAACAGGAGACTGCAACAGGAGACCGAGAATTGTAGTGGAAGGAAGTTTCTCAAAATGGAGAAGTGTGACCAGTGGCGTTCCACAGTGATCGGTGGTGGACCACAGTTGTTTGTGATATCCATAAATGATCTGGAGGAAGGTGTAGATGGTCTGATTATCAAATTTGCAGATGACACTAAATTTGGTGCAGTAGCAGATGGTGAAGGGGATTGTTGGAGAATGCAGTATAATATAGATATCTTGCAGAGTTTGGTAGAGAAATGGCAGATGGAGTTCAATTCACGCAAATACAAGGTGGTGTATTTTGGAAGATCCAATTCAAGAGCGAACTATACAATATATGGAAAAGTCCTGGGGAAAATTGATACGCAGAGAGATCTGGGTGTTCAGGTCCATGGACACTGAAAGTGGCAACGCAGGTCGATAGACTGGTCAGGAAGGCATACTGCATGCTTTCATTCATCGGACGGGGTATTGAGGGCAACAGTTGGCAGTTCATGACACAGTTGTATAGGACTTTGGTTTGACCACATTTGGAATACTGTATACAGTTCTGGTTGCACATTACCAAAAGGATGTGGATGCTTTGGAGAGGGTGCAGAGGAGGTTCACCAGGATGTTGCCTGGTATGGAGGGCTCTAGCTATGAAGAGAGGTTGAGTAGATTAGGATTATTTGCATCAGAAATATGGAGGTTGAGGGGGGACCTGATTGAGGTCCACAAAATCATGAGGGGTATAGACAGGGTGGATAGAAAGAAGCATTTCCCTAGAATGGGAAACTCAATTACCAGGAGTCACGGTTTCAAGGTGAGAGGGGGAAAGATTAAGGGAGATATATGTGGAATGTTCTTTATGCAGAGGGTGGTGGGTGCCTGGAATGCGTTGCCAGCGGAGGTGGTAGAGGCGGGCACGATAGCATCATTTAGGATGCATCTAGACAGATACATGATTGGGGAGGGTGCACAGGGATACAGATCCTTGGAAAATAGGTGATCGATTTTGATAGACAATCTAGATCCGCGCAGGCTTGGAGGGTCGAAGAGCCTGTTGCTTTTCAGTAATTTTCTTTGCTCTTTGTTCCTTAACCAAAATCTCTTCTACCAAATGGAAGCATGGATGTGATATATGCATGTGTCTGAGGTCTGCTGGATCATTTTTTCCCCTTTGTCATACAGATTCGGAGAATTAAGCAGCATAGAAACAGACACTTCCATCCAACGAATCCACGCTGACTATATCCTCAAACAAAATTTGTCCCACCTGCCTGTGTTTGGACCATATCCCTTCAAACCGTTTCTATTCATGTGCTTCTTGGAATACCATTTAAACATCGTAACTGTACTCACACCCATCACTTTCGCTGGAAGTTCATTCCATGCACCAAACACTTGCTAAGTAAAAAAATGTTGCTCCTCGTGTAATTTTTAAGTCTTTGCCTGCTCACATTAAAAATCTGCCCCACAGTTTTGAACTCCCCCACTTTAGGCAAAGGACTTTTGCTATTTACCTTGACTACGCCTCTCAAAATTTTATAAATTTGTGTCAGATCCTCCTCAAACTCCTGCCCTCCAGTGAAAAAAAATCTTAGCCCATCTTGCCTGTTTTTATAAAGCAAACCTACACATCTTGGTGAATCTTTGCTGAGACCTCTCCAGGTCAATAATATCCTTCCTCTGACATGGTGACCAGAACGGCACACAATACTTCAGGAGAGATTCCACCAATGTCCTGCACAACCTCAACATGACATCCTAACTCCGACACTCAAAGGTCTGAGCTTTCAAGGCAAGCTTATTTAGTGACTTCTTACCCAGCCTGGCTACTTTTACTGCAAATTTCAAAGAATTCTGTACCTGAACCTTTAGGTCTCTTTGTCCTCAACAGACATTTGGGCGCTGTAAATCAGAAATTAAAAACAGAAATTTCTGGAAAAGGCTAGCAGGTCTGGCAGCATCTGTGGAAAGAAATCAGTGTTAACGTTTCAGACCGAGTGACCTTTCCCCAGACTTGATGAGTTTTTCTGGCAATTTACCATTGATTCACCAACATTTCCTGTTTTGTGTTCGTTGCCAAATTTGTGTCCTGCCAGGGATCGTTAATCCAATGGGATTGAAGTTTGCTAACATATCAGAATGGAATGGGACATCTTATTAAATCTATATATTTAACATCAAAAGGACTACTTTCATTCGTCACCTAATCATCAACTCAATCATGTTTGCCAGGTTTTGTCTTTTACAAAGCCATACAGACTGTCATTTACTATCTCCAAGTGTAAATTATTTCTATCACAGATAATGATTTCTACAGATGCCCCCTCTGCCCAGCAAGAGTGACATTTGGTGACTGACTCATGATTGCTTGGTTTATTACCTTTAAATTTCACAGATGTAATGCATTCAACCATTCATTCGTTTGCCACGATACCAGTATTGAAGGAGGATTGAAAAATCGTGGCTGCAATCTCATATTTCTACAATTGCTTCTGCTCATCAACGCAAGAGATATCCATTATGGCTGGATGATGATTATTTGGACAGTACCATACATTTAATTCTCCCTTTTTTTGCTTGTCCAATTTCTTTACCTTCATAAAGTCTTTCTCCACAGATATAGTAGCAATGTTCTAATTCCTGAACACCGAGTCAGAGTGGTCATTCAGTTCATAGAATTTCGCAAGTGCATAAGTTACCATTCAGCCCATCAAGTGGCACTCTGAATCTACAAAGAACATCCCACCAAGATCTACGAAGTTATCCTAGTGACCCTGCATTCCCCATGACTAAACCACCTAACCTGCACACTTTTGACCTTTGGGAGGAAACTGGAGTACCGAGACGAATCCCACTCAGACACAGAGAGAATGTGCAGACTCCACACAGACAGTCGCCCAAGGGTTGAGTGAGGCCCGAAATCCTGACATCGTGAGGCAGCACTGCTTATCACTGATCCACCGTTCACCCCAATTGCTGAGCTATGCCTACCGTTTCTAATTATTTCCTCCTTGTACCTAATTTGTCCCATTTCCCCTCTGGCTATTTTCTAGTAGTTCCTTTGTGTTACTCCTGGTGCAAGTTGGCATGATTTGATGAGCGAGCATGTCATTGCTTACCTGGGGTTAAAAATCAATTACTGTCTTACAAGTGAAGCTGACGGGGGGTAATTAAATCTTTAATGCAGTATTATTCCACTGTATTTAAATGTAATTAATTCCAAAGTTATTCTTATTTTTTAAAGATATATTACTTACGTGCTTCAATATAAATATTTAGATTCACATTTCGGTTTTACTGTGTACAAGTCTGAGGTACCAGACCACAGTGAAAAATATGCGACATCAGCAGATTGATAAACCACGTTCTTCGGAAATAAGATGTTCTATGCAGCACAAACAGAGGCGCTCAGTGATGCAAAACAATGGTTTTGAAGAATTCTCACTTTTCTTGATACCCTGTTGTTTTTTTCAAAGAAAACCAAAGGTTCAACAACTGTCCTGACAGATGAAGTAACAGATTATAAGGTGGGTGCCATTATAAATGTGGATACAACAATTTAGAAGAAGAGGCGCTCGGAGATAAAGAAGGCAAAGTTGCAGCAGGTCAATATTTTGACTTGAACTCATTAACTGATGGATATTTAAAGGCCTGCTCACACAGCAAGGCTGCCAGACTTGAATAAAAATGCGAAAAGCCAGTTAACTAAGCCATAACCCTGCATTCTGTGTCAAACTGCGCTAGTGCAGGGGGTCCTTAGGCTATCTAAAACTCTCTAGGGTCACCAAGTTGAATGCATTGCAGGGCTAGATGGGGCTATGAAATTCAGGTCGGAAAGCCTTCAAATATTGAAACAAGTTCAAAGATTTTGCTGAATGGTCTTGCTCAGAGTGTAATTTTATTGTTGTAGAGGCAATTTGCAAGACCTTAAAGGGCAACTTGGACTTTTGATTACATTATCTGGACTTCCCAACCGTTGCCCTCCTCAGCAGTGTCGAAGTAGCTTCTGCAGTTCTGACGGTTCGGATTAGAAACTAGTCGAGCAGTACTGACACCAAAATCAACACCTTCATTGCTCACTGAGGAGGGAGACGAACACAGACTCCAACTCATTGAAGCAATATCCCCCAAACAATCCACATATACTGAAGAACAACTTTCTGGATGTGTCTAGGCAACTGCACCTCAGGAAACTTACACGTTCTTGAACTTTTGTGTTGAAATCTGTTGTCACCTGGAGGCAGACACCATGCTCAGTTGCCCAGATTGTGGTTAAGATGACAGCCGTCCTGCATTTCATTGCTTCTGGCTCCTTTCAGGGATTTGCAGGTGTCTGCTATAAGATTTCACAATCGGCTGAGCAAATGGATGTTGCACATGAGCAATGCTGCGTTTTTGTGCAGAAGACATTTATGTAATATTTGCAACTGATGCAACAACCAGAATAAGAGAACCTTCAGATTTACGATGCAGATTCGACTCCAAAGGTGTGGGGAGTCATAGATCACGTCAATGTGACAATCAAGGTGACCAAAGATCAATCAGCAGGATTGAAGAACTCACCCCATTAATACAACGGGTATCCAACAGTCAAAATACATGCCAGGGCAGGACAAATTCATCCCTGAAAGCCATCAGAAACTCCCAGGAAAATTCAATCACGTTGTCAGCCAATCACACAAAGGTAGGAGGATGCAAAATATGTTTGTTGTGGCCATGAGCAACAAACATGAAGCAAGAGACTTGCATTTGGTGCAGGAATGAGAAGATAAGGTGTAACAATCAGCAAGACTGGAGGTAGTGGAACAGTCAAGATCTAAAGGCAGTTTGTGCTGGATGTGAAACAGAGTCAGAAGGCCAGGAGGATGGAAATACACAAAGTTGGACAAGTGAATGGAAAGAGAGACAAGTGTTTCGATGGAGGGAGATGGGTTGCAAAGTTTGGAATGTTGTAAAACAGATGAAGGACTACTAAGGGGAGACCGCATATTCAGATGGGAACCAGCAAAACATCAGAAATGAATTCCTTGCAACTGAATGTGTGATCACGAGCCTCGGGCGACAGGAGATCAGAAGCGACCAGATGGAGGAAATGTAGTGAATACTAATGTAAGGAATGCTCTGTGAACTGGATAATTTAATGTCATGCAGTTTTCTTTCATGAAGATTTCAATTAATTACATGATATTACATGTCAAAGGATCGCATAATGATTGTTGGAGGCAAAAATGTAACAGATAAACGATCACTTCACTCTATCAGGGAACCTATGTTGAGACTGGTGATTTTTTATCATTGGAAAGGAGTGTCAGTTTTCTTTTCAAAAAGCATTCATTTTTAACTTTTGTATAGATCAGGATATTTTATAGAAGTCCCAAAATTGAATTCAGTGGATGTTCAATGAGATTTGGGCGTTCAGGGGTATGGCTCTTTAAAATGCCTTGCATAGGTGCAGAAAGTAATCAAGAAGGCTAATAAAATACTGGCTTTCATATCTAAAGGGCTTCAGTATAAGAATGCAGATCGCACACAAGGTATGCAAAACTCGGGTTCGTACTGTGAGCAGATGTAGTCTCAACACCTGAGGAAGGATGTTTTGGCCCTGGAAGGCATTCAGTGCAGGTTTACAAAGATGATGTCTCGATTTCAGAGGTTAAATTATGAGGAGAGATGAGATAAATTAGGGCTTAGAATTGGAAAGGTTAGGGGGAGGTCTAACCAAGGCTGCCAAGACATTAACACAGAAAGACAGGGTAGCTGAACTTACTTCCACTGGTGAAAGATTCTAGAACTCGGGGACATACTCTGTGAATTGGAGCCTGGCCATTCAGGAGAGACTTTAAAATGCTCTGGTAATGGAGCTTTGCAACTCTCTTCCTCAAACGGTGATTGATGCGATGGCTCAGTGGTGAGCAATGCAGCCTCACAGGACCAGGGACCCAGGTATGATTCCAGCCTTGGGCAACTGTCTGTGCAGAGTTTGCACATTTTCCCTGTGTCTGCTTGAGTTTCCTCCAGCTTCTCTGGTTTCCTCGCACAGTCCAAAGATGTGCAGGCAAGGTGCATTGGCCCTGCTAAATTGCCCGTATTGCTCAGGGCTGTGTGGGTCATTGGGAGATTGGTTAGGGTGGGATGCTTCAAAGGGCAGTGTTAACTTGTTGGGCTGAAGGGCTTGTTTCCACACTGTAGGGAATCTAATCTAACTCAGCTATTAAATCGACATTTTTTGGAACCAAAAGTATTCAGGGATTGGGGCCCAGTGCAAGCATTTGGAATTGGGCCACAGATCAAGCATTATCTCATTGACTGGTGGAGGAGGCTCAAGGCGCTGAATGGCCTATTCCTTTTCCTGTGCTGTTCTGTTGTGCCAATTCAATGCCTCACTGAATGAACACTTTACGTCGATATTTTAAATTTAAAGTCAATGGAGCAGTGACGATTCTCGAGGATTTTCATGAATTTTTCACAAAATGCTTTAGGGTGAGAACAAATTGCCCATGCGGCAACAGGAATGAAGAAATATTACCACTGGGAGAGTGTATCACGAAATAAAGGAGTAGTGAGCATGAAAGTGGTGCTGTGAAAAGTCGGAAGTAGACCTCCAGAAAATCTCATAGAGACGTAGTTGGAGATGTGAGTGAGTGAGAGGTTGTCCCTTGCGTGCAAATAACCACAGCAGCATTCCTGATGTACTATATAATCAAGGCACAATAGAGGAAGAAGGAAATAAATCAAAAGAACATGACGAGAGAAAAATTACTGGGGTAATTATTGAGTTTCAAAGCTGACAAGCCCCGTGGACGTGATGGGTTGTGCCCTCGGATACAAACTAAACAGCTAAAGAGACAATGGATGCATGGTAGTGACATTCCAAGAATCCTTAGCTTCTCAAAATGTCCCAAAGGACAGGAAAATAAACAGAGACAAAACTCAGGTTAATTAGCGTCAAAATTGTCATTAGAAAAGTGTTAAAGTCCATTATAAATTATGTAATTGCTGAAAATTTAAAAGTACATAACCAAACCAAGCTGATTCAACATGTCTTCATCAAAATGGAAATCATGACCCACAAATTAACCATGATTCTCTGAGGAAGTAACAGACAAGCAGATAAAGGGGAACTTATAGATGTAAAAGATCTGAATTTTCGAAAGGTATTGGAAACGTTCCTGCAAATAAGACTACTGAATAAGAGTCCATGGTGGGTAGGTCATATATTTACATGAATAGAGAACGAGAGAATTAATAGAAGACAGACTTAGGATCAGGGGGACATTTTCCAGATGGCAATTGGCAACTCGTGGAGCATCGCTGGGATGAGTGCTGGAAGTGCAGTTATAAGGCAAATGATTGTGTTAAGAGCAAAGTTGGTCGGAAGATAAGTGGCGAGGATGAGTCAAAACATCTGCAGAGAAATATAAACAGGTTAATTTAGAGTGAAAATGTGGTTGTTGGAATATAATGAGGAAAGTTCGCTTTTGCAGAAGAGTAGCGGCATAATCTCAGAATAAGCAGTTGCACATTTAAGACAGAGGCAAGGAGGAATTTCTTCTGTCAGTGGGTTATGAATTTGTGCAGTTCATTACCACAGAGATGAGTCGAGGCTGTGTGATGACGTATTTCCAGGCTGAGATAGATTTTGTTTTTAATCAGCAATAGAAACAAGGGTATTAGGTATGAAAATGAAGTTAACGATTTTTAGATTACCCTTGATGAATAGTGGAGCAAGCAGGGGATTTCTACATAGAATATTATTTATTTCGGCCCTTCGCAGGTGCTATCTCTTCATACCTTGTCAGGTACATTTCAGGTACTCATCTGAAATAACAGCTTCTTTTAAGAGAAAATCTTGCAAATGCAAGAAATGCAAAACTTGCCATTTTACCATTTTCTGCCTCACCATTCAAAACTCAATGCACTCACCTGTTCCCAAAGTAGTGCAGTCTTGGTCAAAACCAGAAGTTCTATCATATTTCATGCTGCGCTGACACGTCTGGACAGATCTGCTGAACTGGGCTTGGTACACTGAAGAGAAGTGTCCACAGCTGATCCTGTTTACGCTGAATGTAACTGTGCACTGAGCTGAATGGAAATTTTCAACAGTGAATGTAAATATTCTCAACTGGTTTCTTTCACCGTACTCATAGTAGACAGATTCACAATGATTCTCTCGACGTTGTGGTGAATTGTGCTCAACTGCACGTTTCTGCCCTGACCAAACTCGCCCTGAGGGCATCAGCTGTCCTTTTGTTACAGAAGAGTACTGGATGGGCTTGTCTACACTTAATTTGACCTTGTGAAACTGGGCAAGTCCCTTTATGTTCAATAAATGGATTTAACCCCATCCTGCCCCATGCAACTCCGTGGTGAAGATGACCACAGTGACATGGTCCGGTGCAGACAGAATGTAATAATATTTATTGGACCGGTTTCTGCTGAATGTAATCACACTGAATAGGCTTTACCAGCTGTAAAGGCACAGCCAGAAAGCAGTAAACAGCAATTCAAATATAACTGTCGAATTGAGCCTGTGCATGTTGAATTGAACCTGATCAACCTGTGCTTGTCACGTCGGAATACAATATAATGTTTCACATACAGTCCAATCTGCACTCAAAATAATTTTATAAATCATCGACCTGTTAACACAGTATGAAATATGATGGACATGTCCATAATCCGTGCACGGACTGTTCCCTTTCATTGTTTATGCAGTTTCAGACAGACTTGAACCTAATCAGTGATCGTACAGACTGAGCAAATATCAGAAGAGGAGACGTGGCTGCACTGTCCAATAAAACAGAATATCTCAGTTCCGAGATATCTTATTCATAGTCATGGGTACGTCATGCACTGCACACTTGTGCATATTTTTCATCGCCTGTTTAGTATTGCACATTTTTTAATCGAGGAGACCACACCCTCTCAGTCCTTCACTTTGGAACAGTGCCAGTGCTCATGAATAAAATTGCTATCTGATCAAAATTGAAGACAAACCAAGCCTGAAGAATGTCTAATTTGGTTTCTCCAATTAGTGTAATTATTGCAAAAGTCCAAGGTGTTTAATTGAGTCCCTGGAGCCTGGCATCAGGTACAAATGTGTCTATCACCCCAAATACAACTGCAGCTTGAGTCTGAAATGCACGGATTACCAAAAGGGCTGGTCTTTGCTATTTACTATCCAATCCTAGCAGCTATAGGAGTTCCAGGTATTTGTTCCTTGTTGAGTAAGAATGATTTTTAATAGCTTTTTGAACTTTTTTCAGATGAGTTTACTCCTTCTTTCAGTTATCAATATTGCAGTGTCAAAACTCCCATATTTCTTTTTTTGAATTCAGTCCGGCAATGCGGTCACATTCAACGGGATTGTCTATTTAGGGCATGTAATTTTGTGGGAGTCAGTGAGGTCACTTGGCCGGATGCAGGTTTCTGGTTCAATTCCTGCACTGGCTGAGGTTGCAGCAAAGGCCTCTCCTTCTCAACCTCTCGCATCGCCTGAGGTGCAGTGACCTTCATGTTAACCCATCAAAAGTCACCTCTCACTAACGAGAGAGCAGCCCTAAGGTCCAGTAACAGTATGACAACTTCACCAGAGATTAGAATACCTCGCCTCCCTTTTAAGGGACTTAATATCTCTGAGAACCAACAAAACGTTTTTCAACAAATTTCTAGTTTTTATTCTCCGCCTTAAAATTTATTTCTCCGTTTCAATAGCATAGCTTCTATACATTGCCAGCGCACTGATTTGCGTTGAGTGCTATCATTTTCTCCCGCTTCTTCTGTTTGTTGTTAGCACCAGAAGCGAGAAGATTTGATTTGTTGTTTTCCTAATGCCATTCCGACACTGAGGTACTTCAATTTTACAATAGGATAGCACTTATTGTCGGTGATGGAATATTAACAGCGGCTTCTTTAGAGTTCAGTGAGATTTTATATTCGACTTTTATTTGCACATCTTCCACTTATAACAGGTATAACACTCTGAACAGTGTAATATTCAGTCAAAACTGAAGGCAGGATTTAAAACCAAAATCATTGGACTCGAAAGAGAGAGTGCTGCCAACAGAGCTGTACTGAGACTTTATCTATACTGTTGCTTTGTTGTCTGTCACAAAACAATGCTGCATCAGCTTAAAATCATTATCAGCTTAAATTCATTATCAGGTGCAATCGAAGAATTCTTTACGTTTAGAGATGAGTCTTCAGTTTAAGTGCTCTCTCCAGGATATCTACTTCAATGTGAAACTGTTAGGATTGTTTGATATTCAACGTTGTCTGTTTCTTTTGGCATTTTCCATGGTTCATATAATATTCTCGCTTCTTCAATCTGCCAATGTTTCCGAGTACTTTTAGCTTTGTTCCTCTGCACACATTGCCTGACGGCACAATGGAATGAATTTCATGCAACTCAATCAAAAAGAAAGAACATCAAAACGGTGAATGTATCCTTATTGCCACTGTTACATCATACTGAGAGTTTACTGCAAATTACAGATTTTTCTGCACTTGAATAGAAATATTTTCAGTTGCAAGATATGGACTCTTTTCTTTCTAATTACTTCGAGCAAGTTAAGCATTATTAAATGTCTGTTTTTGTCTTTCTTTGTCTACATCGACATTTTACAACATCGTGTACTCATTCATTACATCTTTTTTTCATAGCTAACCTTTCAGTGATTCTAATCCTGTCACGGGAAAGGTGCGGACTTTCCAAATGCATCGCATATTATCTGGTATCCATGGCCGTGACGGATGTCCTTGTCATTATCACAGCTGTGATATTAAACCGGATTGTGGGTATTTATTTCCCAATGTCATTCTTGTCCATTACCCCAGTCTGCAGTGCCAGCCTTACAGTTATATATGGAATCAGAGATTCTTCTGTCTGGGTAACTGTCACTTTCACCTTTGATCGATTCATTGCCATTTGTTGCCAGAAGCTGAAAATGAAATATTGCACTGAGAAAGTAGCGGCTGTGGTTATAGCAACTGTCTGCATTCTGAGCTGTCTCAGAAACATCCCTTTGTATTTTATTTATGAGCCTTCCTTTATCATTAACGGTGTACCTTGGTATTGCAGCCTCAAATCAACATATTACACCTCACCCCACTGGGTTGCTATTGACTGGATAATAGTCATTTTAAACCCTTGTCTCCCATTCATTCTGATTTTGCTGCTCAATGTCCTCACTGTCAGGCATATTGTATTGGCCAGTAGAGCCCGCAGGAGACTCCGGACCAGGAACAATGGAGAGAATCAGAATGACCCAGAGATGGAAAAACGGAGGAAGTCCATTGTCTTACTCTTCGCAATCTCAGGCAGTTTCCTTCTGTCGTATTTATTGGTTCTCCTGACTTTCCTCTGTGTTCAAATTGCAAATGTTAGTTATTTCTCAGGTTCTAATTACAATGAATCGAATTTTCTCCTTGAGGAAGGCGGATTTATGCTTCAACTTTTGAGTTCCTGCATCAACCCATTTATTTATGCAGGGACCCAGAGTAAATTCAGAGAGCAGTTAAAAACTTTGGTGAAGTTCCCCCTGACACTCGTGTTTGAATGTTTTAAATAGTGCTCAGAAGAAAACTACATAAATCACAGTAAAATGCAATTTGAATTCAAGTTTATAGTTTGTCCTTTTTTATGTTCGGTTGCACATTTCATCTCAATTACACTGTTCTTTGAATTCGCCTGCTGCACATTCTGTGATATGACTAGCTGTCCCTGGAGATACACACGCACCTGATGATCTGCGATATGAGAAATGTATCAAACAGGACATAATGACGATTTCCAAAGTTCTCAGTGGCACTGATATTACGAAAGAGGTTTCTTTTATCCCTCAGTACAACTCTTAGAAAGCAAAGGTTGGCCATGTGGCTCATTGATCCTGCTCTGCCTTTCAATAAGATCACGGCATATCTTTATCATGGATGCAGGCCACCCTACCCACCCACAACCCATAATCCTTAATTCCTTTGCCGTTCAAAAACGTATCCATCTTTGCTTTAACAACATTCCATCACGGAACCTCAACTGTTTCAATGGGTAGGCAATTCCCCAGATTCACAACCCTTTGGGTGAAGAAGCTCCTCCTCAACTCATTCCTCAATGTGCCCAGCCTTATTTCGAGGCTATGCACCCTAGTTCTATTTGCAACTACCAGAAGAAAAAAAGCCCCCTGCTTCAATCCGATCTCAACCCCTTCATTATTCTATACGTTCCAAGAAGATCCCCCATCATTCTTCTAAGTCCCAGTCAATGTAGCCCCATTCTACTCAATCTCTCCTCATAAAGCACCTTTCTCAATTTCAAAATTAACACCCCTCGGGCAATGAAGGATAATATTACATCTGCCTTCTACATTACTTGCTCCATCTTCGAACCAACTTTTTGTGATTCATGCAAAATAAGACTCAGGTACTTCTGTCCAGCAGAATGCTACAATATTCATCATTTAGCTATGAGTCTATTTTGTTGTTATTTCTGCAAAAATGGGTGACTTCACATTTACCAACATTTTAGTACATCTGCCAGTCTCTTCCCCACTCAACTAACCTCCCTATATTTCTCTGCACACTTTACTCTACCCCTCATTTTAGCGTTATCTAACGCAATGCACTTGGTCCCCAACTCTATATCATCTATTTGAACAGTAATCAATTGCTGTCCCAAGACTGACACCTGAGGTACACCACTAGACACTGAACTCCAACCAAAAATCAACAATTTTTACACACACTTTGCTTTCTATTAGTTAACCAATCCTCTATCCATCGTAATACATGAGCCATAATGCCATGAATCTTTATGTTATGCAGCAGCATTTTGTGCAGTGCCTTGGAAAATAGCTTCTGGAAATCGAGCTTCATTACATCCACCAGTTCTGCATTTACCACCGTGCTTGTAATGGCCTGCATTTCACGGAACTATGCTGTGTCTGCCTCATGGGACAATTTCTATCCAGATGCTCCGTTATTTCTTCCTTGACTACAAATTGAAGCATTTTCCACACCACATAAATTGATCTCATTGGCCGATACTTTCACATATTTTGTCTACCTTGTTTCATGAACAGCAGCGTCACATTTGCTGTTTCACTTAACTTCATTCCA
The DNA here is from genome assembly GCF_030684315.1 of Stegostoma tigrinum. Classification (NCBI taxonomy): domain Eukaryota; kingdom Metazoa; phylum Chordata; class Chondrichthyes; order Orectolobiformes; family Stegostomatidae; genus Stegostoma; species Stegostoma tigrinum. Next base: position 9,031,370 of record NC_081396.1, on the reverse strand, counting down.
ACATTTTCCTGCAAGAAAGAGAGTCTGTGCCAGTCATTCTGCTGTTTCCAATGATTACATCTAATTTCCAAAATGAAAATCCAAACTCCTTAATTTTCTGTTAACCTGATTTATAACACAAGTGATAAAGTCAGTAACAGCTATTTCACCACAAAGCGACTCGTTGCAAAATCAAGGTAATGAATCTGGTAATATGTGCAGCTGGCACTGAGAAACAAAATGACCATGAAAGCTGCCAAATTTTCATCACAAACCAAACTACTTCATTAATGTCCTTCAGGAAAGTGAACCAGTTATTGCTTGCAAACGTCGGAAAGAGATGGAGATTTGAGAGTGTCAGGGATGAAGAGTGTAATTTGGTTATAACAGGACCACAGTTGGACGGAGACCCCAACTGCTCACGCCAGACATGTCGAAGGATATTGCAGGGAAATGTGAATGCCAGGACTTCCAATTAGCGCACAGCCTGACCTGTCTGTCATCCAGTTTTGGGTCACATGACTCCAGGTCAGAATCCAACAGGTTCATTTGAAATCACAAGGCTTTGGAGATTCGCTCCTTCTTCAGGTGTTCGCGACAGAGGAAATACAAGACACAGCATTTTATGTGAAAGATCAAAGAGTCATACCACTGATGATGATGGACGAAACAAACTTAAGATGCTGCTCAATCTTCACTCAGTTGGAAGTTTTTAATTGGTTAATATGTATATGTAAATCCCGAATTCCTTTCGAGTCACTGTTCTGAGAGAACTGAAGTATCAGTGTAAGGAATTCCCACACACACACTCTCGCACGCTTTCGCGCGCACTCTGTCTCTCTTTCTCTTCCACTCACGCAGTCTCCATCTCTCACCTCACACTCACTCTCCCAGACACAGGCACATCCTCTCCTCCCACACGCAGATGCTCTCTCTCTCGCTCGCACACACAGGCACTCTCTCCCCGGTACAAGCAAGCGCTCTCTCCCGCAAATGCACACATTCTCTCTCTCTCTCTGTCTCTCTCTCTCTCACACACACTCACACACACACACACACACACACACACACACACAGGGAGCTCGTTCGTTCGTTCACGGACGTTTCATTCCCTGGCTGGGTAACGTCATTACTGCAGCCTCCGATGAAGTGCTGTTGTATTTTCCTGCCTTTTATTTGAACCCGGGTGTCCATTGAGCTGGATTACCAGCTTTCTTTCATAATGGGGTGTTTATGGGGTCGAGCTCTATGTGTTTGTTGATGGCTTTCTCAATGAATGGCAGGCGGAAAAACACAACAGCTCTTCATCAGAAGCTGCACCGATGACGTTACCCAGCAGTGTCATGAAGCGTTTGTGAAACAACGAACCAGATCGGCGAGTGAACCAACGACAACCCGAGCTGCACATCTACTCTCAAGCCTTAGACGCTTTCTGCCCGCCCAGCGCACAGACATTCTCTCACGCACAGACAGACACTCACTCTCCTGCACTCGCCCACACACTTTCTCTCTCACACACACGGGCTCTCTCTCTCTCTCTCTCTCCCTCTCCCACACAGACACACATATACACACTCACTTTCTCTCTGCCCCTCCCACTTACACACACACACACACACACATACACACACACACACACACACATTCATCAATGGGGTGAATTTGTATTTGAAAATACATTCCATTTTTATTCAAAGAGCACACAATTTATAGTTGGTCAGACAATGTGGCATTTACAATTTCCTACTTTAGAAATGAAACCAGTCTGATTCCAAACTTAAACAGAAACAGATTGTAAATGAGGCCTCACATCTAACATGCATTGTGTGACCAAAAATGTCATCTCTTCTTTGTACTGATCAAACCTTTAGTTCTCGCAGGACAATTGCATGCACGGAATTTCGGGATTTACTTTTACATCTATATCAAGTAAAGCCTTCTCCTTGATGAAAGATTTAACAGCACCTTACGGTTGTTTAATACATCCTCATCAGTGGTGTGACTCTTTGATCTTTTACTTATAAATTCTCTTTCTGATGTGATCTCTCTCACGAACACCTGAAGAAGGAGAGAATCTGTTGGACAATAACCTGGTACCCTATGATTTCTGACCTTGTCCGCCCCAGTCCAACACCGGCACCTCCATATCCAGTACTGAATGAGTAGAAACTTATGATCTCCCAGCTGGCAGCTTCCTAGCTCTTATGCCAGTCATGCCCAGGAGTGGGACAGTCTCGTGTCATCGTCTGAGTAGCCTAGTAGGGGAGTGGGGATGATGGGGAAAGAAACCTCCTGATCTGAGCCGTATTCCTGGAGAGGGAATAAGTAAAGTCTGTAAATAAGCAAGTCTGTGACCATTCAAAGAACAAAGAAAATTACAGCACAGGAACAGGCTCTTCAGCCCTCCAAGTCTGCACCGATCCAGATCCTTTATCTAAACCTGACACCTATTTTCCAACGACCTGGATCTCTCTGCTCCCTGCCCATTCATGTATCTGGCTAGATACAGCTTAAATGGTGCTGTCATGCCCGCCTCTACCACCTCCTCTGGCACCACATTTCAGGCACTCACCACCCTCTGTGTAAAGAACTTTCGACACATATCTCCCTTAAACACTTACCCTCTCACCTTGAAATCGTGACCCCTGGTAATTGGGTCCCCCACTCTGGGAAAAAGCTTCTTGTTATCCACTCTGTCTGTACCTCTCATGATTTTGTAGACCTCAGACTGGTCCACCCTCAACCTCCATCTTTCTAATGTAAATAATCAGAACCTACTCAACCTCTCTTCATAGCTAGCACCCTCCATACCAGGCAACAGCCTGGTGAACCTCCTCTGCACCCTCTCCAAAGCATCCACATCCATTTGGTAATGTGGCGAGCAGAGCCATTCATCTGAGCAGGGGACTAACAGGATGCTATTTTCAGCCTTTGGGAAGTTGAAGTTCAAGAATTGTACAATTTGATTTGTCTCATTGGATTTGGCGTTTCCCTCTGATTTTGTTTTCTGTTCTCATTTTTGTATGATTTTCCCTACTTTGGAGGTTTCTAGTCACACCTCATGCAAAACACATCTTTTGTGATTTGTCTGCTGCCATTGGTTTCACAACATAAACCCTTTCATCACTTAATTTCTCCCCTCGCGCCCTACCACAGACATTCTGTTTTATTCATCTTCCCACTTCCGCCCGACATCCACAACCTGGCGCTTCTCACTTGCACACAGATCTGCAACTGTAACTCAATTTCTGTCTCAAATGAATCTTTGATGCCATTGGGCATCTCCAGCACTATGTCATCACGGTTCAGATTTTAAACATACACAGTGTTTGCGGTTATTTGTTCGCTCACTGAGCCAGTTGTTCCATGGCGTGCAGAACTTTCATTACCATTACAGGAAACGTCCTCAGCGCATCCTCTAATCGAAGTGTTGGTGTTCTGCTCTGTTCTGAATTTATACGATCCTCTGTTGGGATGGGTTGTGTCCCTTCCAGTTCTGTTTTCTTCAGCATATCTTCATGTGCTTGTCAATAGAATCCCATGTTGTGAACCAGGTCTCCAGAAATTCCCTTGCATGTCTGTTGTTCGCTTGTCCCAGTATAATCACTTTGTCCCAAACAAAATGATGGCCTTCACTGACTGTGTGTATCAGGACAAGTGAATATTGGTCATACCTTTTTACTGCTGTTTGGTGTTTGTGTATCCTGGTCATCAGTTTCCTCCATGGTTGGCAAATGTCATTGGGTGGGGGAGAGGAGGAAGGCGTTTTCCTCACTCCTCCCTCCCTAACTGTTTTCCAGGACACCTCAGCTCTTGGGGAGAGCATTTTCCCCAAGGAGCCAGACATACCAGTTTCAGGAGAGGACGAGGACTTCAGGCCTCCGTCCAGGCACAGAACAGGCCTCGATGGAGTGCATCAAGGATGGTCCTGCCATGACCCGCAGCTCTCACTGCAGCTAGCCAAGGACAGCCACCTGGAGGGGGTTCAGGCTCAGTAGTGAGCGCTGGTGATTACACCAGAGTCCATCAACCTTTATAGTTCCTCGTGTCCCCCACTGAGATCCCCTTTATCCCCATCAAGGAACACTGGAACATGTGCCACGTCTGTTGCTTAATCTGATGGTGTGGCTGGTGGGAAGACAGGGTGTATGCTGCTTCGTTTCATGAATATGTACACTCCCTCAGTAAGGCTGAGGCAAATACGCTTCTACAGAGAAGCGTCCATTCATCTCACTTTCATCAACAAAAGCCAGTGTGTTGTCCACAGGGAAGTTTGTAACTGTGTCCTCGAGACATGCACCATGCTGGTGCCCAATCTGGTTTGGCATCGGGGATGAGCTTGCGGGATTGAACAGGTCCTTCGATTTGGTAGACACCTGGTGAAATCTCCATCCTGACTCCATCGCCTGGGGTCAGTGCATTGAGGACCGACTGCCTGTACAGTTCATGAGCATATGCCTCTTGCACTCTGGCAGCCTCGATGATGCAGGTACCATGCAGAGACCACCACTTGGTGTGGGAGAAGTTCCTTCTATCTGGCTCATGCAGCATGCGATCAGAGAATCCTTACGGTGTGAAAACAGGCCATTTAGCCCAACAACTCCACACCGCCCCTCTGAAGATCATTCCACCCCGATCATTCCCCTACCCAGGCCTTTATCATGTCTCACCCACCTAACCTAAGCATCCCTGGGCATTACGGGAAATTTAGCATGGCCAATCCACCTAACCTGCACATTTTTGGACTGTGGGAGGAAACTGGAACACCTGGAGGAAACCTACACAGATACAGGGAGAAGGTGCAAACTCCACACATTCACCCGAGGGTGGAATCAAATCCGGGTGCCTGGCGCTGTGAGGCAGCAGTGCTAACCACTGAGTTAAAGTGATGCCCTGGCATTTTAACAAACTGCTGCTGGACGATGAGCTGTTCCAAGATTCTTTTCATCAATTCTGGACTGGCCCGAGATCGTAACAAGGGGGCGCTTACTCTCCTTGAGGCTCTGCTGGGATGTGGGCACAGCTGACATCTGCATCTTCTGTCAGGGCTAAGCGAGGGGATCAAAAAGAGACGGATATCCAGGATGAGGATTTGAAGAAGGAGGTGCTTGGTCTGGAGTCATGTCTCACTCAACCTGAGGACGACACGGCCCTGTCGGCGTTATAAGAAGAGAAGCACATGCGCTTCCAGGGCGCACAAGTGTCGTTGTGAATCTGGCTCCTCCAGGACCTGGACTGCAGCTCCCCCTTCTTCAATCCTCGGGAAGAAAGGCACAGTGCTCATTCGCGGCCACTGATCTAGAAAATGGAGGGCATCGGGGCTCAGATTCTTGCTTATTACATGGCTGCCTTCACTCCCGATCCATCCAGTGGGGATGCTCACAGAGTTTTGTGGGGGAATCTGCTGTAGCTCAGCCCTGAGGATGCCAGAAGACTCGATTCTCCTGTAAGTTTGAAGAGCTGAGTGGCACCCTTGTCCAGCTCTTGAGGAGCAATCCCATGGGTCCGGATCGATTGACAGTGGAGTCCTTCAGGGTATTCTCGCTCATCCTGGGGCTGGTGATTTTGTACGGGTCCTGGGGGACTGCCTTACAGCAGAAGCGCTGCTGCTTCCTTGGTGGAAGGTTGTCCTCGTGCTGCTACCAAAGGAAGGTGATCTTTGTTCTCTTACAAACTGGCGTCCGGTCTCTCTCCTCAGCATGGGCATTAAAATTTTTGGCAGTGTGTTGGCTTCTCACCTGGCATCTGTGATGGCCAACCTGACCAGTCATACACGGTTCTGGACTAGAGGATTGATGACAAAGCCCATCTGTCCAGGCTTAGAGGCAGCATTGAATGTACTCAGTAAAAGAGGACAAATGTATATGAGGAAAACAGTACTTTTGCAGGCAGTGCATGGTCAGGATCTAGAAAGCACGACTCGAGTCTGGTACAGGCAAATTTAATTCAGGCATTCAAAAGTTAATGGTATGTATATTTGAACAAGAACAATGAGCAGCACTATGAAAAGAAAGTAAGAAAATGGAATCAAATAAGATGCAAATTTGGAGGGCTGCACAGGTGTGATGAATGACATGGAGTTTTCTGATTTATAATGAAAAATATTACAGGCAAGGAGGTGCTGAACGTGTTGAAATGCAAAAATATGAATCATTCCCAGGGATCCAATCAGGTGTATCCTACAACCTTGTGGGAAACTCGGGAATTCATGGCTCAGCCCCTTTGCTGATACAATTGTATACTCAATACACATGAGTGAGGTGCCAGAACAGTGGACAATGGCGAATGTGGTGCCATTGTTTCTGAAAGTTGATACAGAAAAGCCAGGGAACTATCGACCAGTCAGCTTGACGTCAGTGGTGGGAACACTGTTGAAACAATTTCTGAAGGACAGGATCTACATGCATTTGTAATGGCAAGGACTGAACAAGGATAGTCAACATGGTTTTGTGCATTGGAAATCGTGAAGCAGTAAATTGATTGAGTTTTTGTGAAGAAGTGACAAAGAAGACTGATGAAGACAGGGCAGTGAAGATTGTGTAGATGGCCTTCTGAAGGCGTTTGATATGGTTCCACGTGGTAGACTGACTAGCAAGGTTAAACCTCATGGAATACAGGGAGGGGGAGCCATTTGGATACAAAATTGGCTTGAAGCGAGGAGACTGAGGGTAATTGTTGAAGTCTGTGACCAGCTGTGAGCCACAAGGATTGGCGTTGTGTTTATGGTTGTTTTTTTTTATTTATTTTGACATTTGTAGAGTTATGCTGCATGGAAACAGACCCTTTCACCAAAGATGTTTGCTATTTACCTGAACTACGCCTCTCAAAATTTTATAAATCTGTATGAGATCTTCCTCAATCTCCTGCCCTCCAGTGAAAAAAAAATTCTGAGCTTGTCCTGCCTATTTTTATAACGCAAACCTCCTATTTTCCCCAACATCCTGGTAAATCTTTACTGAACCCTCTCCAGGACAATAATATCCTGCTCATAACAAGGTGACCAGAACGGCACACAATACTCCAGAAGAGATCCCACCAACGTTCTGCACAACCTCAACATGACGTCCTAAATCCTACACTCACATTCTGAGCAAGAATGGAAAGCTTGTTCAGCAGCTTCTTCACCACCCTGTCTACTTTTACTGCAAATTTCAAAGAATTATGTCCCTGACCCCCAGGATCCTTTTGTTCCCAACAGCACTCGGGGCCAAGAAGAAAACGGAATAAAATGAATCAATTTTCTAAAAAGTAGCACGGTTTTGTTATGGTAATAGCTTTTAAGGCAAACATAGTACACCATTTGCTTTAAATTGCCTTTCAATATTCTTCCCTCCAAAATGCATTTTCACACTTCTCAGAGGTGTTATCGATCTGCTACTTTCTGCAATCTACGTCGGCCTGGAGTTTGTTATTCTGTTTCTCACTGTTCACTATATTTGCTACTCATATGTGATCTGCAAACATTGAAATTACACACAGACTGTTGACGTATTGAAATATATATGTGTGAATGCGTGTCCATATATATAAATATATATATATAGAGAGAGAGAGAGAGAGAGCAGTGATGAGAATCACTGGGCATTAGAAGGTACGTTCCATCAATCTGTAAAACAACCATTCACCATCATTAAATAAAAACTGAAAAAAAATTGTGGATGCTGTAAATCAGAAATTAGAAACAGAAATTTCTGGAAAAGGACAGCAGTTCTGGAAAAATCTGTGGAAAGAAATGGGTGTTAACATTTCAGACCGAGTGACCCTTCCCCCGATTTGATGAGCTTTTCCAGCTATTTCTGTTCAGTCACCATCTTTTCCTGTTTTATGTTCCTTACCGAATTTGTCTCAAAACTGTAACTGCCAGGGCACATTAACCCAATGGGATTTAACTTTGCTGACATATAAGACTGGAATGGGACATTGTATTAAATCCACATATTTAACATCAACAGGACTACCTTCATTATTAACGTAATCATCAACTCAATCGTGTTTGCCAGGTTTTGTCTTTACCAAAGCCATACAGACTGCCACTTGTTCTCTCCAAGTGAAAATTATTTCTATCGCAGATAATGATTTCACCAGTTGTCCCCTCCGCCCATCATGACTGACATTTGGGTGACTGATTCATGATTACTTGGTTTATTTCCTGTAAGTTTCAGCGATGTATTGCATTCAACCATTCATTCGTTTCTCACGATACCAGTATTGAAGGAGGATTGAAAAATAATGGCTACAATCTCATATTTCGACCCTTGCTTCTACTCATCAACGCAAGAAATATCTATTACGGCTGGATGATGATTATTTGGAAAGTACCAATCATTTATTTATTCCTATTTATTATTTTGTTTTCTACTTCTCCAATTTCTTTACCTTTCTTTCTGCACAGATACATCAGTAATGTTCTAATTCCTAAACACCGAGTCAGAGTGGTCATTCAGTTCGTAGAATTTCACAAGTGCAGAAGTGAACATTCAGCCCAAGTGCACACTGAATCTCCAAAGAACATCCCAACAAGACCCACGACTTTATCCTTGTAACCCTGCATTCCACACAGCTGATCCAACTGACCAGCACACTTTTGACCTTTGGGAGGACACTGGAGTACCCAGAAGAATCCCACTCAGACACCGAGAGAATGTGCAGACTCAACACAGACAGTCGCCCGAGGGTTGAGTCAAGCCCGAAATTCTGGCATTGTGAGGTAGCAGTGCTAATCACTGAACCACCGTCCACCCCAATTGCTGAGCTATGTCTACTGTTTCTAAACATTTCCTCATTGTACTTAATTGGTCCCATTGCTCCTCTAATCGTTCTTTAGTAATTCCTTCATGTTACTTCTGCTGCAAGTTGGCATGTTTTGGTGATCGAGAATGTCATTGCTTCACTAGGGTCAAAATCAGTTACTGTCTTCCAGTGAAGCTGCTCTGGTGGTAATTACAACTCTAATTCACTATTATTCCACTACATTTAAAACTAATTAACTCCAAAGTTATTCTTACTTTTTTAAAATTTTCATATTACTTACATGTTTCAACAGAAATATTTAGATTCAAATTTACGTTTCATTTTCACTTGTACTAAAGTGAGAGGTACCAGACTACAGTGAAAAAATACGTCATCAGCAGATTGATCAATGGCGTTTTTCAGAAATAAGATGTTCTATGCAGCACAAGCAGAAGCGCTCAGTGATGCAAAACATCGTTTTGAAAAATGCTCACTTTACTTCATACTCTCTGTTTTTGTTCAAAGCAAAACTAAGGTTCAACAGCTCTTCCAATAGAAGAATATGTAATTACACTGTAACAGTTTACAAAGTGGGCTTCCATTATAAATGTGGATACAACAATTTAGAAGAAGAGGCGCTCGGAGATAAAGAAGGCAAAGTTGCAGCAGGTCAATATTTTGACTTGAACTCATTAACTGATGGATATTTAAAGGCCTGCTCGCACAGCAAGGCTGCCAGACTTGAATAAAAATGCAAAAAGCCAACTAACTAAGCCATAACCCTGCATTCTGTGTCAAACTGCGCTAGTGCAGGGGGTTCTCAGGCTATCTAAAACTCACTAGGGTCACCAAGGTGAATGCATTGCAGGGCTAGATAGCGCTATGAAATTCAGGTCGGAAAGCCTTCAAGTATTGAACCAAGTTCAAAGATTTTGCTGAAAGGTATTGCTCAGAGTGTAATTTTATTGCTGTAGAGGCAATTTGCAAGACCTTAAAGGGCAATTTGAACCTTTATTTACTTTATGTGTGCTTCCCATCTGTTGGCCTCCTCAGCAGTGCTGGAGTAGCTTCTGCAGTTCTGACGGTTCTGATTAGAAACTAGTCGAGCAGTACTGACACCAAAATCAACACCTTCATTGCTCACTGAGGAGGGAGACGAACACAGACTCAAACTCATTGAAGCAATATCCCCCAACAATCCACATATACTGAAGAACAACTTTCTGGATGTGTCTGGGTAACTGCGCCTCAGGAGGCTCAGACTTTTTTGAACGTTTCTGTTGAAATCTGTTGTCACCTGAAGAGAGACACCATGCTCGGTTGCCCAGACTGTGGTTAAGATGACAGCTGTCCTGCATTTCATTGCTTCTGGCTCCTTTCAGGGATTTGCAGGTGCCTGCTATAAGATTTCACAATCGGCTGAGCAAATGGATGTTGCACATGAGCATGCTGCGTTTTTGTGCAGAAGACATTTATGTACAATTTGCAACTGATGAAACAATCACAATAAGGGAACCTTCAGATTTACGATGCAGATTCGACTCCAAAAGTGCACAGAGCCATTGATTATGTCAATGTGGCAACCAAGGTGACCGAAGATCAATCAGCAGGATTAACGAACTCACCCCATTCATACAACTGGAATCCGACAGTCAAAATACATGCCAAGACTGGGCAAATTCATCCCTGAAAGCCACCAGAAACTCCCAGGAAAATTCAGTCACGGTGTCAACCAATCAGTCAAAGGTAGTGGAATGGATAATATGTTAGTTGAGCCCATCAGCAGCAAACCTGAAGCAAGAGACTTGCATTTGGTGCAGGAATGAGAAGATAAGGTGCAACAATCAGCAAGACTGGAGGTAGTGGAGCAGTCAAGGTCCGAATGTAGCTTGTGCTGGATATGAAACAGAGGCGCAAGGGCAGGAGGATGGAAAGACACAAAGTTGGGCAAGTGATTGTAAAGAGACATAAGTGCTTCGATGGAGGGAAGATGGGCTGCAAAGGATTGGTTTGTTGTAAAACAGGCGAAGGATTATTAAGAGGAGATAGCATCATCATACTCTTCAAAAGCCTGATGGGTCCAGCAAAACGTCAGTAATGAATTCCTTGCATTTGAATGAGTGATCTCTAGCCTCGGGCTACAGAACATCAGAGGCTGCGAGATAGAGGGAAATGTAATGACTACTAGTGTAAGGAATGCTCTGTAAACTGGATAATTTAATGTCACGCAGTTTTCTTTCATGAAGATTTCAAATATTACATGTCAAAGGATCACATAATGACTGTTGGAGACAAACATGTAAAAGATTAACTATCTTTTCGCTCTGTCAGGGAACCTGTGTTTACAGTGATGCCTTTTTATCAATGGAAGTGAGTGCCAGAATTTATTTTCAAAACGCATTCATTTCTAACTTTTGCACAGGTCAGGATATCTCTCTGATCCTTCAGACCACTCTGTTCTAATTCAAAAGCAGATCTTCAAAATTTTCTATGCACTTGTTCAGTACACTCTCCCGTTGGAGCTGATAAGCCTGCACAACCTTACTGAATGGATGGAAATACTCAAAACTGTTTCCTCCTGAAACTCTGCAAGTTGATGAAGACGATCGACCTGAGCTCCCTTGGTGGAAGTGCAAAAAATGGGCTTTGCGCATCTTGGCCAGATTGCATAAAAGATAGGTAATGTCTCCAAAGAATACAATGAATTTGCTGAAGTATTCCTCAAACGTTATGCTGTCAGTATCGAGCAGGTGCTTTTGAAAGTTTTAAATCAATACAAAGAAAAACAATATGTGGCTCCTCAGGTATTGCAGCAAATGTTGACGTACGTCAGTCAGGGGGTTGCACATGCTGTCACCTGGAAAAATCTGAAACCACATATCCAGGGCATTATCCAGGATGTTGTCGTTCCCTTGATGAGCTAAACAGATGCAGATGAGGAGCTCTGGCAGGAGGATCCATATGAGTATATTCGAATGAAGTTGGATGTGTTTGAAGATTTCATCTCTCCAACAACAGCTGCTCAGACATTATTGTACACAGCTTGCAGTAAAAGAAAAGAAGTGTTGCAAAAAACAATGGGTTTCTGTTACCAGGCACTCACAGAACCAATGGTCCATCCACGGAAGAAAGATGGAGCTTTGCATCTGACTGGCTCTCTAGCAGAAGTCTTGTCAACGAAAAAGATCTGCACGGATCAGATGGAATTTATGTTGCAAAACCATGTCTTCCCACTATTTTGCAGTGAGCTGGGCTACATGAGAGCAAGGGCTTGTTGGGACCTTTATTATTTCTGTGAGGTTAAGTTTAAGAATGACCAAAATCTGCAGACTGTGCTGGAGCTGACCAGGAGGTGTCTAATTGAAGATATTTTATAGAAGGCACGAATTGAATTCAGTGGATGTTCAGTGAACTTTGTGAGTTCAGGCGTATGGCTCTTCACAATGCCTTGCATAGGTGCAGAAAGTAATCAAGACGGCTAATAGAGTACTGGCTTTCATATCTAAAGGGCTGCAGTATAAGGATGCAGATGGTACACAAGGTATGCAAAACTCTGGTTAGTACTGTGAGCAGATATCTGCACAACGCCTTAGGGAGGATGTTTCGGCCCCGGAAGGCATTCAATGCAGATTTACAAGGATGAAGTCTCGATTTCAGAGGCTAAATTAGGAGGAGAGATTAGACAAATTAGGCCTGAGACCTTAAAACGTGAAGGGGTGGTCTAACCAAGGCTGCCAAGACATAAACAGGGAAAGACAGGGTAGCTGAACTTACTTGCACATCACTAGAAAGATTCTACAACTCGGCGAAATTGCCTGAGAATTACAGCGCGACCACTCAGGAGAGACAATCAAATGCTCTGGTAATGGAGTTTTGGAACTCTCTTCCTCAAATGGTGATTGATGCTAACTCAGTTATTAAATTGACATTCTTTTGGAAGCAGAAGTATTCAGGGATTGGGGCCCAGTGCAAGCATTTGGAATTGGGCCACAGATCAAGCATTATCTCATTGACCGGTGGAGGAGGCTCAAGGGGTTGAATGGCCTACTCCTTTTCCTGGGCTGTTCTGTTGTGCCAATTCAATGCCTCACTGAATGAACACTTTACGTCGATATTTTAAATTTAAAGTCAATGGAGCAGAGACGATTCTCGAGGAGGTCCATGAATTTTTCAAAAAATGCTTTAGGGTGAGAACAAATTGCCCATGTGGTAACAGAAATGCAGAAATATTACCACTGGGAGACTGTATCACGAAATAAAGGAGTAGTGAGCATGAAAGTGGTGCTGTGAAAAGTCGGAAGTAGACCTCCAGAAAATCTCATAGAGACCTGGTTGGAGATGTGAGTGAGTGAGAGGTTGTCCCTTGCGTGCAAATAACAACAGCAGCATTCCTGAAGCACTATATAATCAAGGGACAACAGGGGAAGAAGGAAATAAATCAAATGAACATACCTAGAGAAAGTTACTCGGGTAATTATTGAGTTTCAAAGCTGACAAGCCCCCTGGACATGATGGGTTGTGCCTCGGATACAAAACTAAACAGCTAAAGAGACAATGGATGCATGGTAGTGACATTCCAAGAGTCCTCAGCTTCTTGAAAAGTCCAAAAGGACAGGAAAACAAACAGAGACAAAAGTCAGGTCAATTAGCATCAAAATTGTCATTAGAAAAATGTTAAAGTCCATTATAAATTATGTAATTGCTGAAAATTTAAAAGTACATTACCAAACTAAGTTGATTCGACATGTCTTCATCAAAATGGAAACCATGATCCACAAATTAACCATGATTCTATGAGGAAGTAACAGACAAGCAGATAAAGGGGAACTAATAGATGTAAAATGTCAGAATTTTCAAAAGGTATTGGGAAAGTTCCTGCACGTAAGACTACTGAATAAGAGTCCATGGTGGGTAGGTCATATATTTACATGAATAGAGAACGAGAGAATTAATAGAAGACAGACTTAGGATCAGGGAGACATTTTTCAGATGGCAATTGGCAACTCGCGGAGCATCGCTGGGATGAGTGCTGGAAGTGCAATTATTTACTATATATATATGACATCACGAAGGCAAATGATTGTGTTAAGAGCAAAATTGGTCGGAAGTGGCGAGGATGAGTCAAAACATCAGCAGAGAAGTATAAATAGGTTAATTTAGTGTGAAAATTTGGTTGTTGGAATATAATGAGGAAAGTTCACTTTTGCAGAAGGGTAGCGGCGCATTATTTGAGTAGACTGTGAGAAGCTGCATCACAGATGCATTTGGGGTTCTTCGTGCATGAATCACAAAAAAAGAACTAGCATACATCAGCAGGTTATACAATAGGAAATGGCGTATAGAAATAGGGAAGTCTTGTGAAAACGATATAAGGTACTACAGAAACCTCACCTAAAATAATGCGAACTGTTTTCGTCCATTATCTACTGTAAGGTATAATACCATTGAAGGCACTCTTCAGAAAATTCGCTGATCCCAAGCATGGAAGGATTTTCTCGGGCTAAGAGGTGAATTATGTTGGGTTGTAAACATTCAATTTTGGAAGAATGACAACTGACCTTGCCAAAAGTGGGGAAGTCTCAAATGAGGCAGCATAATCTCAGAATAAGCAGTTGCACATTTAAGACAGAGGCAAGGAGGAATTTTTTCTGTCAGTGGGTTATGAATTTGTGGAGTTCATTACCACAGAGATGAGTCGAGGCTGTGTGATGACGTATTTCCAGGCTGAGATAGATTTTGTTTTTAATCAGCAATAGAAACAAGGGCATTAGGTATGAAAATGAAGTTAACAATTATTAGATTACCATGAATAGTGGAGCAAGCAGAGGATTTCTACACAGAATATTATTTATTTCGGCCCTTCCCAGGTGCTACCTCTTCATACCTTGTCAGGTACATTTCAGGTACTCATCTGAAATAACAGCTTCTTTTACGAGAACATCTTGCAAATGCAGGAAATGCAAACCTTGCCATTTTCCCATCATCTGCCTCACCATTCAAAACTCAATGCACTCACCTGTTCCCAAAGTAGTTCAGTCTTGGATAAAAACCAGAAGTTCGATCATATTTGATGCTGCGCTGACACGTCTGGACAGGTCTGCTAACTGGGGCTTGGTACAATGAAGAGCAGTCTCCACAGCTGACCCTGTTTACGCGGAGTGTAACTGTGCTGAACTAAACTTGAGTACTCTGAATGTAACTGTGCTCTGAGCTGAATGAAAATTTTCAACAGTGAATATAAATATTCTCAACTGGTTTCTTTCACCGTACTCATAACCTCATCCACTTGGACAGTTTCACAATGATTCTCTCTACGTTGTGGTGAATTGTGCTCAACTGCACGTTTCTGCCCTGACCAAATTCGCCCTGAGGGCATCATCTGTCCTTTTGTTATAGAAGAGTACTGGATGGGCTTGTCGACACTTAATTTGACCTTGTGAAACTGGGCAAATCCCTTTATGTTCAATAAATGGATTTAACCCCATCCTCCCCCATTCAACTCCGTGGTGAAGATGACCACAGTGACATGGTCCCGTGCAGACAGAATGTAATAATATTTATTGGACCGGTTTCTGCTGCGTGTCATCACACTGAATAGGCTTTACCCGCTGTAAAAGCACAGCCAGAAAGCAGTAAACAGCAATTCAAATATAACTGTCGAATTGGGCCTGTGCATGTTGAATTGAACCTGAGCAACCTGTGCTTGGCATGTTGGAATACAATATAATGGCTCACATGCGGTCCCATCTGCACTCAAAATAATTTTATAAATCATCCAGACCTGTTAACACAGCATGAAATACGATGGACATGCCCATAATACGTGCACAGACTGTTCCTTTTCATTGTTTATGCAGTTTCAGACAGACTTGAACCTCATCAGTGATCGTACAGACTGAGTAATGATAAGGAGAGCAGACGTCGCTGCACTGTCCAATGAAACAGAATATCTCACTTCCGAGATGTCTTATTCATAGGCATGGGTACGTCATGCACTGCACGCTTGTGCATATTTTTCATCGCCTGTTTGATATTTCACATTTTTTTAATCGAGGAGACCACACACTGGGTCAGTCCTTCACTTTGCAACATTGCCAGTGCTCATGAATAAAATTGCTATCTTATCAGAATTGAAGATAAACCAAGCCTGAAGAATGTCTAATTTGGTTTCTCCAATTAGTGTAATTATTGCAAAAGTCCAAGGTGTTTAATTGAGTCCCTGGAGCCTGGCATCAGGTACAAATGTGTCTATCATCCTCTGTAGTGCCAAATACAACTGCAGCTTGAGTCTGAAATGCACGGATTACCGAAAGGGCTGGTCTTTGCTATTTACTATCCAATCCTAGCAGCTATCGGAGTTCCAGGTATTTGTTCCTTGTTGAGTAAGAATGATATTAACAGCTTTTTTGAACTTTTCTCAGTTGCATTTACTCCTTCTTTCAGTTATCAATACTACAGCGTCAAAATTCCCATATTCTTTTTTGGTATTCAGTCTGGCAATGCAGTCACATTCAACGGGATTGTCTATTTAGGGCGCGTCATTTTGAGCGAGCCAGTGAGGTCACTTAGCGGGATGGCAGGTTTCTGGTTCAATTCCTGCACTGGCTGAGGTTACAGTGAAGGCCTCTCCTTCTCAACCTCTCGCTTCACCTGAGCTGCAGTGACCTTCACGTTAAGGCACCATAAGTCACCTCTCGCTAACGAGAGAGCAGCCCTATGGTCCAGTAACAGTATGACAACTTCACCATAGATTAGAATACCTCGCCTCCCTTTTTGAGAGACTTAATATCTCTGACAACCAACAAAACATTTTTAACGAATTGCTAGTTTTTTTTTCTCCCCCTGAACACTTATTTCTCCGTTTCAATAGCATGGCTTCTATACATTGCCAGCGTACTGATTTGCGTTGAGTGCTATCATTTTCTCCCGCTTCTTCTGTTTGTTGTTAGCACCAGAAACGAGAAGTTTTTATTTGTTGTTTTCCTAATGCCATTCCGACACAGCTACTGAGGTACTTCAATTTTACAATAGGATAGCACTTATTGTTGGTGATGGAATATTAACAGCGGCTTCTTTATAGTTCAGTGAGATTTTATATTCGGCATTTATTTGCACATCTTCCACTTATTCGGTCGGCACAGGCACAACACACTGAACAGTGTAATATTCAGTCAAAACTGATGTCGTGCGGCAGGATTTGAAACCAAAATCATTGGACTCAGAAGACAGAGTACTGCCAACAGAGCTGTACGGAGACTTGATCTGTACTGTTGCTTTATTGTCTGTCACAAAAAAATGTTGCATCAGCTTAAAATCATTATCAGGTGCCAGCTCAAAGCTCTTTGCGTTTCGAGATGAGCCTGTTTCAGTGGTTTCTCCTGGATATCTGCTTCAAAGTGAAACTGTTCGGATTGTTTGATATTCAACGTTGTCAGCTTCTTTTAGCCATTTCCTTGGTTCATATAATATTCTCGCTTCTTCAATCTACCAATGTTTCCGAGTACTTTTAGCTTTGCTCCTCTGCACACATTGCCTGACGGCACAATGGAATGAATTTCCTGCAACTCAATCAAAAAGAAAGAACATCAAAACGGTGAATGTATCCTTATTGCCACTGTTACATCATACTGAGAGTTTGCTGCAAATTACAGATTTTTCAGCACTTGAATAGAAATATGTTCAGTGCAAGATATGGACTCCTTTCTTTCTAATTACTTCGAGCAAGTTAAGCATTATTAAATGTCTGTTTTTGTCTTTCTTTGTCTACATCGACATTTTACAACATCATGTACTCATTCATTACATCTCTTTTTCATAGCTAACCTCTCAGTGATTCTAATCCTGTCACGGGAAAGGTGCGGACTTTCCAAATGCATCGCATATTATCTGGTATCCATGGCCGTGACAGATGTCCTTGTCATTATCACAGCTGTGATATTAAACCGGATTGTGGGTATTTATTTCCCAATGACATTCTTGTCCATTACCCCAGTCTGCAGTGCCAGCCTTACAGTTATATATGGAATCAGAGATTCTTCTGTCTGGGTAACTGTCACTTTCACCTTTGATCGATTCATTGCCATTTGTTGCCAGAAGCTGAAAATGAAATATTGCACTGAGAAAGTAGCGGCTGTGGTCATAGCAACTGTCTGCATTCTGAGCTGTCTCAGAAACATCCCTTTGTATTTTATTTATGAGCCTTCCTTTATCATTAACGGTGTACCTTGGTATTGCGGACTCAAATCAACATATTACACCTCACCCCACTGGGTTGCATTTGACTGGATAATAGTCATTTTAAATCCTTGTCTCCCATTCATTCTGATTTTGCTGCTCAATGTCCTCACTGTCAGGCATATTGTATTGGCCAGTAGAGCCCGCAGGAGACTCCGGACCAGAAGCAATGGAGAGAATCAGAATGACCCAGAGATGGAAAAACGGAGGAAGTCCATTGTCTTACTCTTCGCAATCTCAGGCAGTTTCCTTCTGTCGTATTTATTGGTTCTCCTGACTTTCCTCTGTGTTCAAATTGCAAATGTCAGTTATTTCTCAGGTTCTAATTACAATGAATCGAATTTTCTTCTTGAGGAAGGCGGATTTATGCTTCAACTTTTGAGTTCCTGCATCAACCCATTTATTTATGCAGGCACCCAGTGTAAATTCAGAGAGCAGTTAAAAACTTTGGTGAAGTTCCCCCTGACACTAGTGTTTAAACGTTTTAAATCATGATAAGAAGAAAACTACATAAATCACAGTAAAATGCAATTTGAATTCAAGTTTATAGTTTTTCCTTTTTTATGTTCGTTTGCACAGTTCATCTCGATTACACTGTTCTTTGAATTCGCCTTCTGTGCATTCTGTGATGTGACTAACAGTCCCTGGAGATACACACACACTTGTTTGGACGAACGCATGGAATTAAAGTGACAAGAAATGATTCAAAAAGGAAAACGTGTTTAAACCCAAGATATGTCTGGTCTCGCCATCTTAATCCTGCATAAAACCTTGCATCAAAGGATTGTGATGATCTGTGATATGCAAATTGTATAAAACAGGACACAATGACGATTTCCAAAGTTCTCAGTGGCACTGATATTATGAAAGAGGTTTCTTTTATCCCTCAGTACAACTCTTAGAAAGCAAGGGTGTGCCATCTGGCTCAACGATCCTGCTCTGCCTTTCAATAAGATCACAGCAGATATCTATCGTGGATGCAGCTCACCTTAAACACCCACCAAACAATATACTTAATTCCTTTGCTGTTCAAAAACCTATCCATCTTTGCCTCAACAACATTCAACGAGGTAACCTCAACTGTTTCAATGGGTAGGCAATTCCTCAGATTGACAACCCTTTGGTCCTCCTCAACTCATTCCGAAATCTGCTCGGCCTTATTTCGAGGCTATGCACCCTAGTTCTATTTTCAACTACCATGGGAAAAAGCCCCCTGCTTCAATCTGATCTATTCCCTTCATTATTCTATACGTTTCAAGAAGATCCCCAATCATTCTTCTAAATTCCAGTCAATGTAGTCCGATTCTACTCAATCTCTCCTCATAAAGAAGCCTTCTCAATTTCAAAATTAACACCCCTCGGGTATTGAAGGATAATAGTACATCTGCCTTCTACATTAGCTGCTCCATCTTCGAACCATCTTTTTGTGATTTATGCAAAAGTAGACTCAGGTACTTCTGTACAGCAGCATGCTACAATTTTCAACATTTAGCTATGAGTCTATTTTGTTGTTATTTCTACAAAAATGGGTGACTTCACATTTACCAACATTTTAGCACATCTGCCAGTCTCTTCCCCACTCAACTAACCTCCCTATATTTCTCTGCACACTTTACTCTACCCCTCATTTTAGCGTTATCTAACGCAATGCACTTGGTCCCCAACTCTATATCATCTATTTGAATAGTAATCAATTGCTGTCCCAAGACTGACCCCTGAGGTACACCACTAGACACTGACCTCCAACCAAAAATCAACAATTTTTAAACACACTTTGCTTTCTATTAGTTAACCAATCCTCTATCCATCGTAATACATGAGCCATAATGCCATGAATCTTTATGCTATGCAGCAGCATTTTGTGCAGTACCTTGGAAAATAGCTTCTGGAAATCGAGCTTCATTACATCCACCAGTTCTGCATTTACCACCGTGCTTGTAATGGCCTGCATTTCACGGAACTATGCTGTGTCTGCCTCGTGGGACAATTTCTATCCAGATGCTTCGTTATTTCTTCCTTGACTACAAATTGAAGCATTTTCCACACCACATAAATTGAGCTCATTGGCCGATACTTTCCCATATTTTGTCTACCTTGTTTCATAAACAGCAGCGTCACATTTGCTGTTTCCCTTAACTTCATTCCAACATTTTCCTGCAAGGAAGAGAGTCTGTGCCAGTCATTCTGCTGTTTCCAATGTTTACATCTAATTTCCGAACTGAAAATCCACACTCCTTAATTTTCTGTTCACCTGATTCATAACACAAGTGATAAAGTCAGTAACAGCTAATTCACCACAAAGCGACTCGTTGCAAAATCAAGCAATGAATCTGGTAATATGTGGAGCTGGCACTGAGAAACAAAATGATCATGAAAGCTGCCAAATTTTCATCACAAACCAAACTACTTCATTAATGTCCTTCAGGAAAGTGAACCAGTTATTGCTTGCAAGCGTCGGAATGAGATGGAGATTTCAGAGAGTCAGGGATGAAGAGTGTAATTTGGTTAAAGCAGGGCCACAGTTGGGCAGAGACCCCAATTGCTCACTCCAGCCATGTAGAAGGACATTGCAGATATATGTGAATGCCAGGACTTCCAAGGAGCACACAGTCTGACCTGTCTGTCATCCAGTTCTGGGTCAAAAATCGCATGGTTCCAGATTATAGTCCCAACTGGTTCATTTGAAACCACAAGGTTTTGGAGATTCGCTCCTTCTTCAGGTGTTAGCGACAGAGGAAATACAAGACACAGCATTTTATGTGAAAGATCAAAGAGTCATACCACTGATGATGATGGACGAAACAAACTTAAGATGCTGCTCAATCTTCAATCAGTTGGAAGTTTTTAATTGGTTAATATGTATATGTAAATCCCCGAATTCCTTTCGAGTCACTGTTCTGAGAGAACTGAAGTATCAGTGTAAGGAATTCCCACACACACTCTCTCGCACTCTTTCGTGCGCACTCTGTCTCTCTTTCTCTTCCACTCACGCAGTCTCCCTCTCTCACCTCAGACTCACTCTCCCAGACACAGACACATCCTCTCCTCCCACACGCAGATACTCTCTCTTGCTCGCACACACAGGCACTCTCTCCCCGGTACAAGCAAGCGCTCTCTCCCGCAAATGCACACATTCTCTCTCTCTCTGTCACACACACACACACACACACACACACACACACACACACACACACACACACACCCTCTCTCTCTCTCTCTCTCTCTCTCTCTCTCTCTCTGTAGCTTGTGGTTGGTTGGCTCACTGAGCTCTTTCGTTCGTTCACAGATGTTTCATTCCCTGGCTGGGTAACGTCATTACTGCAGCCTCCGATGAAGTGCTGTTGTATTTTCCTGCCTTTTATTTAAACCCGGGTGTCCATTGAGCTGGATTACCAGCTTTCTTTCACAATGGGGTGTTTATGGGGTCGAGCTCTATGTGTTTGTTGATGGCTTTCTCAATGAATGGCAGGCGGAAAAACACAACAGCTCTTCATCAGAAGCTGCACCGATGACGTTACCCAGCAGTGTCATGAAATGCCTGCGAAACAACGAACCAGATCGGCGAGTGAACCAACGACAACCCGAGCTGCACATCTACTCTCAAGCCTTAGACACTCTCTGTCCGTCCAGCGCACACAGACATTCTCTCACGCACAGACAGACACTCACTCTCCTGCACTCGCCCACACACTTTCTCTCTCACACACACAGGCTCTCTCTCTCTCTCTCCCTCTCCCACACAGACACACATATACACACTCACTTTCTCTCTGCCCCTCCCACTTACACACACACACACACACACACACACACACACACACACACACACACACAAACACACACACACACACACACACACATTCATCAATGGGGTGAATTTGTATTTGAAAATACATTCCATTTTTGTTCAAAGAGCACACAATTTATAGTTGGTCAGTCAATGTGGCATTTATAAATTCCTACTTTAGAAATGAAACCAGTCTGATTCCAAACTTAAACAGAAACAGATTGTAAATGCGGCCTCAGATCTGACATGCATTGTGTGACCAAAAATGTCATCTCTTCTTTGTACTGATCAAACCTTTAGTTCTCTCAGGACAATGACATGAAAGGAATTTCGGGATTTACTTCTACATCTATATCAAGTAAAGCCTTCTCCTTGATGAAAGATTTAACAGCACCTTACGGTTGTTTAATACATCCTCATCAGTGGTGTGACTCTTTGATCTTTTACTTATAAATTCTCTTTCTGATGTGATCTCTCTCAC
The DNA here is from genome assembly GCF_030684315.1 of Stegostoma tigrinum. Lineage (NCBI taxonomy): Eukaryota > Metazoa > Chordata > Chondrichthyes > Orectolobiformes > Stegostomatidae > Stegostoma > Stegostoma tigrinum. Next base: position 9,009,159 of record NC_081396.1, on the reverse strand, counting down.
GAACACCTGAAGAAGGAGTGAATCTGTTGGACAATAACCTGGTACCCTATGATTTCTGACCTTGTCCGCCCCAGTCCAACACCGGCACCTCCATATCCAGTACTGAATGAGTAGGAACTTATGATCTCCCAGCTGGCAGCTTCCTAACTCTTATGCCAGTCATGCCCAGGAGTGGGGCAGTCTCCTGTCAACGTCTGAGTAGCCTTGGAGGGGAGTGGGGGTGATGGGGAAAGAAACCGCCTGATCTGAGCCGTATTCCTGGAGAGGGAATAAGTAAAGTCTGTAAATAAGCAAGTCTGTGACCATTCAAAGAACAAAGAAAATTACAGCACAAGAACAGGCTCTTCAGCCCTCCAAGTCTGCACCGATCCAGATCCTTTATCTAAACCTGACACCTATTTTCCAACGACCTGGATCTCTCTGCTCCCTGCCCATTCATGTATCTGTCTAGATACAGCTTAAATGGTGCTGTCATGCCCGCCTCTACCACCTCCTCTGGCACCACATTTCAGGCACTCACCACCCTCTGCGTAAAGAACTTTCGACACAGATCTCCCTTAAACATATCCCCTCTCACCTTGAAATCGTGACCCCTAGTAATTGGGTCCCGCACTCTGGGAAAATGCTTCTTGTTACCCACTCTGTCTGTACTTCTCATAATTTTGTAGACCTCAGACTGGTCCCCCCTCAACCTCCATCTTTCTAATGTAAATAATCAGAACCTACTCAACCTCTCTTCATAGCTAGCACCCTCCATACCAGGCAACAGCCTGGTGAACCTCCTCTGCACCCTCTCCAAAGCATCCACATCCTTTTGGTAATGTGGCAACCAAAGCTATTCATCTGAACTGTGGACGAACAGGAGTCAATTTTCAGCCTTTGAGAAGTTGAAGTTCAAGAATTATGCAATTTGATTTGTCCCATTTTATTTGGCGTTTCCCTCTGACTTTGTTTTCTGTTCTCATTTTTCTGATTTTCCTACTTTGGAGGTTTCTATTCACACCTCATGCAAAACACTTCTTTGGTGTTTTGACTGCTCCCACTGGTTTCACAACATAAACCCTTTCATCACTTAATTTCTCCAGCCTCCCACTCTACCACAGACATTCTGTTTTGTTCATCTTCCCACTTCCGCCCAACATCCACAACCTGGCGCTTCCCACTTGCACACGGATCTGAAACCGTAACTCAATTTCCGTCTCTACTGAATCTATTGACGCCATTGGTCATCTCCAGCACTATCTCATCGCGGTTCAGATTTTAAACATTCACAGTGTTTGCGGTTATTTGTTCGTTCACTGAGCCAGTTGTTCCCTGGTATGCAGATGTTTCACTACTGTTACAGACAACATCATCAGCGCAACCTCTAATCAAAGAGGTGTTCTGCTCTGTTCCGAATTTATATGATCCTCTGTTGTGACGGGTCTTGTCGCTGTTTTCTTCAGCAACAGTCTGTATACAGGGCATATTTCTATGTGTTTGTCAATGGAATCCCATGTTGTGAACCAGGCCTTGATGGAAATTAAAATTATGGGGGCAGACAAAGGGTTAAATCCCACAATGATCAGCAGGATGATGTTCTGATTTATGGAGTGTTACAGTAATCAATAGAATGCTGTACCTTAACAGAATGAAGTGCTTGAGCATAGGTCAAGGGAGTGTAAAACAATGGTAGGACCCCTAGGTTAGCTATTAATGGCAGCTTAATTAAGTTAATTAAAGCATGTAACATAGAAGTAAGGACTAGCATGATGTAATGGGGTCAACCCGAGGTGAAAGATCATTGTGGCAGATGTAGTAATAAATAAGAAACTTGGACAAGATGGCTTCTCGATGCAAATTAGTAACAAAATGGCTTCTAGGCTGCGAACTTTATTAATTCTGCGAGAGCTACATAAATCACTGACCCTCAGACTGCTGCAAAGGAAGACAGTAGACAATGTGGCAGGAAATCATCAGGATGGAATAGGTTAAGTCTAAAAAGTAGAAAACCACTGTGCCAGAAAGTAGAGAACCGCTGTAGCAGAAAGTGATTCGGAAGACGAATAGCTTTAGCGAAATAACATGAGCTAACATAATTGGTCTGCTGCATAGCTTTGGAGAGATAACAACTGGTTATGCTGATAATCTTTGAGGAAAGTATGATAACTAAAAAGTATAAAGAATCACGGACCCTGAGATTCGGGGGCAATCGGGAAACCATTTTCTGATTGTCACAGCTTTTGTTTGCAAATAAAAGTTTAACTTCCTGAAGAATTCTCCGCGTCTTCTGTACACAGGGCATATTTCTATGAGTTTGTCAATGGAATCCCATGTTGTGAACCAGGACTCCAGAAATTCCCTTGCACGTCTGTTGCTCACTTGTCCCAGTATAATCACTTTGTCCCAAACGAAATGATGGCCTTCATTGACTGTGTGTATCAGGACAAGTGAATATTGGTCATATCTTTTCAATGCCGGCTGGTGTTTGTGAATCCTGGTCATCAGTTTCCTCCATGGTTCACGAATGTCATTGGGTGGTGGAGAGGAGGAAGGCGTTTTCCTCCCTCCTCCCTCCCTGTTTTCCAGGACACCACAGCTCTCGGGGAGAGCATTTTCCTTGAGGAACCAGATATCTCAGTTTCAGGAGAGAAGCAGGACCTCAGGTCTCCGCCCAGACACAGAACAGGCCTTGATGGAGTGCATCGAGGACGTTCCTGCCGTGACCTGCAACCCTCACTGCAACTGGCCAAGGACGGCCACCTAGACGGCATTCGGGCTCAGTACTGGGCACTGGTGATGACACCGGAATCCATCCCCAGTAAAGTTCTATACTTCCTCGTGCCACCCCACCGAGATCCCCCTTATCCCCATCGAGGAACACTGGCACTTTATGAGGGTATTCATGGTGGTCGTGATAGAGTCCGGCTGACTCTCAAGTGCTGGAAGGATTTTAGGCTGGTCTTCTGATCCACCAAGGCTGTTTGCCACACACTCAGCCTGGCTCAAGATAACCAGTAGTGGTTCACGTTGTGTCTCAGTGCACTCAGAAAGAGGGTGAGGGACCTGAATACCGCTCCATGTCTGCCCTCTGAGCATTTTTAACAGTTTCACTGGTGACACTTGCTCACTACTACTGACAATGAAGATTACCATAACCAGCCTAAACATTGCCGGCAGCTTGTATTCACATTGCAGATTCCAGAACTTCTTGGTCCTTCTCAGGACAGGAAGTATGTGGTGTGATTCCTGCAAGAACCCAATACTGCCACGGGAGACAAAGCCACCAGGTCTCTGGACTGCCAAGGAGAGTCCACGTAAGTCACCTCACCCACACATCAGGCGGGATGGCTATCTTGCTGGCCCCATATTTCCAGCCGGAGATTTCGAGGGTCAAGGAGCCTGTGCCAGGCCTTTTGCTTAATCTGACGGTGTGGCTGGTGGGACGAGGGGGGTCACAGTGCTTCACTTCATGAATATCTAGGCTCCCTTAGTCAGGCTGAGGCAAATGCGCTTCGACAGAGATGTGTCCATTCATCTCGCTTTCATCAATGAAAGCCAGTGCATAGTCCACAGGGAAGATTGTAACTGCTTCCTCGAGGACGTGCGCCAAGGTGGTGCCCAATCTGGTTTGGTATCGGCGACGAGCTTGTGGGATTGAAAAGGTCCTTTGACCTGGTAGACACCTGGTGAAATGTCCAGCCTGACTCCATTGTCTGGGGTCAGTGCATTGAGGACCGACTGCCTGTACATTTCATGAGCGCATACCTCTTGCATTCTGGCAGCCTCCATGCTGCTAGTGCCATGCAGAGACCATTACTTGGTGTGGGAGTAGTTCCTTCTATCTGGCTCACGTCCACATGCGATCAGAGAATCCCAACGGTGTGAAAACAGGCCATTCGGCCCAGCAACTCCACACTGCCCCTCTGAAGAGCATTCCACCCCGATCCATTCCCCTACCCCTCCATTTCCCACGTCTAACCCACAAAACCTGAACATCCCTGGGCATTACGGGCAATTTAGCATGGCCAATCCACCTAACATGCATATTGTTTGGACTGTGGGAGGAAAGTGGAACACCCGGAGGAAACCCACGCAGACAGGGCGAGAATGTGCACACTCCAAGTACTCACCCGAGGGTGGAATCGAATCCGGGTGCCTGGCGCTGTGAGGCACTAGCGCTAACCACTGAGTTAAAGTGATGCCCTGGCATTTTAACAAACTGCTCCCGGACGACGAGCTGTTCCAGAATTTGTTTTGTCCGTTCTGGGCTGGCTGGAGAAGGAAACGGGGACAGTGCTTCCTCTCCTTGAGGCTCTACTGGGACGTGGGCACAGCTCACATCTGCATCTTCTGTCAGATGTAAGCGAGGGGATCAAAAAAAGATGGAAATCCAGGATGAGGGTTTGGAGAAGGAGGTGCTCGGTCTGGAGTCATGTCTCAGTCAACCTGATGTAGACACGGCCCTGTTAGGGTTGTAAGAAGAGAAGCTCATGCGCTTCCAGGGCACACAAGTGAGGTTGTGAATCTGGCTCCTCCAGGACCTGGACTGCAGCTCCCCCTTCTTCTATCCTCGGGAAGAAAGGCACAGTGCTCATTACAAGTTCCTTGTCTCGAATCTGGAGGGCATCAAGGCTCAGATTCTCACTTATTACATGGCTCTCTTCACTCCCGATCCATCCAGTAAGGACACTCACAGAGTTTTGTGGGAGGATCTGCTGTAGCTCAGCCCAGAGGATGCCAGAAGACTCGATTCTCCTGTAACTTTGAGGAGCTGAGTGGCACCCTTGTCCAGCTCTTGAGGAGCAAGCAGCGGGTGCTGGACCGGTTGACTGTGAAGTTCTTCAGAGTATTCTCGCTCATCCTGGGTTTGGCGACTCTATACGGGTCCTGGGGAAGTGCCTTACAGCAGAAGAGCTGCCGCTTCCTTGGTGGAAGGTTGTCCTCGTGCTGCTACCAAAGGAAGGGGATCTTTGTTCACTTAAAAACTAGCATCCGGTCTCTCTCCTCAGCATGGGCTATAAAACCTTTGCCCAAGGGTGTTGGCTTCTACCTGGCATCTGTTGCTGGCCAACCTGACCAGTCATACACGGTTCTGGACTGGAAGCTTGACGACAACTCCCATCTGTCCAGGATTAGAGGGCAGCGTTGAATGTACTCAGTAAAAGAGGCCAAATGTATATGAGGAAAACAAATACTTTTGCAGGCAGCACATGGTCAGGATCTGGAAAGCATGACTCGAGAGTCTGGTACAGGCAAATTTAATTCAGGCATTCAAAAGGGAATCGTATGTATATTTGAACGTGAAAAATGAGCAGCACTATGAAAAGAAAGTAAGAAAATTGAATCAAATAAGACGTGAATTTGGAGAGCTGCACAGATGTGATGTGTGACATGGAGTTTTCCAATTTATAATGAAAATTATTATCGAGGAGGTAGTGCTGAACATGTTGAAATGCATAAATGTGAATAGCTCCCAGGAATCCAATCAGGTATATCCTAGAACTTTGTGGGAAACTTGGGAATTCATGGCTCGACCCCCTTGCTGAGACAATTGTATCCTCAATAGACTTGAGTGAGGTGCCAGAAGACTGGAGAATGGCTAATGTGGTGCCATTGCTTATGAAAGTTGATGAGGAAAAGTTAGGGAACTATCGACCGGTGAGTTTGACGTCAGTGGTGGGAACATTGTTGCAGCAAATATAGACAGGATCTATATGCATTTGTAATGGCAAGGACTGAACAAGGATAGTCAACATGGCTTTGTGCATGGGAAATCGTGAAATAGTAACTTGATTGAGTTTTTTGAAGAAGTGATAAAGAAGGCTGATGAAGGCAGGGCAGTGAAAATTGTCTAGACCATCTTCTAAAGGCGTTTGACAAGGTTCCACATGGTAGACTGGCTAGCAAGGGTAAATCTCATGGAATTCAGGGACGGTAGCCATATGGGTACAAAATTGATTTGAAGGTAGGAGACTGAGGGTGATCGTTGAAGCCTGTGACCAGCAGTGAGCCACAAGGATTGGCGCTGGGTTCATTTTTTTTTTAATTTTGTCATTTATAGAGTTATGCTGCATGGAAACAGACCCTTTCATCCAACTCTTCTATGCCAACCAGATATCCGAATTTCATCTAGTCCTGTTTACCAGCATTTGGTTTTATCACTCCAAACCCTTCCCATTCATGTGCCCATCCATATGCCTTTTAAATGTTCTAATTGTACTTATCTTCACCAACTCCTCTGGCAGCTCATTCCATGCACAACCATCAGCATGACAAAGTTTCCCCCTAGGCCCGTTTTAAATCTTTCTCCTCTCACCTTAAACCTATGTCCTCTAGCTTTGGACTCCCCTACCCCGAGAAAAAGACCTTGGCTATTCACCCTATAGATGCCCCTCATGGTTATATAAAACTCTATAAATTCACCCCTCAACCGCTGACGATCCAAGGAAAATAGCTCCAGCGTATTCAGCTTTTCCTGATTGCTCAAGTCCTCCAAACCCAGAAACATAATTATAAATCTTTGCTGCATCCTTTCAAGTTTAACAACACCTTTCCTATCGTGGGGAGGCGAGAATTGAATGCAGCATTCCAAAAGTGGCCTAGCCAATGTCTTGCACAGACACAACATGACACTGAAAATCATGTACTCAATGCACTGACCACTAAAAGCAAGTGTAGTTAACCTTCATCTGTACCTATGATTCCACCTTCGAGAAACAATGCTACCGGAGTCCAAGGTCTCTTTGTTCACCAACACACCCCAGGACCCTAGCATTAACTGTATATGTCCTGCTCTGATTTGCCTTCCCAAAATGCAACAGCTCACATTTACCCAAACTAAATTCCATCTGCCGCTCCACAGCCCATCTGATTGACCTCCTGTTGTACTCTGAGATAGCCTTCTTCACTATCCACTGCACTACCAAATTTGATGTCATCTGCAAAATTACTAACCTTTCCTCCTATATTAACATCCGAATTATTTATATAAAAGTGTAATTTCCGTGCTATATCAATCAATGTCTCTCATCCATGAACATTAACACATAAAAAAAATTGTGTTTTCTTGCATCAGTCGCACCAAATGGTTATCACTGTAAACTTTACATCTGAACATCTTATTTGGTATTTAGACCATTTAAATTTGAAAATTTTAGAACTTTAAACTAAAGTAAGAGGTTTAAAATTGAAAAGATCTTGAGACGTAGATTGAAATATTCAATGGCGAGTCTCTGACCCAGCATTCCGCGCGGTAGAGAATATAGCCTGGGCACAAAACAAAGCGAGGCGCAGGCGTCGTATTGTCCAAGTGTATAGAGCATGCGCGGAACGGCGGCTTCAGCGCGAAGTCTGCATTTACCTCGGCTCCACGAAGGGTGAGATTGAGACGGGGCGGAGGGAGCGATAGTTCCCGGGGATGAGTGGAGAGGCTTCGGAAACGTCTCTTCTGAACTACAAATTCGAAACGTAACCTCCGGTCCCGCCGTTTGCACAGAACCGGGTCCCAAACTCCGAACTTTACGCTGTGTGCTACACTGTTCCTTCACTGGGGAGTAACTAGACAGTACGGCGCATGTGCGCCCCCCCCCCCCCCCCCCCCCCACTCCGCGACCTGTGCCGCCACCGGGGCAACAGTGGACGGAGCCGAAGATAACAAATGTGAGGCTGGAGGAACACAGCAGGCCAGGCGTCATGAGAGGAGTAGGAAAGTTGTCGTTTCGGGTCGGAACCCTTCTTCAGAAATGGGGGAGGGGAAGGTGGCTCTGAAATAAATGGGGGGGGGGGGGCAGTGATAGACGGTGGATAGTGGGGCAGATAAGCGGAGAGAAGACAGACAGATCAAGGAGGCGGCGATGAGGCTAGTGGAGGTAGGTGGTGGGGGTGGCGGTTGGTCAGCGAAGTGGGAGGAGCAGTTTGGTGGGAGAGAAGATGGACAGATCAAGGAGGTGGGGGTGAGAGGGAGGCTGGTCTTGGATGAGGTCGGGGGCAGGGAGATTTTGAAGCTTGTAAAGTCCACATTGAGACCATTGGGTTGTAGAGGTCCAAGACAGAATATGAGGTGCTGTTCCTTCAATTTCCAGGTGGCATAGTTGTGACACTGGAGGGGGCCCAGGATGGACATGTCGAAATACTTAGTGACTGGGACATGTTGTTTGTTGCGAACCGACAAAGCAGTCTCAAAGCCTCTGCTTGGTCTCCCAATATAGAGGAGGCCACATCGGGAACAGCAGATGCAATAGATCAAATTAAACAAATGTTCACCTGTACATCCGCTAATGTAGATGGTTTTCTTAGGACCTGGGATGGAGGTGAAGGGGGAGGTGGAGGGGCAGGTGTAGCACCACCTGTGCAAGGAAAAGTGCCAGGTGTGGTGGGGAGTGTAGAGTGGATGAGTGAGTCACGGAGAGAGCGGTCCCTCCGGAAGGCAGATTAGGGTGTGGAGAGAAATATATCCTTTGTAATGGCGTCAGATTGCAGGTGGTGGAAGTGGCAGAGAATGATGCATGGAATCCGGAGGTTAATGGGGTTTTACATGAGGACAAGGGGAATTCTATCTTTGTTTTTATTGTGGGGAGGGGATGTGAGGGCTGAGGTGTGGGAAATGCAAGATATGGGGTCAAGGGCATTTTTGACCACTGGACAGGGGGATGGAAAAACAAGGACATCAGGGATGTCCAGGAGTGGAATGCCTCATCCATGGACCAGACAACACCTCCCAGTTGCGAACCACTTCAACTCCCCCTCCCACTCCATGGATGACATGTCCACCCTGGGCTCCTCCAGTGCCACAGCGATGCCACCCAGAAACCCAATGGTCTCAATGTGGACTTTACAAGCCTTAAAATCTCCTCTCCGCCGACCTCATCCCAAGAGCTGCCCCACTTCTCACCCCTGCCTCCTTGACCTATCTGTCTTCTCTCCCACCTGTCTGCTCCTCCCACTTCACTGAACAAACCCTACCTCTACTTCCTACCTACACTTACCTTTACCAGCTGCATCCCCACCTCCTTGACCTGTATGTCCTCCCTCCCACCTATCTGCCCCTTCCTCCTCACTGACCAACCCCTATCCCAACTTCCTACCTACATCACCTTTACTGGTTTCATCCCTACTTCCTTGACTTTTCTGTCTTCTCGCCACCTGCTACACTAACCACCCTCTATCACCACACCCCAACTACTTATTTCAGAGCTCCCTTCCCCTCCCCCATTTCTGAAGAAGGGTCCAGACCCAAAACGTCAGCTTTCCTGCCCCTCTGATGCTGCCTGGCCTGCTGTGTTCCTCCAGCCCCATACATTGCTATCTCAAACTCCAGCATCAGCAGTTCTTACTATATCTTAGTGGATGGATCATGCTGACGATTAGTCAGAATTGAGACAACTTGTCCATCAAGATGCAAATGCCCTTTGCACTCAATGTCTTAACGATAAGGCAGAGCGGCTGCACAAAAGAAACGAAAATGAAGCAGATTTTACCACCTCGTGGGACATCCTGCCCCATGTGCCTGGTTTTCTTCAGTCGCATGAGGTCCACCACAGAAATTTACAACACTGAGTAAACATAATTTCTGGAATTGCAGGATGCCAGCTGCAAAGAGGAAATATGCAGCTAGGGGGATGTAGGGCCATCAACCTGCATCAGGAGGAGGGATTGTTGTGAATGTTAACCTGAATTCATTTTGGAATCTCCTTCTACAAGGAGTGAGTTTGGGACAATTTGGACACAGCAAACTAAGCCAAAAAGAATGCTGCCTCACAGCACCAGGGACCTGGGTTCAATTCCAACCTTGGCTGACGGCCTGTGCAGAATTTAGATGTTCTCCCCATGTCTGCGTCAGTTACCTCTACGTGCTCTGGTTTCCTCCAGTAGTCCATAGATGTGCTGATTAGGTGGATTGGCCATGCTAAATTGCCCCATAGTGTGCAGGGATGTGCTGGCTAGGAGGAGTAGCCACTAAGTGCAGTGTTGTGAGGATAGGATGGGATATGCTCTTGGAGGGTCGGTGCAAATAGTCTGCATCTGCACTGTAGGGATTCTGTGATTCGAGTGCCTGTCTCTTCACAGTTATTATCCTGGACTGACAGTGGTAATTTTCTGAATTACTTTCACAGAATATTCAAAGAGGAGTGGCAGTCAGGAAATTTCAACCAGGCATCACATCAAATACTGCCAGGATCACTCAACCTGAGTTTTATCAGCCTCTGAATGTAAGCATTGAGTTCAAAGTCATTAGCAATCATTGCATAAAATTTCTTCCTCACACTCTCTCTGTGGGTCTTACACAAAACCATAAATATCTGTTTCGTAATTTTCTCATGATCAGCTAGTGCAAAGAGCTTTCCTTTATCTGCCTTGACTCAGTCAGATATTTCTTGTGAATTTTTTTAAAATCTGTTTTACATAGATATAACTTTAAAGTTTAATCTCGACATTTATGCATCACGAGCAAAACAGAAAATGTTTCCAATTCCCAGTTGGCTCTGGAGAAGTTGATGTTTGACTTTCTAAAGCTTTTGCAGTCTGTGTGGTGAAGGTGCTCCTACAATGCTGTGTGTTAAGGACTTAGAAGTGATTTTCTCAGCGATGATGAAGAATCATTGCTATATGTCCAAGTCAGCAACAATGATTTGTTCTTTAATACTGCATTTCAGATAATAAAACAATCCGAGCAATTTTACACGAATGTTATATAATAGAACTTAATACTGAACCACATTAGGGGCAGCACAGTGGCTCAGTGTGTAGCACTGCAGCCTCACAGCACCAGGTACCCAGGTTCAATTCCAGCCTCAGGTAACAGTCTGTGTGGAGTTTGCACATTCTCCCCGTGTCTGCCTGGGTTTCCTCCCACAGTCCAAAGACGTGCTGACTATGTGGATTGGCCATGCTAAATTGCCCATAGTGTTCAGGGGTGTGTGTGGGTTATAGGGGAATGGGTCTGGGTGGGGTGCTGCAAGGGCGGTGTGGACTTGTTGGACCAAAGGGCCTGTTTCCACGCTGTAGGGAACCTAATCTAATTAGGAGATGTTCGGGCAAGTGACTAAAACCTTGGTCAAAAAGGTAACATTAATAAATATCTTCAGGGAGAAAAATGAGTTCGACGTGGGATGTTTAGGAAGGAAATTCCAGAGCTTGATACCTCAGCAAATGAGAGAAAAGCCACCAGTAGTTTGGCACTTTAGGCTGGGAATGCTGAAATGACCTGAATTCTATGAGCACAGAGCTATTGGAGGGTTGTGCAGACACGACAGAGATAGGATGCTGACAATTATGAAGGAAAGCAAGGATGAGCATTTTAAATTTGGGCGCTTATTAATCACCTTTGTTAATTAGTGTGCACTGGGTGGCTCTGATCAAGACTTGGTGTTAGTCCATGCGCAGCAAAGTTTTGGATGGCCTAAAGATTTTAGGAAAGTTCAAACTGCTGGCCCCACAAGTTATCACATTATTCAGTCAATATTACAAGCTACCTCCCTTCTCACGAGCTCTCTCTCAGTTCCTTTCATATGCTTTAATTCAATTTAACAGGATGTTCGAGGTGGAAGATTGACAACCCAAAAATCACATCAGTGTTTGGCAAAGTTGCTGAATTTATCATTGCCTGATAAGATTCTGACTATGGAAGGAGAAGGCAGTGTTGATGAGCTCACTGGGGACAAACCATGGAAATGTGTGGACTGCAAAGTGGGATTCAGGTATCCATCTCAGCTGGAAACTCATCGACGTACTCACACCGGAGAGAGGCCATTCCTTTGCTCTGTCTGTGGGAAGAGATTCGCTCTGTCATCAGACCTGCTAAGACACCAGCGAGTTCACACTGAGGAGAGACCTTTTAAATGCTCAGACTGTGGGAAATGCTTTAAAAGTTCCGGGAACCTGCTGTCCCATCAGCGTGTTCACACTGATGAGAGACCATTCAGGTGTTCTCACTGTGGGAGTCGTTTCAGGCGATCGTCCCATCTCGCTGTACACCAGCGAACTCACACTGGGGAAAGATTCACCTGCTCCAAGTGTGGGAAAGAATTCACTCGGTCATCCAGATTGCTGAAACACCAGAAAATTCACACTCAGCCGAAACAATTGACCTGCCCTGAATGTGGGAAGGGATTCACCGAGTTGTCCTCCCTGCTGAGTCACCAGCGAGTGCACGCTGGGGAGAGACTATTTATATGTTCCAAGTGTGGTCAGGAATTCATTCATTCATCCAAGCTGCTATTAGATGAGGAAGTTCAAACTGGGAAGGGGCCATTCACCTGCCCCGAGTGTGGAAAAGAATTCACTCTGTTAGCCACTCTGTTGACTCATCAGTATGTTCATGCACCACCATTAACTTGTCCTGCGTGTGTGAGGGATTCTCTCTGTTAGCCACTGTACTGACATCAGCATGCTCACACATCATCATTAATTTGCACGAAATGTGGTAAGGAATTTACTCAGTTGGCCTACTCTTTGAGATGCAGCAAGTTCACAATAGATTGATTGGATTTTTCTGTTAATCATATCCAAGACTGGTCTAATTTAGTGTCTTCATAATAAAGCAAGCGCTCGGTAACAGTCATCACTACAAGATTGAATTGCCCATTCATTTTTAGGGAGAGAAGAGTTAGTCTATGACAAGACGTTGGAAGTCAAATGAAGGCAAAGACATAAGTGGCTAAACTGAACTGAAATATGTAGTTTCTGGGTGACTAGATGAGACAGTGTCAGACATTTGAGAAGATATTTCATTACATTCTGCAACTTTGCTTTCTGGTGTGAAAGAAGGATTCTAGGAGAAGGCTCCACACCAATGGATAACTAAGAATATTAAAGAGTGCATAAAGTTAAAGAGAGCAAGTTATAATTGTGTGAAGACGAGAAAGAATTCAACAATCGTATAGATCAACAATCAATAGTATAGTATAGAAAAACAATGTATGAAATGAGAGTATGAGATGAACTGGCTGAAAATATGAAAATAGAGGTTCTGAAAGTGTTCTAAAATGAAACGTATTATTCTTCTACTGAATGAGTTTGGGAATGAATATTGGATATTAAGGAATTCACAGAAATGTTAAACAGATATTTTTGGGGCATGTGCATTGTATATAAATAACATCACAAATGTAACAGAAAATCAAGGCATGAAAGGGAGAGAGAAACTTGGAAATAATTGCAATCATCAAGGAAAGGATACAGAGGCAATGATCAGAGCTAAAGGTTGACAAGTATTCAGAATCTGATAGCCTGCATCTTGGACTCTGAAAAGCAATGGTTGTGGAGATCCTGCGTGCTCTGGTTCTAATTTTCCAAAATATTCAGGATTCCATAAAGATTCCATCAAATTAGAGAATCACAAATATAATTCCTCTATTCAAGAAATAATAGAGACAGGACTCAGGAATCAACAGGTTTCTGAGCCTGATATCTATCACAGAGAGGTCGTTAGAATCAATTGAGGATGTTATAGAATGATACTAAGAAGATTGAAATGCAGTCTACAGAGTCCATGTGGATTTGTGAAGGGAAATAGCATTTGACAAATTTATTAGTGTTCTTTGAGGAATCAATGTGATGTGATATTTCTAAGTGACATTTTGAAAGGTGACAACACGAAAAGCTTCTAGTGCAGAGAATGATATGAATATGAATACCAGATTGGTTAGATAACAGGGAGCAGAGAGTGGAGATAGTTGGATGAATTTTGGGTCAATGAGCTGTAATTAGTGAAGTGCCACAGGGATCATTGTTGGGACCTCAATTTTCTTAATTCATATCAATGACTCCAGTGATGGGACTGAATATATCGTCACACATTTGTTGATGATTTAAAAGCAGGCAGGAAATGAAGTTGTGAAAAGATAGGAGGCATTTAGGATAAGTGAGTGGGAGAGAAAATGACAAATGGAATAAAATGTAAAAAAAAATGGACTTGTGCAATTTGGCAGGAAGACTAGAAATGAGGCATGTTTGAGTTAGAGATTAGGGGTGGCATGGTGGCTCAGTGGTTAGCACTGCTGCCTCACAGTGCCTGGAGCCCCAGGTTTGATTCCACCTTTGGGTGACTGTTTGTGTGGAGTTTGCATGTTCTCCCTGTGTCTATGTAGGTTTCCTCCCACAGTCCAACAGTGTGCAGGCTAGGTGGATTGGCATTGCTAAATTGCCCATAGTGTTCAGGGAGTGTGTAGATTAGGAGGAATATGCGGATGGGTTGGTGTGGACTTGTTGGGCCGAAGGGCCTGTTCCTACACTATAGGGATTCTTAAAAAAAAATTACAGAACAATGAGGCATCGAGAGGCCTGGCTGTCCTGATTCATTCATCACAGCACACACAGCAAGTGAATAGGAAGGGAAATGGAATGTCATTGCTTCTCTAAACTGGTCCCTGTAAAGAGAAGTCTGTCCTGTGATGAAAAACTGAGTCAGTCAGGCCTGGGATCTCCGAAATTTGGAAGATTGAGAAGTAATCTCATTAAAATATACAGAAATCGGGAGGCCATTTACAATATATTTTCCAAATGACCTTGTTTCTCTCTATCTCTGTATTCTGCAGTCACACAACTATTTGGAATACCAGTCCTTTCTCATTCCATCCTCTTTGCCTCCCTGACTTTAATTACTCCACCAGTGTTGGCTTTGCCTGGATGTGAAGCTCTAAAATGACCTCTCTAAACGTCTTTTCCCTCTCACTTGGTTATAGATGCTTGTTTGACATGGGATCTCCCACTTATTAGGATGCTGCTTGGACTGCAGCAATTCAACTATGAAGAGAGACGGATGGGATGGGGTTGTTTTACCTCATGTAGAGAAGGCTGGCTGGTACCTGATTGAGATGTACAAAGATATTGAGGGAAGTAGATAGGAAGAAACTTTACCTTTGGGAGAGGGGTCACCAATGAGGTGGGACAGTCTTAAGACAAACCCCAGGAGGTGCAAAGTGGATTGCATGGATTTTCTTTCATTCAGAGAGTTGTAGACAATGGGAACCTGCTGCCTAAAATGGCTGGAATGCTCAGGCATTTTGGAACTATTTTGATCAGCATTTGAAAGACCACAACATACAAGGCTTTGAGTCCAATGCTAGAAAATGGGATTAAAACAGAGATTATTGAGTGCCGGCACGTATACGACGGATCAAGGTGCCTCTTTATATGATGTCAATCTCTACGACTCTATTAAATACCATTCTTCATGTCAATCTTTACTTCAACTGTTTCTTGAAGAAACTCCTTTGAAGACTATTGACACATTGTATTACTTCAAGCAAGTTAGAAAGCAAGCTTGATACTATTTCGTGTCATCAGTTTGTGCAGAGTAAGTAGCAATTAGTGGGATTACCCAGATTAGTGCAGTTTTTTGGGATGTGGATTATTTTAAGGCTCAAGTCTTGGTCTTACAACATCAGGTGAACTCCTGTGGACAGTGTTTAGAATTGTGGTCTGTGCTGAGAGTGGAGCTGATTGAGTTGTCAGAACTGTAGTGAACTTCAAAAAACTGCTGTATGGGAACTTTCCTCTTCATTCAATGACTTCCTGCTGAAGTTGATTCTGAATAAAACAGGTCACTATGAATCTCAATTCTTTTGCAATCTTTGGAGTAAAGTTTACAAATTTAAATCAGCTGTAAAGCAGAAAGAAAGTCCTCATGTGTATTTTGTATCTTTCACATACTCAGAATGTCACAAAATGATTCAGTATACGTTGAATTTTGTAAGGAGCAATGAGGGGCAGAACTAACTAAATGATATGACTTTAAACAAGAGTACCTGGGAGTGCATTACAACAAATCTTTGAATGTGAAATGTTATGTTGCTCAAGCTTAATGATCCTTAGTTAAGATTTCCTAAATCTTCATAAGTCATTGATTCATTCTCAGCTGCTATATTCTGTTCAGTTCTGAGGACCAGACTTTAGGAAATATGTCAGGTCTTTGAGAGAGTGTGGGGTCAGTTTCTCAGTATCAGGGATGAGGGGTTTTAGTTCATTAGAAGAACAGGAGAAACTATTCTCAGAAGAGTATGAGGAGGGGAGGAATACTGCAGGGAGTAACTCCCATCCTGATTCCCCAAAGCCTGTCCACCATCTACAAGGCACAGGTCAGAGTCTAGTGGAAACCATCTACTTGCCTAAATGAGTGCAACTCCAATAATACTCAAGAAGCTTGACACCATCCAGGAAAAAGCAGCTGGCTTCATTAACATCGCTTGCACAAGTATGCATTCCACCTACCACCGTGACTGAGTAGCAATATTAAATACTATCAACAAGATGCACCTCAGAAATTTGCCAATAATCCTGAGACAGCACCATTGCAACATAAGAACTAGGAGCAGGAGTAGGCCATCTGGCCCCTTGAGCCTGCCCCACCATTTAATAAGATCATGGCTGATCTTTTTGAGACTCAGTTCCACTTACCCACCCACTCACCATAACCCTTATTTCCTTTACTGTTCAAAAAATTATCTATCTTTGCCTTAAAAATATTCAGTGAGGTAGCTTCAACCACTTCACTGGGCAGGGAATTCCACAGATTCACAACCCTTCGGGTGAAGAAGTTCCTCCTGACCTCAGTCCTACATCTGCTTCCCTTTATTTTGAGGCGATGCCCTCTAGTCCTAGTTTCACCTGCTAACAGAAACAACCTCCCTGCCTCCACATTATCTATTCCCCTCATAATCTTATGTTTCTATAAACATATGTTTATAAACCCTGAGCACGTCCATCTAGAAGGACAACGTTAGTAGATATATGAAAACGCAATCATCTGCAAGTTACCTTCTGAACCACTCACCGTCCTGATTTGGAAATGTGTTACCATTGCATCAGTGTCACCGAGTCAAAATCCTGGAATTCCCTCCCTAAGGGCATTATGAAGCAACTTCCAGAACATGGACTGCAGCGATTCAGAAAGCAGCTCACTGCCACCTTCTCGAGGGCATCTAGGGATGGGCAATAAATGGTGGTCCAACCCACATCCCACTGGAGAACGAGAAAGGTAACATCACTCTCATCAGGGTAGAGAAGTAAAGGAGTGATGCGGCCTGTCACTCGTTTACTCCCTCTTATTGGAAGACTAGCCACACCCATATTGTACTTAAACCCCACCCTTCACTAATTCTTATTGATGACCAGTTTGTTTATCTTGGTGCATTTTCAGTCTCACTGATTGAAGAAGATTTCAGCTGATATCCTAAATTAATCTAGTCCCATTTTCCAGCAGTTGGACCATAACCCCCATACCCTTCTTATTCATGTACCCATGCAGATGCCTTTTAAATGTTGTAACTGTACCAGCCTCCACCACTTCTTCTGACAGATCATTCCATACATGTAACACCTTCTGCACGAAAAAGTTGCCCCTTAGATCCCTTTTATATCCTTCCCCTCTCCCTATGCCCTCTAGGGAAAAAGACCTTGGCTATTCACGCTATTCATGCCCTTCGTGACTTTATAAACCTTTAAAAGGTTACTCCTCAGCTTCTGAAGCTCCAGGGAAAATAGTCCCAGCCTATTCAGCCTCTCCCTAGAGATCAAACCATCCAACCCTAGCAACATCCTTGTAAGTTTTTCCCCCAAGTTTCACAACATCTTTCCTAAGCCGGGAGACCAGAATTTCTTGCAGTATTCCAACTTGGGCCTAACCAATCTTGTTGAATGGCTGAGCAAACTGAACAGAGAACTTTGGGAGTTGTCATCATGTACTGTTTTATACAATTCTCATATCCCAGATCATCATACTCTTTAACATGAGATTATATGCAAGATTGAGATATTCAGACTAGACAAATCTTGGTTTCCACCACATTTTCCTTCTTGAATCACTTCTTGTCCCTCTAATGCCATGTGTCTGTACAAACAAGTACAGTTGTATCTCCAGGGACTGCTGATCGCACTACAGAAGATAAAACAGCAGAATTCATGAGGACAACCTAATCAAGATGACGTGTGAATGAATGAAAAAGGAATTGACAGACAATAATGTTGAACTCAAATTGCATTTTATTTTGATCACTATTTAAACCCGTGTCAGGGGAAATTCCACCAATTTCTTTAACTGCTCTCTGAACTTACACTGGGTTGTTACAGGAATTCAAAAGCTGAAGCATTTACCAACCTTCCTCAAGAATAAAATTTAATTCATTGTAATTTGAACCTGAGAAATAAATGATATTTGCAATTTGAACACGGAGGAATGTCATATATATGACATATAATATATTGATTGGAGGCTGCAAACAAAAGGTACATTGTTAGTGATAAAGCAAAGCTCATTAACAAACTACAAAGGAATATTTCTGATACAGCTCACAGACGTGCAGGCAGTTGCTGTAACCACAGATGATACTTTTACCCAGACAGAAGAATCTCTGACTCCATAAATTAACTCAAGACTGGCACTACTGACTGGGGTAATGGGCAAGAATGTCATTGTATTTATTTCCCAATCTGGTTTAACATCCCAGCTATCATAATGACCAGAACATAGTCACCACCCTGAATACCTGAAAATATGTGATGTGTTTGGAAAGATCACAACTTTCCCGTGGCATGATAAGAATCACTGAAATGTTAGCAATGAAAAAGAGATGTAAGTGAACACATGGTATCAACAAATGTAGATGTGGCCAAAGAAAGACAAAAACAGACATGTGGTTGTGCTTAACTTCTGCAAATAATGGCAAAGAGAGAAGAGAGCCCAAATGTTGAACTTAAAATAGTTCTATTCAACTCCAGACAAAAAACAAATCTCCAATTGGCAGCAAACTCTGAGTATTATATAACAGTGGCAATAAAGACATATTCTCAGTTTTGACAGCCTTTCAGTTGCCGGAAATTCATTTCATTCTGCTCTCAGGCAATTTGTACAGAGGAACAAAAGCTTAAAGTAGTCTGAAACATTAGCAGATTGAAGAAGCAGTAATATTATATTAAACAAGTAAATGGCCAGAAAGAAGCAGACAATGTTGAATGTAAAGAAATCCTAACAGTTTCACATTGAAGTAGATATCCAGGTAGACAACACTTAAAAAGAAAACTCAACTCTTAAACAGAAAGAAATCTGGGACTGCACCTGATAATGATTTTAATCTAATGCAACATCATTTTGTGACAGACAATGTACAGTTCTGTTGGCAATGTTCTCTCTTTTAAGTCCAATGATTTTGACTTCAAATCCTGCCGCAAGTCTTCAATGTTGACTGAGCTTTGCACTGTTGCATTTGTGTGAAACCAATGAAAGATGTGACGAATGAGAGTTGAAGATAACTCTAACTTAACTATCAAGACACTGCTGTTAATATTCTATCAGAAGCAACAAGCAGTACACCAAGGTACCTCAACAGCTGTGCAGATAAAATAAAAAGATACATTTGCGGTGAGGTAATTAAGTGACTGGTATAGTGCTCAAAATACAATAGAAGTGCAATTAAAGAGACAGTTCTCATGTGATAATGGCATCGGGAACACAACAAACAAATATTTAACATTGGATGATAACAATAAACCGTAAAAAACAGGGAGTAAAATAATATTGCTCAAGGAAAACAGTGTACTTAAAACATAAACAAGCTGTGCAATTGAAAATGAGAAATGAGACTGTTTAAGTGGAGAAAATAAGATAGAAATTCATTGAAAACATTTTGTTGGTAAAATGCCCTTAAAAGGAGGGTGAGACACTCTAACCCAATGAAAGTAAAATGCCACACTGTTACGAGACCATACGACTGCTCTCTCATTCCAGGGAGGCGACTTGTGATAGTTTGGCCTGAATGTCGCCACACCTCAGGCGAGGTAAGAGGTTGGGAAGGACAGTCCTTCATGATATTCTCAGCCAGCATAGGAACTGAACCAAAAAAACTGTCAACCAGCCAACTGACCGAACTGACTCCTTCAAAGTTGTGTACCCCAGATAGACAATCCCATTCAATCTGACCAAATTGTTGGACTCAATACCAAAAAAATGGGGTACATCAGGACTGCAGTATTGATAACTGAGAGATGGGATAAACTGTATGACCTCTTTAAAGCAACACAGTCTGTACACGGATTATTGGCACATCCACATATTTCATATTGCGTTCACAGGGGCAGTTTTTCGATTACTTCCAACGTGGATGGAACCTTGTGAGAACTATTACATTATATTCCAGTCTTTCAAGCACACCTTGATCAGATTCAATTCAAAATGTACAGGTCCAATTTAGCAATTATAAAAACAAAGAACAATACACTTGGCCCTTCAAACCTGCGCTGACACATTTTGACCTTGCATAATAAAACTGTCTTCACTTACAGGATCCATACCCCTCTAATCCCTTCCTATTCATGTATGCACTCGGGCGTTTCTTCAATGCTGCGACTGTGTCTGCTTCCGTCACCACCTCTGACAGTGCGTTGCAGGCACTCACCACCCTTTGTGTGAAAAACGTGTCTAGCACATCTCTTTTAAACTCCCCCGCACCTTGAACCAGTGTCCCTGAGTAATTGACCCCTCCCCACCGGGGAAAAAGCTTCATAGTTTCCACTCTATCTATGCCAGTCACAATTTTATGAAAACTTACATTCGGTTGCCCCTCAACTTCTTCCATTCCAGAGAAAACAAACCCAGTCTATCCAACCTTTCTTCATAGCCAAAATCCCCCAAATCAGGCAACATCCTGGTAAACCTTTTCTATACCGTCTTCAACGCACCCACATCCTTCTGGTAGCATGGTGACCAAAACTGTACTCAATATTCAAAGTGCAGCCTAACCAAAGTTCTGCAAAGCTGCAGCATAACTTGCCTACTCTTATACTCAATACCACTCCCAATGAAAGCAAGCATGACATAAGCCTTTTTCTTAAACCACCTTTTCTTCCCGCACTGCCACCTTCAGCGATCTGTGGACCTGCACACTCAGATCCTTTTGTATACCAATGCTAAGGATGCTGGCCATTCACTGTATAATTTCCACCTGTACTTGACCTTCCAAAATGCATCACCTCACATTTGTTTGGGTTAAACTCCATCTGCCATTTTTCTGCCTATGCCTCAAAATGATCAATATCTGCTGTATTCTCTGACAACCCTCCCCTCTATCCACAACTCCATCAATCTTTGTATCGTCCGCAAACGTGCTAATTAGACCAGCCACGTTTTCCTCCAAATCCTTTATGTAGGCCACAGGCAGCAGAGGCCCCAGCACTGATTGCTGTAGTACTTCACTAGTTACAGACTCTTAACATTTTACTAACAAAGTTTAAGCTAGCTGACCCAATTTTGTATCTCCAATCCTTTGGGATTTCTCCAGAAAGTAAGGATTCTTGGAAGGTTACAACCACGTATACACTGTCTCTTTGGCTAATTCCTTTAATATCCTCAGACACAACTCATGAGATCCAGGGAACTTATCAGCTTTTAGGTCCAATAATTTCCTTAGTAATTTTTCTCTAGTGATAACTATTTGATTTATTTCCTCCCCAACTATCGCCCCTTGATTATTCAGTACTTTAGGAATGCTGGGTCAAGTCCTCAGAATCAACCTCTTTTGAGATTTTCTGGAGGGCTATTTTCCCAACACCCGTCTTCAATCTCACTACACCTTCATTAGGTGATACGGTATCATAATAACATTGCATTTCTGCAACCAAATGGGAAATTTGGACTCTCACAAAAGCATGATTAGAAAAATTCATCAAAATCCTTAATAATCGTCACTGATCTATTGACCTTAAATATAAAAATACAGAAGGTGAGCATTAATTCAGCACAAGACAACAGGCATTTGAACAAAAGTAGGCCATTCAGTCCCTTGAGCCTACTCCACCATTCAACATGACCATGTTTGATCTGTAGTCTAGTTCCATATGCCTGCCTTCCATACCCCCGAATACTTTTGTTTGTATGAATAAAATTGTCTACCTCAAATTTAAATTTGAAAATTGAATTAGCATCAACCACCACTTCTCATGCTTTCTAACATCTCTCATGAATGGCCTGGCTCTAAATTCAGATTAAGCCTCCGAGTTCTAGAGTCTTCAGTGGAAATAGTTTATCTTGATCTGCCTTGTCTTTCCGTGGTAATATCTTGATTACCTTGATTAGTCCACCTCTGATCTTCAGTCAGTGCAGATTGTTTTGGGGATATTGCCTCAATGAGTTTGAGCTCTCTGTTCATCTCCCTCCTTGGTGAGCAATGATGCTAGTGATTTTGGTGTCAGTACTGCTCAACTGGTTCCTAATCAGAAGTTTACACTAGAACTTGAGAAGCTGCTCCCACGCTGCTGAGAAGGCCAACAGTTGGGAAGTACAGATAAAGTAAATAATGGTCCAAATTGACCTTTAATTGAAAATTGCCTCTACAGCAATAAAATTACATTCTGAGCAAGACCTGTCAGCAAAATCTTTGAACTTGGTTCAATATTTGAAGGCTTTTCAATGTGAATTTCATAGCCCCATCGATCCCTGCATTGCTACCCCCTTGGTGGCTCGAATGAGTTTCAGATAGCCTTAGAAACTCTCTGCACTAGTGCAATCAAACCTAGATGTAGATTTACGTCTTCAGTTTATTGCCTTACTCAAAATGTGCTTGTCCCACTGGCCGAGCAAGCCTGGAAATTTCCATCAGTTAACAAGTTCATGTCAAAATAATGACATGCTCAAGTTTTACCACCTCGACAGAAAGACAACCAGAACCCTACCAAATAAATAATTTCACCCAACACAGAAACAGAAGATACTTGAAAATCTCAGTGGGTCTGGCAGCATCTGCAAAGAAGAAAGAAAAGTCAGAGTTAACACTTCAGGTCTGGCGATCCCCTTCCTCAGTTGTGAGATTTTCCAGCAACTTCTGTTTTGTTCCTGATTTACAGCATCCACAGTCCTTCCGGCTTTTATGATTTCACCTGATCTGTTTTAAAATCGGTAACTCCTAATTTGTAAGCACTGACGCATTAAGGTGGATAAATCCCCAGGACCTGGTCAGGTGTGTCCCAGAACTTCATGGGAAGCTAGAGAAGTGATTGCTGGGCCCCTTGCTGAGATGTTTGTATCATCAATAGCCACAGGTGAGTTACCGGATGATGGCAAACGTGGTACCACTATTTAGGAAAGCAGGTAAGGAATAGGCTGGTGATCCTGACATCAGAGGCGGGCAAGTTGTTCGAGGGGACCCTGAGGGATAGGATTTACATGTATTTGGAAAGGCAAGGACTGATTAACAATTGTCTGTACGGCTGTGTGTGTGGGAAATCATTTCTCACTGACTTGATTGAGTTTTTTGAAGAAGTGATGAAGAAGGTGCAGAGAGGAGGACGTCGTCTACATGGACTTCAAAAAGGCATTTGACAAACTGGCAGACTGGTTAGCAAGGTTACATCACATGGAATCCAAGGAAAGCTAGCCAGTTGGTCACAATATTGGCTCGAAGCTAGGAGACAGAAGGCAGTGGCAGAGAGTTGCTTTACAGACTGGAGGCCTGTGACCAGCTGTGTGCCACACGGATCGGTGCTGGATTCACTGTTTTTCATTGCTGATATAAACAATGGACAAAGGAGGTATAGTTAGTAAGTCTGCAGGTGACACCAAAATTGGAGGCACAGTGGGCAGCGAAGAAGGCTACATCAGAGTACAACATCTTGATCAGACGGGCCAATGGGCTGTAGAGTGGCAGATGGAGTTTAATTTAAATAAATGTGAGGTGCTGCATTTTCAAAAGGCAAATTAGGGCAGGACTTTTACACTTAATGGGAAGGTCCTGGGGGGGTGTGGCTGAATCTTGGACTGCAGGTTCACAGTTCCTTGAAAGTGGAGTCGCAGGTATATAAGATAGTCAAGGTGGTGTTTGGTATGCTTGCCTTTATTGGTCAGTGCATAGAATACAAGTTGGGGGAATCATGTTGCAGGACATTGATTCGGCCACTTTTGCAATTCTAGTCTCCCTGCTATCAGCAGGATGCTGTGAAACTTGAAAGGGTTCAGAAGAGATTTACAAGGATGTTGCCAGGTTGAAGAGTTTGAGGTATAGGGAGAGGCTGAACGTGCTGGGGCTAGTTTCTCTGGAGTGTCAGAGGCTGAAGGCAGACCTCCCAGAGGTTTAGAAAATCACGAAAAGCATGAATAGGGTGCATGGCCAAGGTCTTTTCCTCAAGGTAGGAGAGACCAAATCTTGGGAGCATAGGTTTAAGATGAGTGGGAAAAGATTAAAAAGGAAACTATGGGGTGACATTTTCAGGCAGAGCCTGGTGTGTGAATGAAATGAGCTGTCAGAGGAGATGAAGACATCTGGATGGGTATATGAGCAGGAATGTTTAGCACAATATGGGTAAAATGCTGGCAAATGGGACTAGAGTAATTTTGGATGTCTGATCAGGATGACGAGTTGGACCAAAGGGTATGATTCCACGCTGTAAACTCTACAATTGTATGATTCCCAATTCTAGATATTCTCCCATAAGAGGAAATATCCACTCCATATTTACGAGTCAAGATCACGTCAGGATACTATATATTTCAAACAAGTTACCTCTTACAGTTCTACATCCTAGCAGATGTCAGCCTGACCAGGCCAACCATTTGTTACCGCACCCATTCTAGGTATTGGTTTAAAAAGTCTAAAGTAGAAGGGCCAAATTTAAGTTCACTGTTGGAAGAATTAGAGGGGAGATGAGGAAAATCGCCTTGGTTTTCCATCCAGTGTGTGGTTTGGACCTGAAAAGGTTTAAAAGGTAAAAAGTCTCACCACAGATAAAATAAAGTTCGATGTCCACTCAAAGTAGGTGAACCAGCTACTTCCATTGTGAACTTGCTGGTCTCTTTTTTTAAAAAAGTCTTTCTCTTCTCACCTTAAAAATATGCTCACTAGTTTTGAAATCTTCCACCTGAGGGCAAAGAAACCAGCCATACACCTCATCTACACCTCTCATGATTTTATAAACCTCTGTAAGGTCACCCCTCAATCTGACACTCCAGCGAAGAAACTCCCAGTCTCTACAGCCTCTCCTTATATGTCAAACCCTCCATTCCCAGAAACATCCTTGTAAATTTTGTCTGAACCCTCCCCAGTTTAATAATACCCTTTCTATAACAGACAGGCCAGAAAGTGACACAGTACACCAGAAACGGCCTCACCAGCATGACATCCCAACTTTTGTACCCGAGCAATGAAGGGAAGTGTGCAAAACGTCTTCTTTACCACTCCGTCTACTTGCATCGCAAATTTCAAAAGAACTATGTTCCTGAACCCCATGGTCTCTGTTCTGCAACATTAACCAAGGCCACATTTTCAACTGTATATAAAAAAACGTACTAAGTTCGCCTGTACAGTGTTTTTAGAGCAGTAAGACTGTGCTATTTTCTGGGTCTGTAGATTGTTAAGGTGCAAAGGTGGCCTTTAGTCAGATCGGATGTGAGAGATTAGGGAGAGATTCCACCTTACTGATGATAAATGTCTGCAGGAAGTGCATGGAGTGGTTGAGGTGGCAGTTCAAGGCAATGAGGGATGTACAGGAACTAGGGGGTATGATGGATGGCAGTGGCAGGGAGAGAGAGAGATAAATCACAGATTGGTCAGGTAGATGTGTTATTCCCAGGTTGGTAAAACAGAGAGGCAGGCAGTGCAGGAGTCTCCTTTGACCAAGCCCCATCTCAAACAAGTACACGGTTTTGGAAAATGTAGGGGATGATGGAATCTCAGGGGAATGTGGCACTGACAGCCAGGTATCTGGTACCTGGTACTGAATCTGGCTCAAATGTAATGAGGGGGTGTCAGGTTCCAAGCAATCGATTGTGAAAGGGGACTCCTAGTTACAGGCACAGACAGACATTTCGGTAGGTGACAGCGAGACATCAGAATGGTGTGTTGTCTGCCTGGTGCCCGCATCAAGGATATCTCAGAGAAGGCACAGACTATTCTCAAAGGGGAGCGGGACCTGCAGGAGATTGTTCAATACATTGGAACTAACACCTTAGGTAAAGAAAAGGATGGGATTCGGAGGAGAAAATATCGAAGTTAGGCAGGATTTTAAAAAAGAAGTCCTCGAGGGGAGTAATATCTGGATTATTCTCTGAGCCATGTGCGAGTGAGGGTAGGAAGAGGGGGATAGAGCTGATGAATGCATAGCCGAGGAACAGGTGTAGGGGATGACTGTATCACTGGAATAGAACTGACCCGTATAAGGATGGATTGCACCAGAATTGGAAGACTCCTGATACACTGGCGGAGAAAGTTGCTAGACCTGCTTAGGAGAATTTAAATTGGTGGCGGCGGCGGCAGCAGGGAGGGAGAGACCTCGGGTGATAATGCTGAAAGAAATCAGTCTGAGACTGGTGCGGTTGGGAAAAGGAGCACGTCAAACAGTCAGGGCAGGCAGATGCAATGCAGAGAACAAGGAAGGACTGGAAAATTAAACTGCATTTATTTCAATGCAAGAGGCCTAATAGGTAAGGCAGGTGAATTCAGGGCATCACTGGGAACATGAGACTGGGATATTCATAGCAATTACAGAAACATGGCTCAGGGATGGACAGTACTGGCAGCTTAATGTTCCAGGGTATAGATGGAGCAGGAAGGATAGGAAGGGGGGGGCAAGAGAGGAGGAGGAATGCCATTTTTGATTCAGGATAATATTACAGCTGTATATAGGGTGCATCTGGGAATCAAGAAAAAGATTACCACCACATTAGGATTGTACTTAATGGCCAAACAAATTTGTGAGGAGATCTTTAAGGAGTGGCTCAGTGGTTAGCACTGCTGCCTCACAGCACCAGAAACTCAGGTTTGATTCCAGCGTCGGCCAACTCTCTGCGTAGAGTTTGCACATTCTCCCCATGTCTGCAAGGGTTTCCTCCAACAGTCCAAAGATGTACATGTAAGGTGGATTAGCCATGGGAAATGCAGGATCATAGGGATAGGGCAGGGGGATGTATCTGGGTTGGATGGTCTTCAGAGGGTCAGTGTGGACTAGTTGGGATAAAGGGCCTGTTTCCACACTGGAGGGATTCTATGACATGGATTCTATTACATCTGTAAGAATAATTGGGTGGTAATGGTAGAGGATTTTGACTTTCCAAACACAGGCGGTGACTGCCATAGCGTAAAGTGTTGGATGGAGAGGAAATGTGAAGTGTGCACAAGAAAATTTTCAAATTCAGTATGTGGATATACCTACTGGAGAAAAAGCAAAACTTGACCTACAGTTGGGAAATAAGACAGGGCAGGTGACTGAGCTGTCAGTTGGGGAAGCACTTTGAGGCCAGTGACGACAATTCTATTAGTTTGAAAATTGCAATGGAAAAGGAGCGATCAGATCTAAAAGTGAACGTTCTAATTTGGAGGAAAGTCAATTTTAATGGTATGAGGCAATAACTTCCAAAATTGATTGGGGGCAGATGCTCATAGGAAAACAGATGGCTGGAAAATGGGACGCCTTCAAAAGTGAGATGATGAGAGTCAAAAGACAATATGTTCCTATCAGAGCAAAGGGCAAGCCTGACAGGTATAGGAAATGCTCGATGACTACAGAAATTGATGTTTTAGTCAAAAATAAGAAGGAAGCTTGTGTCAGGCACAGACAACAAAAATTGAGATGAATCCCTAGTAGAGTATTAAGGCAGTTGGTGTGCACTTAAGAGGGGAATCAAGAGGACAGAAAGGCGACATGAGAAAGCTTTGCCAAACAGGGTTAAGGAGAATCCAAAGGGATTCTACAACTACATTAAGGACAAAAGAGTAACTAGGGAGAGAACAGGCCCCCCCTAAAGATCAGCAAGGTTGGCTATGTGTGGAACAAGTATTTTACTGTGGAGGAGGATATAGAACATGGGGAAATAAACAGCACTACCTTTATATTTATAGTCCATATTACAGAGGAAGAGGCACTGGATGTCTTAAAATGCACAAAGGTGAATAAATCCCTGGAACATAAATCAGGCATGCCCGAGAACTCGGGGGAAGTTCAGGAAGTGTTTGCTTGGGCCCCTCACCAATATTATTGTATTACCAATAACAACAGGTGACACGCTGGAAGACTGGACAATGGCTAATGTGGTGCCTCTGTGGTGGTAAGGAAAAAAGTCAGGGAACTATAGACCAGTAAGCCTGATATCAGTGTGAAGCTGGATGAACGCAGCAGGCCAAGCAGCATCTTAGGAGCACAAAAGCTGACGTTTTGGGCCTAGACCCTTCATCAGAGCTCAAAACGTCAGCTTTTGTGCTCCTAAGACACTGCTTGGCCTGCTGTGTTCATCCAGCTTCACACTTTGTTATCTCGGATTCTCCAGCATCTGCAATTCCCATTATCTCTGAGCCCAATATCAGTGTTGGGCAAGTTGTTGGAAGGAATTCTGAGGGATAGGATTTACACATATTTGAAAAGACAAGGTGCGATTCAGGATAGTCAACATGGCTTTATGCTGGGAAATTATGTCTCATTAATTTGATTGAGATTTTTGAAGCAACGAAGAGGTTTAATGAGGGCAGAGCAGTGGACGTGATCTGTGTGGACTTCAATAAGGCATTCAACAAGGTTCCTCATGGCAGAGTGGTGAGCAAGGTTAGATCACATGGAATACAGGGAAAACTAGCCATTTTCATACAGAACTGACTTGAAGTAGAAGGCAGAGGGTGATGGTGGAGGGCTGCTTTTCAGACCAGAGGCCTGTGATCAGCAGCGTGCCACAAGGATCGGTGTCGGGTCCACTGCTTTTCATCATTCCCATCGATGGTTTGGATGCGAACAGAGGAGGTATGCTTAGTAAGTTTGCAGATGATACCAAAACTGGAGGTGTAGCAGACAGCAAAGTGGGTTACACTTCAGAGTATAATGGGATGTTGATCAGCAGGGTCAATGGGTGTGTGGCAGATGGAGTTTAATTCAGGTTAATATGGGGTGCTGCATTTTGGAAAGGCAAATCAAGGCAGAACTGATACACTTAAATGGTAAGGCCTTGGGGAGTGTTGCTGAACAAAGAGACCTTGAAGTTTAGGTACATAGTTCCTTGAAATTGGAGTCGCAGGTAGACAGGATAGCAAAGGTAGTGTTTGGTACGCTCGCCTTTACTGGTCAGTGCACTGAGTATAGGAGTTGAGACCCCATGTTCTGGCTGTACAGGACGTTGGTTAGGCCACTTTTGGGATGCTGCTTGCAACACTGGTCCCCCTACTACAGGAAGGATTTGGAATTGAAAGCATTCAGATTAGATTACAATCATGTTGCCAGCGTTCGAGGGAGGGGCTGAATCAACTGGGGCTGTTTACCACTGGAGTGCCAGAGGCTGAGGGTGACCTTATAGAGGGTTAAAAAGTAATGAGAGGCATAAATGAGGTGAATACACAAGGTCTTTTCCCATGAGGTGGGGGGGTGGAGTCCAAAACTAGAGGGCATAGGTGTAAGGTGAGAGGGGAAAGATTGAAAAGAGACATAAAAGGAAACTTCTTCACACAGAGGATGGTGCACGTATGGAATGAGCTGCCAGAGGAAGTGGAGGCAGCTGGTACAATTACAGTGCTTTAAAGGCATCTGCATGGTGAGATGAACAGGAAGGATATGGGCCAAATACTAGCAAATGGGACGAGATTTATTTAAGATACCTAGTCAGCACAGACCAAAGGACCTGTTTCCATGCTGTATCGCTCTATGACTCTCCAAGTTTCAGCCTTGTTTGTTTTACCAAAACCCAATTCTTTGCATTTATCCAAATTAAATTCCATCTGCTACTCCTAAGCCCATTGACCCAACTAATCAAGATTTCTTTGTTATCTTAGATCAGTTGTAAAGTTGGGCAGAAAAATAGCAAATGGTGTTTAGTCCAGACTTTTGCCTTTGCCAGGTCAAATGAAAAAGAAAAATTTACAGTGAATGACAGGACTATTGAGGAAGCTACGAGCATGTATATCAAAGTGTCAGCAAAAGTGCATAAGATGGTGAATGAAGCATTCGGCATGCTTACTTTTGTCCATCTTTATCAAGGGCTTGGAGTATAAAAAGTTGGCAAGACATGATTTGGCTATATAAAACTTCATTGAGGCCACATTTGGAATGTTGTGTACAGTTCTGGTCATTACACTATAAGAACAACATGGAGGCTTTGGAGATGATTCAATAGAAGTTTTCCAGGATGTTGGCTGCCTTGGTATACCTTGCATTAGGTATAAGGAGAGATTGGAAAAACTTTAGCATGTTTTCATGAGTATCAAAAGCTGAGGGATGACCCTAGCAGATAGGCATAAACTATGAGGCGTTGACAGTCAAAATCTCTCTCCCTTTGTGAAAATGTTAAATACTTAAGGGCATACTTTTAACGTTGAGGTGAAGGGTTTAAATGAGATGTGCAAAACAATTTATTTTACACAAAGGATGACAGGTACCAGGAACGCACCGCCAGGGGAGGTGGTAAAAGCAGATACAATAACAACGTTTAAGAGGCATTCAGACAGGCAGTGGATATACGGATAACGAGGTGTAGAGCTGGATGAACACAGCAGGCCAAGCAGCATCAGGGGAATAGGAAAGCGGACGTCTCGGGCATACCGCCGTCAGTGCAGAAATGACAGGGTGAAGGGCCTATTCCTGTGCTGTCCTATTCGATGATGGAACGGCAAAGCAGATTCGATATACTAAATAGTCTTATCGCCCCTTTCCGGCCGCCGTTTTAAAAAAAGCGCAAGCGTACTGGTGCATATTGTTCCTATAAAAATGGCGACCACGCATGTGTCCTGTGAACATTGCCCCGACTACCCCGATAAAAGATGGTGGCAGGTACCTCAGTTTCTCGATGTATGAAGCCCGCTGCCAACGGGGCCGGGAGCTTCAGTTTCTGCTCTGTCAACCTGCACTGACCGTTGATGAAACCTCTCAATCCTCATCATCTCCATTTCTCCGGTGGCTGAGGTTTCAGTTTCTGCGCCTGCGGCGTTCATGGGCTCGCGTCGTGCCGCGGGCCCCGCCCACTCATTCTCTCCAATTGGTTGGAGGACCAGCTGGTCACGCTCGGTCATCCAAGCCCGCCGTCCCACCTCCTATTGGCCCCACGCTGCCGTCAATCATTATTGATTTGGGAAGTCAACGTCGTCTCGATCCCCGTAAGGCCCGCGTGAGCATCATCATTCAGAGTGAATGGAGCAAGGTGCCCGCGTTACTGAGGACTGGGGGTGCTGTTGGCCATTCGGCCCATTGTGGCTCTCCTCTCCCCCTTGTCTGCTGCCTTGCGATGAGAATCATCATTCACAATGGTGAATGGTGCAGTGTGCCCGCATTACTGAGCACAGGGGGCACTGCTGGCCATTCAGCCCATTGTTGCTGTACTGTCCCCTCTGCAGATGCCGCAAAACTGTCCGACATACAGCTGTTGAGGTTGTCTCAACGTTATCAACATGAGCTCCTCGCACTTGTGGTTGGAGGCGGAATAGAGGGTCAGACGAGAACCCTTCAAAAGGAACAATCTTGTGTCAGAGATGTTATAAAGGTGGATAAGACAAGCTTATTTGATATTTTATATCAACAGTATGAATATGTACATCTGAGATGTTGACTATAAACATCAGCAGAAACCGACTCCAATGAATATAGCGCACTCCTAGACGGTAGTCCCTCCAGTTCATTATGTACGTGCTGATATGTCAGTAGGCAGATTGCCCTGTTAATCCCTACCCATATTTGGAGCAGGTGAATGGTCTGTTCCCAGTGTGAACTTGCTGGTGTGCAGTGACTTGAGGTAAATTCTCGAATCCAGTCCCACAGTGAGAGCATACGAATGATCTCTCACCAGTATGAACATTTTGAGGGTAGTGGTGATTTGATAACAGTGAATCCTGTCCCACACTCAGAACAGATGAATGGTTTCTCCCCAGTGTGAGTTCACTGGTGCAAACTGAGATGAGTTAACAACATAACCCAGACCCACAGATAAAGCATCTGAATGGTTTCTCCTCAGTGTGAGTACACTGACAGAACATCAATTCACCAGAACCTTGATACCCCCTCCCACAGTTTGGACATTTAAAAGGTCTCTCCCCAGTGTGAACTCACCAGTGTTTGGGCAGGTCAGACAGAATCCCTTCCCCACACTCAGAGCAGGAGAACAGCCTCTCAGCAGTGTGGATTCTCTGGTGTATAGCAAGATCAGATGATTGCCTGAACCCAGCTCCACAGTGAGAGCATCGCAATGGTCTCTCCTCTGTGCAAAGCCATTGAAGAAATGCCAAGTCCCCAGAAAGTTTATAGCGTTTTCTGCAATCTGGGCATTCAAAGGATCTCGTGTCAGTGTGCACACACTGGTGTGGCAACTATTTGGAAAACTCAGTGAATCCTTTCCCACACTTGGAGCAGGCAAATGGTTTCTGCTCAGTATGAACTCGCTGGTGTCTCAGCAAAATGGATAAGTAAGTGAATGCCTTCTCACACTTGGAGCAGTTGAATGGCTTCTCCCTACTGTGGTTGTGTTGATAAGTTTCCAGCTCAGATGGGGACCTGTATCCCCTTCCACAATTCCCATATTTCAATGGTTTCTCCCCACTGTGACTGCAGTTGTGTCTTAACAGGTCAGATGATTGACTGAATTCTCATTCAGTCACAGAAAACGTGGACAGGTTCTCCCCACTATGAACGGTGATTTTTCTTTCCAGGTTCAAAATCCCATGATGTTCAGATTACAGTCACATCTTGATGTGATTCTGTTTTTGGTAATCTTCCTGTTCTGATACCCTGTGACATTGATTTGGAACAGAAAACCGCAGGTGAGAATAAACCCATAAAAACATAGCGACAGATACTAAAATGAATTAATGTAAAATAAGTGTGTGACTAGGACTATGGAAAAGTGACGGTGAAACGTTCTAGATTGTCATACTTGATGTCCTTCAGGGATGGGAACTTACCACTCAGCCTAGGCTCACACAAGACTCTGGTCTCTATGGGAGGAGTTGGAGAGAGAGGCAGGATGGAGTGATTTTATGCATCTACAATTTGATTAGAACTTTGACAAAACCTCCCAATCTCCACCATACAGAAAAAACAGGTCACACACTTTCCAAAATTGCCTGGCATCCATTTTTAGATTAGATTCCCTATAGTGTGGAAACAGGCCCTTCAGCCCAACAAGTCCACACCGCCCCTTGAAGCATCCCACCCAGAACCATCTCCCTGTAACCCACACACCCCTGAACACTACGGGCAATTTAGCTTGGCCAATCCACCTAACCTGCACATCTTTGGACTGTGGGAGGAAACCGGAGCAACTGGAGGAAACCCTCGCAGACACGGGGAGGATGTGCAAACTCCACACAGACAGTCGCCCCGAGGCTGGAATCGAGCCTGGGTCTCTGGTGTTGTGAGGCTGCAGTGCTAACCACTGAGCCACCGTGCTGCCACCGTGGATGAACAGAAGTTTCCTCCATTTAAATATAGGGAAGATTGTCTTCAGTCCTCCCTACAAACTTCACTTACTCACCGCCAACTCCATCCCGCTCCCTGGGAATTGTCTGAGGCTGAATCAGGCTTTTCATAACCTTTGTGAAAGGCTTTACCCCAAGGTTAGTGGCAGGATGCTCAGCGGTTAGCACTGCTGCCTCGCAGCGCCAGGGATCCAGGTTCAATTCCACCCGCAGATGTCTGCATGTGTGTAGTTTGTACATTCTCCCCATGTCTGTGTGGGTTTCCTCCAACTTCTCCCACAGTGCAGAGATGTGCAATTTAGTTGGATTGGCTGTGCTAAATTGTCCATAATGTGCAGATTAGGTGGACTAGCCATGGGAAGCATAGGGTCACAAGAACAGGTTGAGCAGTTGGGTCTGTGTGGGTTGCTCCTCAGAGGGTCGGTGTGGACCAGGGGTTGAATGGCCTTCTTCCACACTGTAGGGATTCTAAGGGATTCTATGAGTTTCTACCCATCGTCACCAAGTCTGCCTGCTTCCATCTCATTGACATTACCCAATTCCACCCTAGCTGCAGCTTATCTGCTGCTGAAACTCTCATCCATTCTGTTGTTACCTCTAGACCTATCTATTGTAATATACTGCCAGCCAACCTCTCACATTCAATGTCCCTTAATCTCGAGCTCATCCAAAACAGTGCTGCCAGTGTGCACCATCTTGTTTGGCATCACCACTCCAATTCAGATGAGCTAACTTGTGAAATTAAACACAGAAACATAAAAAGATGACATATGATAATTTGGAAGAAATGAAATATTCACAAAGGATAAGGTCTAGAGGAACAGGCAAGAGATGGAATATTTCAGTTGACATCTTGTGTTGTTACCTGACAGCTTTGAGAGTTCAGGACTGATAACTTCAACACCTTAGTAAGAAATAGAAGCTGAGCAGATGTTCAGCCCTCTACCATACTTTATACTGATCCAACAGTCAGAGGAAAGATGCAAGGCCCATTTCTCCAGTCACTTACACTGGGTCAGCTGTTGGATGTCTGCTAGGGTGCCCCGAGTTTGATCTAATTCCATTAGTTTTAAAATAGCTTTGGAAAAGGATAGGTCTGGTCCACATACTAAGGTTCTAAAGTGGGGCAATTAGAAAGGGAAGTGAAGAAGGCTTTCAGCATGCTAGCTTTCATACGCCAGACCACTGAATATAGGATTTGGATGTCTTGTGACAGCTGGACAAGACCTTAGTGAGTCCACATTTGGAGTACTGTGTGCAGTTCTAGTCAACCTACTACAGAAAGGATATTACTAAACCAGAAACAATGCAGAAAAGATTTACGAGGATGCTGCCTGAACACATTCTAGGATGCTACCCTGGACCAGACGTCCTTCACCCCCACCACCTCCCCAGAGCCCTATGGCACCTTCCCCTGTAACCGGCGAACGTGCAACACCTGCACATTTACCTCCTCCCTCCCCAGTGTCCAAGGGCCCAAACATACCTTCCAGGTGAAGCAACACTTCACTTGTACTTCCCAGAATCTAGTCTACGGCATTCGCTGCTCACAATGTGGTCTCCTGTACACTGGAGAAAACAAAACATACACTTGGCAACCGCTTCACAGAACATCGACGTTCTGCTTACAAAAAGGAGCCTGAACTACCCGTTGCCTGCCACTTCAATGCACCACCCTGCTCCCTGGCCAACATCTGTCTCAGGCTTGCTACAGTGTTCCAGTGAAGCCCAGCGCAAGCTGGAGCAACAGCAGCTCATTTTCCACTTCAGGACCTTACAGCCCTCTGGACTCAATACGGAGTTCAATAATTTTAGGGCCTAAACTCTCCCATGTCCCAGCTTCCCCCCCACCCCCGACCCCACACCACGTAGCCTGCCATTACACACCCCCTGTTGTTAGTCACTAACAGTCCCCTTTAACAACTACTCACCCTCCCAGCCTGATTGTTAGCAACTCCTTTGTCTGTCCAACTGTCTTTCTCTCACTTTGGGCTCTATCCTATAGTTTACTCCCTACCCCACCCACCTTCCTATTTTATGTATATAAACTGACGTTTTCCCAGCCACTATCAGTTCTGAGGAAGGGTCACCGGACCCAAAACATTAACTCTGTTTTCTGCTTCACAGTTGCTGCCAGACGTGCTGAGCTTTTCCAGCAACTTTGTTTTTGCTAACTGAACTGGAAGGTTTGGGTTATAAAGGAGACATTGGATAGGCTGGAACCTTCCTGGAGCAGAGGAGACTGAGGGGTGACCTTATAGAGATATATGAAATCGTGAGAGACACAGATAGTTAGTTAGCCAACTTCTTTTCCCCACATGGTAGGGGAGTCTAAAACTAGACAGCAATAGATTTAAGGTCAGAGAAGAGAGAAATAAAACAGTCCAGAGGGGCAATCTTTTCACACAGAGCATGGGGAGTGTCAGGAACAAGGTGGGCCACATGGTCAAGTTGGGACAAAGGGCCAGATTCCATGTTGTCGACCTCTATTCCCCGATGACTCTATCTCCTGTGTCTGCAGTCCCGACTGCTTCCTTACATCAGTGACCTCTTGCTTTAACACCTGACAGTGATCCAGCTCTGGCCCCTGACTTTTCTTCACCTTCTCTGCTGGGTGTTGACAGGAAGTGAAGACTGCTGGAATTCCTCTCATCAGCAAATTACACGGACATGCTCCCTGCTTCCCAGCAGTTAATCTCCTTCAGTCACTTTCTCATTAACCCTAAACTCTCCCGTCAGCTGTTAATTCTGTTATTTCTGGCACTTTAACAATTACAGATATAAACATCACCAATTACAATCAAATCTATTCTCTCATTTTCTCTGATTGAAGTTCTTATTATGGTTAATATTAGATAAACCCTGTCCTTTTCCATGTGAGGGAAAATATTTCTAACGAAGTGATCTAATGCAGTGTAAAGTCTTATCAGTGTTGTCAGGGCAACCTGTTTACAGGGAAGTGCCTGTTTGTGTTTCTAACTCAGATTAAACCGCAAATGTGCCAGAGTCGTTTTTAGCTCGAGTATCTCAAACAATTAAACTAAAAATCCATAGAATAGAAAATCGAATCAAATTAAAATTGACAATTTTCATTTTAACTCTCTGGAGCTTCCGTACTGTAGCCTGTAGCATTGACACCAGATAAATATTCAATAGTGAAATCAAAATGAACCAAGTGGATCAGAAGGAAACCACCTTGTGCAACTTTCACAGCAGAAAATGAGTCAATAACCATCAATGTTAATATTTCTTGTCAATTTATTCCCAATACTTCAAATTGTTAAATCAAGAAATAAATTGTAAGGACAAAAACATCTTTGAAGAAATCTGACAATTTTTTGTCCTTTCCGCAGATGTTGCCTGACCTACTGAGCTCTCCATGCATTGTTTGCTTCTGGACTAAAAGAAATTTCTCAAAAGCAAAGTTGCTGGAAAAGACCAGCAGCTCTGGCAGCATCTGTGAAACAAAGTAACCCTTCCTCACTGGACCAGAAACGTTAACTCTGTTTCTTCCTTCACAGATGCTGCCAGACCTGCTGGGCTTTCCCAGGAACTTTGTTTTTGTTCCTGATTTACAGCAGTTTTTTTTTAAATTTAGGAATGTCTCAATGCCTGGTGTTCCTGTTGGAGTAAGTAAGTACAAGTGGCAAAGAATCAGCAATGTTTCTGTCACAGATTACACTGATCTATATTACCATTAATAGCAACTTATCGTGGGGAAGATCAATAGTATCTGTACACTTGGTCTTCAGTTTCAAATTATGAGAGTTTATTATATTCATTCACGAGACATGGGTAGTACTAGTGAATGCTTATGTTCCATTGCCAGTTGGTATGGAGCATGTGGTGGTGAGCTCCCTTCTTGGATTTCTGCAGTTGTTGGGCTGTAGACACAGTCACAAGCCTAGGAGGAGGGGAGTTCCACGATACTGACCCAGTGACATTGCGGGAACAGTGATATAATTCCAAATCAGGATGGTGAGTGTGTTGAAGGGGAACAGGCAACTGGTGGTGTTTCCATGCACTAGCTGCCTTTGTTTCGAGGTGGAAGCTATCTCAGGTTTGGAAGATCCCACTGAAGTTGTTTTGGCGCGAGCATTGTTGAACGACTCCAGTGCATCTTGTGGATAGTCTACATTGCTGAATGTTCTTCTGTCTGAGTTTAAACGACTGAGTTCCAACACAACAGCAGCAGAGCATTTGTTAGGAAGGTTGTGGACTCTGACAATTCCGTCGGTTCCAAGATGGTGGCGGCAATGATGAGGTGGGCCCCAGCAGCATGTGGTGATGCACTCGGAGCACATGAATGGTCTCTCCCTCGCAGTGGACACATCCCAGGTCAGATGATCGCTTGAACTCAGTCCCGCAGTGACAGCACCTGAATGATTTCTGGTCAGTGTGAACTTGTCAATGGGACATCCACTAAAAAGGCCTCTACTCTGTCTAAACCCGTTGGTGTGTCAGGAGGTGGGAATTCCTTCCCACGAATGGAGATGAATGGCCCCTCCCTCATGCGACTCTGTCAATGAACCTCCAGTTCAGACGGTCATGTCAATCCTTTCCTACAGGTTCCCCATTGCCACAGCATCTTCAGTCTGACAAACCTTGTGTGTCGAAAGGCCAGATGGTCGGCTGAATCCCGAGCCAGACAAATTTACAGCCTTTTATACAGTTATACAGCATGGAAACAGACCCTTCAGCCCAACCAATCCTGGCCAAACACATGCATTCACCTTATGTATGGCTCTCATGACGTTATTAACCTCTATAAATGATCAGCTCTCAACCTCCTAAGCTCCAGTGAGAAAAGTCAGAGCCTATCCAGCTTTTCCTAATAACTCAAACCTTCCAAACCTTTCCTTCAATGTTTATACCGTGAGACACAGAAACAGAATTAGTCCCTTTAGCCCATCCAGTCTGCTCTGCCGTTTGATCGTGGCTTATACGTTTCTCAAACCCATTCTGTTGCCTTCTCACTATGAATCTTGATCGCATTACCAATCAGTAATCTATCTATCACTGTCTCAAATACAATGAGTTCCACAGATTAACCACCCTCTGACTGAAGAAATTTCTTCTCATCTCACTTATAAAGGGTTGTCCCCTCACTCTAAGGCTGTGCCCTCAGGTCCTACACACTCCTACTTGTGGAAAGATCAACT
The DNA here is from genome assembly GCF_030684315.1 of Stegostoma tigrinum. NCBI lineage: Eukaryota > Metazoa > Chordata > Chondrichthyes > Orectolobiformes > Stegostomatidae > Stegostoma > Stegostoma tigrinum. Next base: position 8,970,668 of record NC_081396.1, on the reverse strand, counting down.
CCACAAGCACTCTCTGCAGGCCTCTCAGTTTTCTGTAAGTTTCAATGAGATGCCCCTTCATCCTTCTAAACTTCACTGAGTACAGACCCAGAGTCCTCAACTACTCCTCATGACTCCCCCCAACTTCTTCTCTGGGGATCATTGTTGTCGACCTCCTCTGGACTTATCCAATGCTAACGCATTCTTTCTTAGATATACGGCCCAAAACTGCTCACAGTATTCCAAGTGCTGTCTGACCAGAGCATTATGCAGCTTCCCGTGTGGCACCTTGTCACAGGACTTCCAGAAATTCAAATATATCATGGCCAGATCCGGATGAATCACGTGACTCGAGAGGTTTTGACTTGACGTTCAGCTTGAGATTTGTTCCTGAGAAAACTCCCTTCTCAATGCCCTGTCAAATGAATATATGGAGAAAAAAGTGACAATGAAAGCTGCTGGGTTATCACAAACGTATGCCATAACAGAACACAAATGTCCAGCAAGGAAGGAAGCCAACCACCTGGTCTTGACATACACAAGATTTGGGTTTTTATGTCATGAGGGAAGAGATACAAAGTGATAAAGAGAGGAGGAGGAGGAGGAGAAAAGGTAATTGCTTCATCGAACTCTAATGCAACCAGATGCTTGACAGAATCTCCCAAGGCCTCCCACAAGCCCCAATGCCTCAAACAACAGCAGCTGGTGCATGGGAAATCCCTCACCTTCAAACAAGCAAGTTCATGCTGGAGGCACCGAGTCAGTGTGTGGGAACAGATTTATTTGATCATTCAACTTGCTACATTACCAGTGAGTTCACCAGACAACGGGGTTTAGATTTTGATGTTTGTCACATAATGGGGAAGCAATGGTTTAATTGTATTTTCAACAGACTGTAATTCAGAAACTCACCTAATGTACTGCAGACTCGGGTTCGAATCCTGCCACAGATGGTGGAATTTAAATTCAGTAAGGAATCTAGAATTGAGCGTTTAAAGATGACCATGAATCCAATGTTAATTATTGGTTCACTAATGTCCTTCAGGGAAAGAAATCTGTTGTCCTTACCTGGTCAGTCTTACATGTGATTCCAGACCCACAGCAATCTGGTTGGACACTTAACTGCTCTTTAGGCATTTAGGGATGGGCAATAAAAGTAAAAATCCAGAGTGAACCACGATCACTGTGATAGTCAGGGTTTATTTCTGCTCACATTTTTAAAAATCCTATAACAGAGCTAGAATTTCACATCTTAGCAGTTATTTTACTCTATTTTGTATTGCTTACTCTTCAAATAAAGTAGCTTTCTTCAGGCGGTTGTCAAGGTTTGAAATTGAATATAGTGATTTCTTTGTACTTCTTGCAATGTAGGTGCTGTATTCATTGCTTACGATGGAGTCTGCTCTTCAATGGGAACAACAATCACAAACTCGATGATCACTCTACGGGACGAGCTCCTTTTTAATTCTGTGAACTGGACACTGAGCTTGCAATCACTTGTTATTTAAATTCACACCCACTCTGCCCTCTGTATCCTCGGCCTCCTGCGCTGCTTTCGTGAAGCACAATGGGAGCTCAAGATACAGCAACTCATCTTGATTCAACACTTGCTGGCATTCATGGTGTTTCTAAAATTCGAGAGAGCTGGAGCGTGTGGTGAGTAGAGAGTGGCATGTGAAGGAGGCCTCCTGCAGCATAGGTCGCAAAACCAGGACAAACCAGGCCCAAGTCCAGCCCAGCCCCCAGTCTCCTGGCGAGCAAGAAGCAGGTCACACAGGCTAGGCTGTAGCTCCAGGTCCACTGCTAAGCCCGAGTGCCTGAAGGAGGAAATGTGGCGGTCTCCCGATGTGGTGGTAGTCTTGTTACAGCATGGCAGCCTTGTCCCAGAGTAGAGGTGCTCTTCGTCTTCAGCTTCTGGGCATTCCAGGGGCCTGGCGGGGAATTTCATCCAGGAGTGGCAGTTTCGGCCAGGAATGCCAGCCTCCTTGAGCAGAAAATTCCAGCCCAGTATTCCAGCAGCCTGGCATGGCGGGTCTTGTCCCAGAATGGGGGTCTCATCCCAGCTGCATCTTCAGGGTATTCCATCGTTCCTTAATCAGCTCTACCTGAGCCCAGGAGTGTTGACTGAACTATGATCAACTTTTGTCTTAAATTTTGCATTTCTTTTACTATTATGCATTATTTCTGACATTGATGCAGGCACCCTTTAAGGCCAACTTACAAAACTTTTCATTGTATTTTTCATGTAAAGTACACGTGACAATAGATTTCTATTATTTTCTATTCTTAAATACACACATTGCTGTCCCAAATGAACCCTCCTCCCCTTCCTGCAGTAGATTTCTATTCTAAAAACCCGCCGCTGTACCAAACGAACTCTGCAGCCGGTGACGTCATTGCTGAAGGTCATGTGACGTCCATCGGTTGGAGGACCAGCTGCACCCGCTCGGTCCTCCAAGCCCGCCCACACACTTCCTATTAGTCGGGGCTGCTGCCAATCAGCCGGGCCTCACTGCAAATGAAAAGCAACTACTGTGAGAGAGAGAGCATCTCCCCCTTGAGAACAGAAGCTTGTGGTCTAAGTTAGAATCCAAAGTGGGAATCAGTACCTAATTTATTGCAGTATAAGCGCTGCCTGACATTTTCCCTCGGTTTACTGATGATTAGCATCAGACTGGTGGGGCAATAATTAGTCGGCTGGATCTGTTCTGTTTTGTGCCAAGGCCAACTAGATGTTAGAGACCAACTAGTAGTTTGCAAAGATGGTAGAAGCAAAGATATGCTTTTTGCTAGTAAGGTGGTAATTGCTTGGTTGAGGAAGAGAGAGACACACAAGCATCAACAATATCAGCAAATGTGTGGAGGTTGTGTGACCAGTTACTGGACAGAGGGTTGAGGGAGCAAGAGGCGGATTCCATGGACAAGTTGAGCAAGAAGTGAATATAGAGGAGTATGGGTAAGAAACTGAATAAAGGTGTAGGTTCTGCACTCAAAAGAAGGGAGCTTTAGAGGCAATTTTGCACAGAGAGCCAGTCTGAGAAAGAGAAGCAACAGAGGCAGCCGAACAGATTGTCTCAATTTTCGAAGCAAGTACGAGCTCCCCACATTTCTTGTTGCAGGGGAGGATGGAGAAGGCAGCAGAAAGGATGAGCCTTTTAAAAATATATATCTTGTATTCAAGATATTATCGACTTTGTGGTCTGCATGTTTAACACTAAGAATTTATTTAACTTCTTTTCAGCATAATAATGGATAGGAAATGTGGTTGAGGATCATCGGCATTATGTGAATCAGACCCTACTTAACTCATAGATCTTACAGAATCCCTACAATGAGGAAGCAGGCCACTCAGCCCATCGAGTCCAGTGCGACCCTCTGAAGAGCATCTCAGCCAGACTTACCTCCCCTACTCTATCCCTGTAATCCTGCATTTCCCATGGCTAATCCACCTAGCCTGCACATCCCTTGATACTTTCGGCAATATAGCACAGCCAATGCACCTAACATCTTTGGACGGTGGAAGAAAACCAGAGCACCCAGAGGAAACCCACGCAGACGAGGGAAGAATGTGCAAACTCCACGCAGACACTTCCCTAAGGGTGAAACCGAACCTGGGTCACTGGCACTGTGAGGGTGCAGTGCTAACCACTGGGCCAACTGCTGCTGCCATTGATTTGGTTAACCAAATGCAATGACAGTAGTTACTTGTGAATGTACTGAAGGTTCAGTAGGCTGGACAACTGATTAAATCTCTGCCCACACTTGGAGCAAATAAACAGCATCTCCTCAGCGTGATTGCATTTGCATTCAGAAAGTATGAACAATGTTTGAACCTAGCGCTGCAGTGAGAGCACCCAAACAAACAAACAGTCTCTCGTCACTGTAAATGCATTAATGACTGATCAGTTGATCAGAACTTTTAGAGCATTTCCCACTCTCAGGGAATTTAAAACGTTTCTCATCAGCGTGAACCTGCTGATGCCTCAGTGGATGGACACAATCAGTGAATCTCTTCCCACACTTGAAGTAAGTGAATGGCTTCTACCCCGCGTGGATTTGCTTATGTATCAGAAAGTTGATGGTTGAATGAATCCTTTCCCACCCTCAGAACATCTGAAAGGCTTCTCCCCAGTGTGAAATCGCTGCCGTAGCACCAAAGCAGATGACTGTAAGAAAGCCTTCCCACACTCAGAGCAGGTGAATGGCTTCTCCTCAGTGTGAACTCACTGATATACAGTGAATTCAAATGATCGCTTGAACTGAGACTCACTGAACGGTTTCTCATCAGTGAGGAGAATTTGATGGGATGTCAGTTTTCCCAAATTTATGGCACTTGCTGCTAGATGAACTCTCCCTAGCGTGAACTCATTGAGATGTTTTAATACAAGTGTTCTGACTCAGAACATCTGAACAGTGTCTCCCTAGTGTGAATTCACTGCTGCTCATTGAGATCAGACCCTCATTTTAAGTCAGTCTCACAGTGAGAGCATCTAAAAGGGGTGTGAACATGTTGATTGGATATGACTTCCTCCGAGTCCTTATTGCACTCTCCACAGTCTGGACATTTAAAGGGTCTCTCCCCAGAGTGAATTCACTGGTGTATATGCAGCCTGGTTGACTGAATGAATCCCTTTCCATGCTCAGGCCCATAAACCTCCAAGCATGGACTGATCCAAGTGTCTTTTAAACATTGTATTGATGCCAAAATCCACCACTTCCCTCAGAAAATTCATTCCACATGCTAACCACTATGTAAAAACTTTGTCCCTCATGTCTTATTAAATTTCTCTCCTCTCACCTTAAAATTATGCCCCAGTCTTGAACTCCCCATCTCGGGGAAAAAAACACCCACTGTTAACCCTATCTATATCCTTTACGATTTTATAAACCTCTTATAAGGTCACCTCTCAACCTCCTGCACTCCAGTGTAAAAACACCCCAGCCCCTACGGCAGCCTGTATTTACAACTCAAACCTTACATACTCAGCAACATCTTGGTAAATCTCCTCTGAACCCTCTGCAACTTCGTAATATCCAATCTAGAACTGGGTGACCAGAACTGGCACAGTACTCCAGAAAAAGGCTCACCAATATCCTGTGTAACCTCACATGACTTCCCAACTCCTGCACTCAAAGCACTAATCAATAAAGGCAAGTGTACTAAATGCCTTTTTAACTGTCCTGTCTATATGTGACACAAACCTTCAAAGAACTGAGTATCTGAACCCACTGTGTTACAATGCACAGCCACTTTCCATAAGCAGTAAAAAGCAGACTGAATAAATTCGAACCAGCACAAGACAACAGCACTGAGGATGTCACCTGGTAAGGGGACGAAACGTCTGCTATCAATCCTCCTAGCTCGGCAAACGCACAACATCCACAATCAGCACCCGAGACATAAACCTTCACTCAAACCCTGAATGCTGGCATTACTCAGCAGGTCAGACAGTGTCTTTGCAGAGAGAGAAACAGTCAGAGAATAGAGATGGTGCAGAATTTAGTGGTCAACAAAAGTTCAGAAGTGGAAGAGTAATGGACTGTGTGGAGAAAAAGCAATTCACAGTTGGAAAGGTACTGTGGACATTAAGCTGGTAAGCAGCACATGGGTGGGGGTGGGCAGGATGGAAACATTGATTAAACATTGAGTAGAAGTAACAGTGAAGTACTAAAAGGAGATAAAATACACCCATTAGCAGAAACAGATTAATTCAGACAATGTCAGGAAGAGTATCTTGGAAGGCAGAGGCAAAAACAGCACATTGTATGCACGTGAATTCAGATCCACAGCAAAGGAGATAACACCAACTCCAGAACCATGGAATCTCTCACAGATAACAAAGCACAGCACTAAAGCCTCAAAATCACACTGTAATCAAGAAAAACATTTCTGAAGTTAGTTCACTCTCTTCATATTTAAGATCCCCTGCTGGAGCCTGTAGCTGGTAAGATATCAGAACACTGGGGATGGAGAAAAATGTCATCATTGAGGAAGTTCCCAAGGAGTGGGTGATGTCACTGCATGATGACATCACACACAAGAACAGAGACCCTGGGTCTATATAAACCAGCGATCACCACACATTGTAAATGGTTGGGCGGGTCCATGAAAGGGGTCAAAGAAGATCCACCAGAACAGTTCAAGAAACAAAGCAAGTTTGATGCAGAGAAATTGAGATTGCCCATGGGCGCAAAGGAGATTGGGGAGAGATCGGACAGACCTTTGTGGTAGGTTTAGATAATATAGATCAATAAAAGCTGCTCCCATTAGGCAGTTAGTTAAAAAGATTATAGAATACAGATTTAAGATTGTGGACTGATCTGCACCATGCACGTTCTTCTGTTCTAAGGGTAGGGGACTCCTGGGTATTGTAACCAGCACTGAAAGTACAAATTACTGTACGAGGACTGACTTGTGCATTTTGGAGTATCAAATGGAACCTGAAAACCCACACAGGAAAGATGTTGTTAAACCTGAAAAATTTACATGGATGTGGCCAGGATTGGAGGGTTTGAGCTGAATAGACTGGGGCTATTTTCCCTAGAGCGTCAGAGGCTGAGGGTTGACCTTATAGAGCTTTGTAAAATCATGACAGACAATGGAAAGGGTGAATAGCCCATGGTCTTTTTCCCAGGGTAGGGGAGCCCAAACCTGGAAGGCATAGTTTCAAGATGAAAGGGGAAAGATTTAAAAGGAAGAGAAGGGGCAGCCTTTTCACGCAGAGTGTGATGCATGTATGAAAGAGCTTCTGCAGAAAGTAGTGGAGATGGGTACAATTACAACATTTAAAAAGGCATCTGGATGGGTATATGAACAGGAAACGTTTAGAGGGATATGGGCCAAATGCCAGCAAATGGGACTAAATTAGTTTAGGATATCAGGTTGGCACAGATGAGTTGGACTGAAGGGCCCATTCCCATGCTGTACAACTCTATGACTGTATGACTCTTTAATGATGTCAGTAAATAAATTAGACCGTCACTGATCTGGACCAGAGACTGATGTGACAATGTGATGCACACAGTCTTGTTTTGTGAAGAGTCACAGAATTCATACAGCTCAGAAACAGTCCCTTCAGTCCATCATGTTTGTGCCAGCTCCCAAATTCAACATCTCGTTCAGGGGCATTCTCTTGCCTCTCCCCAACACCCTGTACATTTTTGCTTTTCAAATAACCATATGTTGGCCCGTGACACGTTTCCACCAAATCCTCAGTTAGTTCATCCCAGGTACAGATCAGTCACCACTTAAAATGTTCTCCCCCTTCACTTTTGTTTCTTTTACAAATTACTTAAATTTTCAAGCTCTCGTTCTCAATCATCTCATGAGTAGGGACATTTCGCCCTATTGATTTTATTCAGATCTCTCATGATTTTGAATTGGATCTACACTTGGCTTCCTTTCCACCAAAAGAAAGGGTCTTAACTTCTCCACCTAATTTCAAAACAAAAATTCTTCATTGCTGAGCCCATTCACATTAATCTTTTCTGGACTTCCGCTAATCCCTTCACATCCATCCTAAGGCGTGGTGCCCAGGGCTCCACACAGAACTCCAGCTGACAGCAAACATGTATCTTCAAGATGACCTCCTTGTTCTTGCCACTAATAACAACATTAGGATATTATACATCGTATAAGCTCCGCTCTCAACCTCTCTTTCTACATTTAAATACATATGTACAAATATACTCAAGTAACTGGCCCTTTAAAGTTATATCCTTTATCTTACATTGTTTCTGCATGTTCATCCCACCAAAATTTATGACTTGAAACTTCTACACATTGAACTTCATAGATTTCTGATCCACTCACCCTACCAACCGAGTTATGTTGTTTTGAAGTTCTGCATTATCCTCACAACTTATTTTGATTACAAATTCCATATAAATCTACACATTTTGAAATTGGCTATGTATGTCAATGTTTAGATCATTAATGTGTGTGTTATGGAAAACTAGGTTCCAAACAATGATACCAAGGGAAGTTCACTAGATTCCAAATCAGAAAAGTATCCATGAAACAATACTCTGTTTCCTTTCTCTCAGCCAATTTTGTACCCATTTATTCTTTCCCCCAATGAATTTACACTTAGCTCACATGTCTGTTGTGGGTCACAAACCTTTTGGAAATCTTGATCTAGCATTAACAACAATCCTCTGCTCAACTGCTTCATATAATCAATAAAATCCCTACACAGTGCAGCAGCAGGCCCTCCAGGCTATCAAGCTCATACTGCGCCCCCCCCCGCCCCCTCCGAACAGCATCCCACCCAGATTCACTTCATCCCTGCATTTCCCACCCTAGACACGATGGGCAATGCAGCATGGCCAATTCACCCAACCTACACATCTTTGAAGCACCGGGAGGAAACCCATGCAGACACGGGGAGAATGTGCAAATTCCACACAAAACAGACACCCGAGGCTGGAATCGAACCCGTTTCCCTGGCGCTGTGAGGCAGCAGTGCCAACCACTTGCTCTTATTGAAGCCAGGAGAGAAGTACAACGAATGGCCAAAACACTTTGCTTGCTGGATAGCCATGCATTCAAATCATTCTGTGTCTTGGTCTCATGCTTTCGATGTTCTTAACAAGGAAGGAAAAGGATATAAATGTTTTATTCAGCGATATGGCATCCCCAGTGGGGCAGAAGATACCCTATACAGTGCCCAGATCCTTGTGCACGTGCCCTGTGGGGTGCTGGTGAGGCATGCACAGTGCCAAGACCCACATGGCGTCCCAGGGAAGGCCGAGTTGCAGTGACTGAGGGCGGGGCTGGGGCTGGGATGTTCTGTCTGTGGGAGATGTACTTTAACAGTGTGACTTCACTGAAATACACAAGCCCTGGTCACAGCATATCTGGAGAACTCTGTTACGTTCTGAGCCACAAACCCTAGGAATGATTTGATGCCCTTGTGTGAGTATCGCACAAATTTTGTGTGTAAACTGAACTCCAATGTTTAGGTGACAAGACAAAATCACACGAATCCAGTGCAACAAAGGGGAGCTGTTCAACCCATTGAGTCCAGGCTAGCTCTCTGCAGCAATCCAGTCACATCCATCCCCTTGTGTTCTCCCTGTATGCTCGCATCATATTTTTCTCAAGTGCTGGTTAAGTTTCATTTTGAAACCAATCATGTTCACTTTAGCTCCCCTCAGAGTTCTGAGGCATCACCATTTGCTGTGGAAAAATGTTCTCATTGTATCCCCATCTGTCTCTAACTCAGAATCCTTAATCTGTCCTTGGTCTGCGTACAGTCATCTAGTGGGAAATGATTGTCTTTCCTCAACTTTAATCTTGTACATCTATTAAGTCACCTGCCACTCTCCTTTACTGAATCCATTCTGCTAAGTTTTCTCTGCATGCCCCAAAGGACCCTCACACTTTTCTTTTAAATTGTGACCAGAATTAGACACAACACTCAAATGAGAGTTTTAGAAGTGTTCAATGTTGCTTGCCTCCCTTTAATCTCAATACCAATATTTATGAAGCTTGAGGTCCAATTTGCTTTGCTGATGAATGGATATATTTTGCTACCTTCAAAGATCTGCATGCATGAAAGACAAATCCCTCGGTACCTGCACTCTCTTGAAAATTGTCCTATTCATTATATATTGCCTCTTCTTATCCCTGTTGCTAAAATACGTCACCTCACTATGAGCAAGGTATTCAATGGAATTCAAAGTGTGATTTTAATCAAAGATTTCCCAGATACCATTGGTGACTGATAGGGGAGTTAGACAAATGTTTTCCACTGAGTGGAGAATCCAGGACAAGCAGGCACAGACTCAACATAGTGTCAGGTTACAGCACCTTTTCTAGGCAAGTGTTTGAGATCCTGACATCTCTCTTTCGGTGCAGAAACTACTGAACTCCGTAATGAAGTTAGAAAGTGACAAACTGAAGGATGAGCTTTATCTCCCATTGAGTTTCATTGACTCAAGTGTGTGAGGCTAAAAACAAAATGGGAGTAGGGCAGAAAAATAAAATAGCAAATGACCAGAAGCTCAGGGTTCAGCTCGCAGACCAAATGCACGTTGTTCTGTGGTGTAATCACACTGTTCCTGGAGTGGAACAGATCGCATCATGAGCGGTGAGCTAGTAATTGCAATGCAAAAAGTACAAACAAATCATTTTAAAGCTGAAAATAAAACACTTTTTCAGGTCACACAGTGTGAAGCTGGATGAACACAGCAGGCCGAGCAGCACCAGAGGAGCAGGAAAGCTGACGTTTCGGGTCGCGACGCTTCTTCAGAAGAAATGTCCCGAATCGAAACGTCAAGCTTTCCTGCTCCGGTTCTCCAGCATCAGCAGTTCCTACTATCTCTGTAACTTTTTCAAGTCAGTCTGAAGAAAGATGCTTCACCTGCAGTCTCAATTATTAAATGCAGAAAACTGATTGCCAAAATACTAAATCCTATCCCAGCTGTAGGCTAAAATAAACCCCAATGTCAAACTGAACATGGTTCACATGATTAACAACAAAATTCAATTTCTGATCTCACTGGGTCGAATGGCTAGTCATGTTCCCGCATTTCTATATTTCAATATATTTTTCAGCAAATTGAACAACAGATTGAACGCCTTCCGGCAGAAGGAGCAGGTGAATAATCTCTCTCCAGCCTGAACCTGCTGCAGAGAATCCTGGAAGTGGTGGTTTTGCTATGCAGCAGATGGTCTTGTCCTTTGAGTTGGTGAGTTTGGGAGGTTCTGTCAAAGTTCTGGTCAAATTGCACAGAGATGAAGCCTGCATCCTTTCCCACTCCTCCACCTCTCTTTGCTCTCCTGCAGAGGCCCGAGTATTGTCCAGGCTGGGTGGCAGATTCCCATTCCCGAAGGACGTCACTGAACCAGTTGAGTTTTTACAAAAGTCCAGCAGGTTTTATGGTCACGTTGTCCTCTACCCAGCCCCACAAATTAATGGATTGATTCAGCTCATTATTCCATCCTGCCTTTGTTTTTTTGCGAGATCTCAGCCACATTTCCTTGTTTCTGTTTTAAATACAGTTCACAGGTAATGACGGTGAACATTTGTAGTTTAGAAACTCCAACGAAAGGTCAGTTCACATTCTGACAGAGATATTCAGTTCATACTGAATGTCATCAGACTTTGATCATGGAAGTCAAAATTGGCGTTCACACTGAGAAACCATGGAAAAGCAGGGACTGTGGGAAGGAATTCAAATATCCATCTCACCTGGAAACTCATCGGCGCAGTTACAGTGGGGAGAGGCTGTTCACCTGTCCAGAGTGTGGAAAGGGATTTACTTGCTCAACCTATCTGCTGACACATCAGCAAATCCACACTCTTGTATCAAGTGTGGGAAGGGATTTACTCAGTCATCTGCACTGGTGACACACCAACAAGTTCACACTGGGGAGAAACCTCTTAATTGTTCAGACTGTGGGAAGTGCTTTAAAAATTCCTGAGAAGTGATATCCCATCAGCGCATTCACACAGATGAGAGACCATTCAGATGCTCTCACCATGGGACTGGGTTCAAACGATCAACTAGCCTCACTGACCACCAGCCAATTCACAGTGGGGAGAGACTGTTAGCCTTCTCAGAGTGTGGGAAGAAGTTCACTCTGATCTTCCACCTCCTGGCACACCAGCATGTTCACACCAATCAGAGATCTTTCAAATGTTCAGATTGTGGGAAACGCTTTAAAAAGTTCAAGAGAACTGATGTCCCACCAACATGTTCACACTGACAAACAACCATTCAGGTCCTTGCGTTGCGAGACTGGGTTCAGATTTGTGGCTGACCTCACTGTACACCAGCAAATACACACAGGGGAAAGGCCATTCACTTGCTCCAAGTGTGTAAAGGGATTCTCACAATTATCTGACTTGGTAACGCACCAACAAGTTCACATGTAACAACAGCAATTGGATTTTGCTGCTGATCGTGTTTGACAGCAATATTATTCCAATGGTATCTGTTTCTACTGATGTTAATAATCTGCACTTAAGGTATAGGTTTCAGCTTTCTGGATAAACATCAAATAAACTAGCCTTGGATCAAGCATAAAATGTGATTTTTTTTTTAAATACCTGTAACATAGGTACATGGTGGTTAAGCGTTTCTCCCTCTCTCCTGCCTCCTCCATCCTGACCTCCAGCAGCACCAGTGAGTAGCTCATGGAGCTTCTTTGTCATTGAGATTGAGACAGTGCGATCAGCTGTTTCTGCTGTGTCCCTCTCTTTCATGGGCCCACCAGGCCAAACACCCTTGCAATTTTCCCTTGTATTAGTCTGGAACTTGCATCTTACTCCAGTTCTCTCTTGTCAGGCCCTTTCAGAGATCACCGTGACCTGTTCTCACTAAATCGTAGACCATCTAACTCTTCTGTGTTAATTAATATCATTAATGGCTTTCTTTCTTATTTTCCTGGTTCTCTTCTCTCTCTCTCTCTCTCTCTCTCTCTCCTTTAAATCCACCATCAGCACAGAACCTAAGAGAAAGTAAACTTTGACTCCACCATCCTTACACACCCTTCCCCTATCTCCATCGTCCCCTTCTTTTCTAAACAAGACATTGGTTAGGCCAGCTTTTTTTGAAACACTGGATTCAATTCTGGTCTCCCTACCACAGGGGAGATGCTGTTAAACTTGAAAGAGTGCAGAAAAGATTGACAAGCATGCTGCCGGGTCTGGAGGGTTTGAGCTATAGGCAGAAGCTGCATAGGCTAGGCCTGTTTTCCCCAGAGGCTAAGGGGTGACCTTCTAGGGGTTTATTAAATCATGAAGGGCACTGATCAGGTAAATAGAAAAGGCTCTTTTCCCTGGGGTGGGGGGGTCCAAAACTAAAGGGCATAGATTTAAGATAAGAGGGGAAAGATTTAAAAGGGACCTAAGGGCAACTTTTTCATACAGAGGGCAGTGCTTGTATGGAATGAGCTGCAAGAGGAAGCAGTGGAAGCTCCAATTATAGCATTTAAAAGGCATCTGATGGATACATGTATAGGATGCTTAGAGGGGCATGGGTCAAATGCTGCTAAATGGGACTAGATTCGTTTATGATATCTGTTCGGCATGGATGATTTGGACCAAAGGGTCTATTCCTATGCTGTACAACTCTGTCTCTCTCTCTCAATTAAAGGTACTTGTTGAAAATGCTCTCTTCAGGTTAGCATCTTTCCTAATGTCACTTTCCCTGACTTGGTGTCACATGTTTTTTCAAAAAACTATTCCAAATCATATTGGGAAATTTTATTGCAGTTTTGTTATGCATAACATTGAGAGGCATAGACAGGATGAACGAGAAGAAACTTCTCCCTCTTGTGAAGGAATCAATGCAGCGGACATATAATTAAGTCAAGGGACAAAAGCTTTAGAGGGGATGTGAGGACTTTTTTTAAAATCAGAGGGTAGTGAGAATATTGAACTCACTGTCTCTAAGGGTGGTAGAGGCAGTAACCCGCAGAACACATAAGTAGTATTTAAATGCACACTTGCAATGTTAATGCATGCAAAGCTATGTGCCAAGTGCAGAAAAATTGGATTACAATAGTTAAGTAATTGTTTCTCCAACTTGTACAGACTTAATTGGCTGCCTCAGTGTCTCTGCGCCAATGGCTTTCCAGTTTATATGGACATCTAAACCATTTCCCACACTCACCACATTTCCGCAGTTTCTCCCCACTATGACATAGTGTGTGTCTGCAGTAACCAGATGATCAGCTGAAACCTCATCCACACTCAATGGCTGTGGTTTCACCCCACCTTGAACAGTGATGTTTCCTTCCATGTTCAAAATATGATGAAATTTGTGCTGTGATAAACTGAACAACTCAGTGTGCTGCCCGCCTCAGAGAGACACCAATTAGTACACAGGTGAAGATACAGGGGAGACATTTAGAGTTCTATCAAACCACAATTCATTTATTAAATACTTAAACAAATAACATACCCTCGTAACTACTAGAGAGAAATCTCAATCACTGTCTTTCACAATCCTGATTTCTGTAACTGAACCCAAACATAATAACCCAAGCGAGTCTGCAGCTGGGCAGGCCAAATCTCTTCTTTCAGAAAAACTTATTTCACAACGTTAATCTTTGAAGTGTTGCTGAACAAAGGGATTTCTTCAGGCTCTTTATACACAAGTCTCTGTGCCGAGAATGCGCCTTCTTTGGAATTATGCATGCACATGACCAATCCTGAATGCTTTGTCCAAATGTATGCCTTCTCTCAACGGACCAGTAATTTCTAGTTTCCTGCAGTTTTAACTCTTAGCAGACCTGGCTGACTCAGCATCAATCCATTCACAAAACAGCCCATTGTTGGTCCTCATCAGTTCCTTTAATCTTCAGCCTTAACCAACAAGTCTGATCCTGTTGTGATGTTTTGTTCCAGTTTCCCGAATGCAAACCTTCACTATCAATGTCCTGTTTAATCGAGTGAAAATAGCAAGGAGTGTGTGAGAGAGGCACAAAAATGCAAAGGTAGATTGTGAAATTGGGCTGATTGAGTTGTTCATTTGTGGGGGTCCAATGGGAAAAAGAATAAACAGGCTGCAGACAGCAAGTTTTGCTTCTTTGTCTTTCTTTTTGTATCATCACTCTGCCTCATTAATAAGTCATTAGATGTGAAAGATGAACGCAGTTTGAAGGACAAGTTTTCTCCATTCTGAACAATGGCTGCAGGCTCCTCCCAGTCCTTCCAAACAATGCCCACTGTAAAGATGGTGGGCACACTTGCAAAATGTTGCCCAGCGCCCCCGGTAGATGGTGGCCATTCCCTACGCCCTATCATGAAACCTGGAGCCGTCTTCTGCAAGCAGGCGAAAGGAAATATTTTGAAAGCCAGCCAGCTGAGCCACCGTCCGGTCTATTGCTTACTCCATTCCCCTTCATTCTCAGACTTTATGGATTCAAAAGACACAAAACTGAGCAGCAGCAGCCTGTCAAAGGATTACGACTACGCATGCGCCCCACAGAAATTAGTCTTGGACAGGAACTACGCATGTTGAAACTCACAAAACAGATGAATGAAATAGATTAATCATCACGTGCTTACATAAGTGCAATGAAAAGTTTACAAGTCACCACTTAGACAGCTACCAAGGTACCTAGGTACAGATTATTCAGTAAAAATTCCCAGGGGGAAAGAAAATTAAAAGTCCAGCATTACAGATCTTCAAAAGTACAAAATCATAGTCATAAATTTGAAAAGTAAAGAAACAAAAACTTCAGAAGAGTCTTCCACTATAATTTAACAAAAAACAAGTATCCACGCTGACTGATCACAGCTCCAGGTCAACAGGAAGAGAGGAATGGGACTAGATGACCACATGGTAATGGCTGGTCCTCAAGCAATAAACGTTAATGAGAGGCAGGGCTGGGGTACAGTGTGGGTGTGATTGGTCTTCCAAACAAGGGGAGCAAATGAGTGGCAGGCCCAAGCACTCCTTTACCTTCTCTGCCCTGAGGAGAATGACCTCACCTTTTTTGCTCCCCAGTGGGATGTGGGATGGACCAGCATTTTATTGCCCATCCCTACTTGCCCTTGAGAATATGGCGGTGAACTGCTTTCTTGACCAGCTGCAGTCCATGTTCTGTAAACAGATTCAGAATATCCTTAGGGAGGGAATTCCAGAATGTTGACCCAGTCACACTGAAGGAAAGGTAACAAATTTCGAATTCAGGATGCCGAGTGGTTCAGGTGGTTGTATTTTCATATACCTATCAGCGCTATCCTTCGAGATGGAAGTGCTCAGAGTTTGGAAGGTGTGCGTCAGGATTTTTGGCAAATTTCTGGAGTGCATCGTGTAGATAGTATTTACTATTGCTATTCAGTATCAGTGGTGGGGAGTCGAGATGTCAGTTACTCCCTGCAGTACCCCTTCTTATACTCTAAGAATAGCTTCTCCAGTTCCTCTACGGAACTGAAAGTCTCATCTCAGAAATTATTCTGAGAAACTGACCCCGCACTCTCTCCAAGAACTTTACATATTCTGGTCCTTAGAATTGAACATAATATTGCAGCTGAGGATTAACCAATGATTTATGAAGATTTAGGAAACCTTCACAAAGAATCATGAAGCTTGAGCAACTTAACATTTCACATTCTAAGATTAGTGGTAATACAATTTTAAACAGAGTGCCTGGGAGTGTATCATTTAGTTTATTCTGCCCCTCCTCACGCCTCCTTACAAAATTCATTGTACACTGTGAATCATTTTGCGATGTTCTGAGTATGCAAAAGAGGCAAAATGAAAATGACTTTCTTTCTGCTTTACAGCTGATTTAAAGTTGTAAACTTTGCTCCAAAGATTGCATTGGAATTGAGATTCATGGTGACTTGTTTTATGCAGAATCAACTTCAGCAGGAAGTCAGTGAAATGAAGAGGAAAGTTCCCATACAGCAGTTCTTCAAGCTTCAGTACAGTTCTGACAGGTCAATCAGTTCCATTCTCAGCACAGACCACAATTCTCAAAACTGTCCACAAGAGTTTACCTAATGCAGTGGGACCGATACTTGTGCCTTAAACAATCCAAGTCCCAAAAAAATCTGCATTAATCTGGGTAATCCCACCAATTGCTACTTATGAATTTTACTCTGCACAAACTGATGATATGATACACTATCAAAGTGTGGAGCTGGGTGAACACAGCAGGCCAAGCAGCATCTTAGGAGCTCAAAAGCTGACATTTCAGGCCTAGATCCTTTTTCTGATGAAGGGTCTAGGCCCGAAACGTCAGCTTTTGTGCTCCTGAGATGCTGCTTGGCCTACTGTGTTCACCCAGCTCCACACTTTGTTATCTCGGATTCTCCAGCATCTGCAGTTCCCATTATTTCTGAAACACTATCAAGCTTGCTTTCTAACATGCTTAACATAATAAAATGTGTCAATATTTTTAAGGAAATTTCTTCAGGAAACAGTGGAAGTGAAAACTGACATTAGGAATGACGTTTAATAGAGTCACAGAGATTGACATCATATGCAGAGGCCCTTTGGCCCATTGTCCTCATGCCAATAATCACTTCTAATCCCATTTTCCACCACTGGACCTGTAGCTTTGTATGTTGTAGTGTTTCAAATGTGGATCTAAATAATTCCTAAATTTCCAGAGGCCCAGCTTCTTTTAGGCAGCAGGTTCCCATTGTCTCAATGACAAAATTTCTCAAATCCAGTCCACAACTCCTGCATTTAACGTAAAACTGTGCCACCTCAACAGTGACCCCTTTACCAAAGTTAAAGTTTCTTGATATCTACCCCATGTACGGCCCCTCCTATCTTTGTACATCTCAATCAGGTACCCTCTCAGCCTTCTCTGCTTGAGGCAAAACAACCCTAGCCTATCAGTCTTTCTTCATAGTTGAATTGCTACAGCCCAAGCAGCATCGTAGTAAGTGGGGGATCCTGTGTGGAACAAGCATCTTTTACCAGGTGAGATGGGGAGATGTTTATGGAGGTAATTTCAGAGCTTCACAGCCAGCCAATGACACCAATTGCGGAATAATTAAAATCAGGGAGAACAGAATGAGAAAGGAGCAGTATTCCAAATGGCTGTGTGACTGGGGAATACAAAGACAGACAGAAACAAGATTGCTTGGAATCTACACTGTCAAAACGCCTCCCGATTTTTGTGCATCTTAGTCATCTAAATTTCAGAGAACCCAGGCCTGGTTCACTCAGGAATCATAGGACAGTCCCCTCTTTACAGGGACCAGTTTAGAGAAGCAATGACATTCCATTTCCCTTCCTATTCACTTGCTGTGTGTGCTGTGATGAATGAATCAGGACAGCCAGGCCTCTCCCTGCCTCATCGTTCTGTAATTTTTTTTAAGAATCCCTATAGTGTAGGAACAGGCCCTTCGGCCCAACAAGTCCACACCAACCCATCTGCATATTCCTCCTAATCTACACACTCCCTGAACTCTATGGGCAATTTAGCAATGCCAATCCACCTAGCCTGCACACTGTTGGACTGTGGGAGGAAACCCACATAGACACAGGGAGAACATGCAAACTCCACACAAACAGTCACCCAAAGGTGGAATCAAACCTGGGGCTCCAGGCACTGTGAGGCAGCAGTGCTAACCACTGAGCCACCATGCCACCCCTAATCTCTAACTCAAACATAACTAAGTGTAGAGCTGGATGAAAACAGCAGGCCAAGCAACATCTGCAGAGCAAAAAAGCTGACGTCTCAGGACCGTGACATTATCATTTTCTGATGAAGGGTCTAGGCCTGAAACGTCAGCTTTTCTGCTCCCAAGATGCTGCTTGGCCTGCAGTGTTCATCCAGCTCTACACTTTGTTATCTCGGATTCTCCAGCGTCTGCAGTTCCTATTATCTCTAACTGAAACATGTCTCATTTCTAGTCTTCTTGACAAATTGCACAAGTCCATATTTTCTTACATTTTATTCCATCTGTCATTTTCTTTCCTGCTCACTTATCCCAAATGCCTCCTATCCTTTTTATAACTTCATTTCCTACCTACTTTTAAATCAACAAATACAGTGATGATATAGTCAGTCTCGTCACTGAAGTCATAAGAAAATTGAAGTCCCAACACTGATCCCTGTGGCACTTAACTAATTACAGCTCTGACCCGCAAATCATCCAGCTATCTCCACTCTCTGCTCCCTGTTATCTAACCAATCCGGTATTCATATTCATATCATTCTCTTCACCAGAAGCTTTTCGTGTCGTCACTTATTAAAATGTCACTTAGAAATCTCAGAACACGTCTGCAGGGTGCGTTTTATCCACACTGATTCCCCAAAAAACAGTAATAAACTTGTCAAATGCTATTTTCCGTCACAGACCCAACTGACTCTGTAGACTGCATTTCGTTCTTCTAAGTGTCATTCTAATAACCTCCCAAATAGATTCTAACAACCTCTGTGATCAAAATCAGGCTCAGAAGCCTGTTAATTCCTGCTTCCTGTATCTTTTGTTTCTTGAACAGTGGAATTATATTTGTGATTTTTTAATTTGAAGGGATCTTTACAGAATTGTGAATATTTTGGAAAAGTAGAACTAGAGCATGCGGTATTTCCACAGCCACTGCTTCTCAGACTCCTAGATGCAGGCCATCAAATTCTGGATACTTGTCAATCTTCAGTTCTAATCACTGTCTCTGTATCCTTTCTTTGATGACTGTGATTCTTTCAAGTTTCTGTCTCCCTTCCATGCCTTAATTTTGATAGATTACAGAACTTCACAGCACAGGATCAGGCCCTTCGGTCCATGACATTGAGACAAACATGACGCCAAATGCCTGCCCTTGCTCCAAATCCCTCCAATCTTTGCATATCATGTGCTTCTCTAAAAGTCTCTTAAATGCCCCTGCTGTATGTGCCTCAGCCATCATCCCAGCAGCACATTCCAAACTCCTAGCATTCTGTGCGTAAAAGCATACCTCTCGCATCCTCTCTGAACCTTCCCCCATAACCTTAAATGCATGCCCCCTTGTTTTAGACATTTCAACGCTGGGAGAAAGAGTCTGACCAGCAACGCTATTTATGTATCTCATAATTTTACACACTTCTTTCAAGCCTCCCCTGCTCAAGAGGAATCAACCAGAGTTGTTCTAGCTTCTCCTTATAGCTCATACCCTCTATTCCAGGCAGCATCCTGGTAAACAGCTTCTGCACCCTCTCCAAAGCCTCCACACCATTCCTGTAATGTGGCAACCAGAACTGAACACAATACTCTTCAGTGTGGCCTAACCAATGTCTTGTAAAGTTGCAACATGACATCCTGACTCTTGTATTCAATTCCCCAACCATAAAGGCAAGCATGCCATACGCCTTCTTTACCACCCTATCTAACTGTACGGCTACTTTCAGGGAACTATGGACTTGAACCCCAAGATGCTTCTGTACATCAGTGCTGTGAGGGCCATGCCATTCTTTAACATTTGATCTCTCAAAGTGATTTACCTCATACTTATCGTGATTAAACTCTATCTGCCATTTCTCAATCTATATTCGGGAACTGAACTATATATCTCTGTATCCTTTGACAATCTTTCACACTATTCACAACTCCACCGAGCTTCATATCATCTGCAAACTTATGAGCCAACCTGTGTACATTTTCATCCAAGTCACATATATCACAAAACAGCAAAGGTCCCAGTATGGATCCCTGCGGAACACCACTAGTCACAAACTTCCAGCCTGAAACACAACCTTCCACCACTACCCTCCGTTTTTTACAGGCAAACCAATTATCAATCCATGTGACCACGTCACCATGGATCCCACACATCTTAATCTTTTGGACGAACCTACCACGAGGGACCTGGTCGTCACCGCCTCAAAAAATTAAATCAAGTTGGTAAGACATGACCTGACCTGCACAAAACTATGCTA